>NC_137867.1:26805749-27253249 GCF_963924005.1 Protomyctophum bolini | reverse complement strand
AGTGAGAATGGGCTGCTGGCCATGACCCCTGTTATCTTCCCTGAAGCTAATAGGGTGCAATCATTGATAATTGGCAGCCAGCAGCATTCACAATGCTAAGTGATTAATGCTAATTAAGATTGGACGGCATGTGTGAGTGTTTGTTATTATGCGAGTGCATGTCCGACCTTGCCCCTTCTCTGCTCTGCTCACTTATAACCCATGATTTGGTCTGACATGGCCTGTCATTTGGTTCAGAATTCATTTATTATCTATTATCTAACAGTGAAAATCTGATCAAAATAACAATTATTTCAGTATGTCCTCTAGTTTCATTTACTTAATACATGTACGTAGCCTATAAATGGTTAACCAAATCAGGGAAAGAAGATCTGAGATAGAAAGATAGAGAGAAAGGAAAGAGAGGGTGGGAGACCCAGAGGTCCAGAAGTCTGGTCTGGGGAGCCCTGACCTCTCCTGCGTTTTAGTCGATGTTTCTGCTCACTGTGAAGATGTGTGGAGTCAGCAAAGATGTGAGTGACAGGCAGACAGACAGGACCATGTCTGGTTTCTAGGGTTTGGGATTACATCTCCAAAGGCCAGAAAAGAAGCTCTCCTCTATGCTAAGCAGCAGCTGTCAAGATCTGTGTATGAACCCCCGTCTCTCTGCTTTATCCTGGAAAGAATATTAAAATGGAAAGTAAACGGGTGGGGAAACCAGAAAGTCACTGCAAAACTACAGATGTTTAATGTTTTTACTAAAGCGTCACAGTTTTTACCATGTGCATGTACATAGGCCTACAGTCACAACAAGTCAACTACAAGCTCCTGTAACCTAAATTATTTTTCAAACTGCATTGAATTGGATATTTCCTTCAGTATTCAACATAAAAAAGATGGTTTTTAAAACAAATGAAGTTAGTCAAGTTTATAATTACAATATTGTTTACTTAGTGTTTCTGATTAATGCAGTTGGTGAAGTGGTAAATTACTGGCAAAGTTATGACATTAAATTAAAGTGAACACATGCTTAGAATTTAAACCAGCCCTTTTCTCCCAGTAGGCTACAATATTGGCTGTGTTTTGAAGCAAAATGTGTCTGCATTTGCTATATGTGTATGTATGTATGTATTAGTGCTGTCAGAACGAATTTCATATTATGAAAGAAATTCGAATATTAAAAAATATATATATATTCGAAAGCTAAAATTGCCATTCGAATGGAGCTTTTATCATTTATTAATTCTATTTAATATATTTATTTTGTTTTATGTTATTTTATCCGCTCACTAAATGTATTGAGTAACGAATCTACCGCTGTGAAATCTCCACGGCCGCTTCCACTGCATGTGAAAAGGTGCACGTCCGGTCACGTCGCAGAAGAGGTCAATGATTGGCTAACGTAGGGCCAGATTTCAGGGTAAGCCAATCAGAGACAGTCTACAGGGTGGGCGGGCTTACTGGCTGTAACTCTTTTAATCACAGACACACAAACCCTTGTAACACATGCATAGATACGTCTAGTATACTACACAGACAGAAATCGCCGGTAGAACGAAAATCATAATACAGTCTCATGACACAACTTTATTGCACATCTGTGCTTGCCTTTCATCCACGCTTCTATAGCCTTTTAAATCTCATTTCCCATCCACGGGCACAAGCAAAGTGGTATCAGCATCTTCCACCCGATCTGTGGTGTCAATTGTTTCTGACGAGGGTAGCAACTAGTTAGCATGGGAGCTAACATTAGTTTAATGCCAAGGAGTCCTCCTTAATAACACTATGGTACACGGGAGGCGGCCTTTTTTCCGACAGCATTCTAGCCGACGGGGCAACGGTCCGCTCCGCAGCGGGGGGACAATGCTGCGTTTACACGGGCAGACACAGACGAATGCTAATATCATTTGGAGCAGCTACTGTACACGTCTGTTTGCATCAACATGTTGCTGGCTTCACAATGAATGATAGACTTTATCGTTGCGTCTGCCCGTGTGTAATGGTCAGGGTTTCAATGTCCACAGCAGGCAGACCTGTCAAAAACCTTGCACTTCCCAAAACTCACAAGACATGCCAGCCATGTGTATTATTATAGGCTAAATATAACAATGTAAATATTCGAATATATTCGAAAATTACAAATAATGAAGCAATGAAATTCGAATTGGATTATAGAGGTGAACTGACAGCCCTAGTATGTATGTATGTATGGCATGGTGAATGGCATGGTGATTGGTTTCATTATTGTAACATACAAACCACACCTATGCATAATGTATCGGATATCGGAGGTGTTTTAGGGAGTTAGGCTGGAGTGCAAGATAGCAATGCTAAATCCCCAAATTACGGATTTTGTTTCTCTGCCCTTGGTGTAGACTATAGAGGGAAATAATAGAGGACCTAATAGCACCCTGAGGGAACCCGGTCAACAGTGATTTAAATACACCTGCAGTGGTACTGTATGGAGGGAACCTTATTAACACCTGACAAAGGTCGCAGAGGCCAAACGTAAAATTCTTTGGGAGCATTAAAATGGTGTGCAGAACTTCTCTATCTTTACAGTTTATCTATTCGGATCCAGCACCTGTCAAAATGTTAAGATGTGCGTGCACCTCTTGCCCACTATGGAGGGAACCTTCTCATCCTGTATGCCATTGACACGAGAAAAACCCCTACTACTCTGATTCATTCAACTCAAGAGATTCTACACACTATCTGCCTCAACTCAAAGATTCTACACACTATCTGCCTCTTCCACCAGAAAACATTGAACCCGTTCTGCCAAACTCTCTAGCTTCAAGTTGTCATCTTTGACCTTCACGCCAATTCGATTTACCACTTCACTTCATTCTAATCAGGACCTGGCAGCCATGCTAAAGGCAAACACTGTGTGTCTGAAACCGCATTTTAAAGCACTTTCAAGTCAGAATCTCAAAGAATACGAGCTTTCTACCATGACAGACAAAGATGTTCCGCGAGACAGCGTTTTTAAAGCCTTGGGTAAGAAATATTCAGACTCCATGTTGGTCTGGACAGCTCTGGTCATGAAGTAGGCCTACTCTCTTTCCCTGACGCGTACAGTAACAAGTGCTAGGAGAGGAGGTTCCCTTTGACATGTCCACTGGCCTTTTCATTATCTTCCATAGATGAACAACTATGGCAGAGTTTTTGCTGTAATACAGTTAATGAATGAATAAAATATGCGATACAGCATCTCTAAAAAGTTATATGTTCAGATGTGCTGTTGCGTGTATTGTAAAGTATGAATTTACGTACTTGAAAGAGTAGCCTGTTCATTGTTTCGAATTTATTTAAATTATTTTTACTGGGAAAAGTGCTAAAGCTCACCTACACAGCAGATCTTGCAGATAACCACAGCAATTCTGTGTGACCAAAACCAGCCCTTGTGCTGTTATTTATGCAGAGCGAGACCACAGGGACCACAAGCAGAAGGGCATGTGACCTACATTCACCCAGACTTTTAAAGAGCACAGCTCATTTCCAAGTTTAACAAAGGGCAAAAGTACACCGATGGCATGACCGTGCCATTTACACATGTGGCCATTGAGACAGTCACGCTTTGTATTTGAACTTGCAATATTCTACCTTGTACTGTACCTTGAGAGGAAATAATGTAATAACTCCAGTTCCCTTACCCTTTTAGAGGAGGATAGTTGAAAGTATGACATAATGACTAGGCATGTTATGCCTACTGCCTAGTGAGTTCTGCCAATGAAATAACAATAGGCTGCAGTAGATGCAATAGTTTAAGATAGTTACAGAAGATACACACAGTTGGATGTATATATTTAAATGCCTACCACTGTGGAATATATGGAACCTGTCTCTAAAAAGTATACTGTCACAGTGCAGTGTATTCTACATTTTACAATCTTGAATAATCCTTTCACCGACCAATTCTTTGCTCTCTGGTCTGGAATACACATTATGATTACTTTTGAGGGGCTATTCTCCCTCGGGATCACAGTGGCACCTACAGGTACGTAAAATATAGGGGTGTAACGATACATTTTCAGTTTTTAACAGCGATATGATACGTATCACGATACATGGTTGACGATACATGGACGATATTGGTTCATTATGGCGATACGATACAATGATTTGAAATCGATACAGTAACTATTTAGCAAATACATTAAATATGTGTGAAACTTGTGGATAGTGCAGATCTTTTAAGGGAAGGATGTATTATTATGGATATGGATAAAACAAATCATCTTTTGTAAAAGCTGTCTCATTATTATGTTATCCCCCACTTCCCTAGACAGGTGGTCGTAACATAGCTAATGGAATGAAAAAGTAATTAAACCCATCTTTTTATTTTTTCTTCTTAAAATTGCTAAATACAATGCACAAGTACTTAGTATTGGTATAATTAATTTACATTGCAAAATGATTCGATACCGATTATTTCCATTGCAAAACGATACAAAGTCAAACGATACGACTCGATATTTGCTGATTACATAACGATATACTTCAATGTTTTAAATTAAAATCGATACTTACTACTATATCGTTACAACCCTAGTAAAATAGTGCAACGCCACATGCTGTTCACAACACCAAGAAATGCCTGCTTTTTACTTTGCGTGTCAAAACCTTACGTATAGCCTGGCTGTCAGGGGGAATTAATTACACACTCACCGACTTACCAGCTCCGACTGCAAACACAATGAGTTCAATGCAAACAAACAGTGGTCAGCATTCATTCCTACAGATGAATAAAACCACATCAGTCATTATCCACACTTCTCATCTCCCTTTCATCTAGGTTGCTCCATTTTGCCTGGAATTTGCTGACTGCCTTTTTTGTGCAGCTCGATATCAGTAAAAAAAATAAAGAAAATCATTAGCTTTCTTTGTCTAAATGATCTTCTCGCTGTAAGATGCTCGACCGTAGTGTTATACTCTCCCATGTGTGTGTGTGCTCACAAAGGAATAAATGCATAATGCATCATTGTAATGTGGGGCGTTCGACTTCTGAATAGCACAGATTGAAATAAAGTGGCTGTGATGAAAAAGATAAAGATAATTTTATGTCAGGTTTTGTCTATGCAATGAACATAAATGCCGGTTATGACGATGATCACATACAACTGTGGTACAAACACAAGGAGAAAATAATTACATTCTTAGATTCATTTGGCACATCAATAGTGTTTTTATGCAGAAGGGAATTTTGATTCCTTTAATCACATGAACCTCTCTCAACTAAATGTGAAATGAACATCGTTATTTCTCGCTCAGCTTATTTCCATGGGAGAATTAATGAAAGCAAGAAGGTCATCATATGCACACAATTATGAGGTGCCGCATGGCACATTTAAATTCATGTTCAATTCAAGAACAAGCACCCAGTACAGTACCTTTCAAAAACAAACAGCGTACTGTAGGCGCTATATTATTGTTAAAATTCTAATGCGCAGCCACATTTTATGTGCATAGAGCATATGTTTTACCCCATCCACCCCATGCCAGTGAAATTGTGGAAAAAGCAGAATAAGAGATGGTTCTCTCCTTTCACCAGAGCAGGGGCCTTGTGATCCTTGAGCTGAAGGAGCTTTGCTCTCTCCGGACACGCTTTCCTGCACACGCAGCAGTAGCGGGGGAACTCAACCCTGATTGGAGAGGACAGACTGGCCGAGCGTGCCAACAGTAGTGCTCGGGACCCGGCCATACACTGTTGGCCCTGGCAGGGACATCGGTCTGCAGGGCCCTGATTGGCAGCGGGGAACAGCAGGGCTCACTAGCGGTGCACCTGATGACGGGAGGCTTTCAGCCAAGATAAGGCTGTCTTGACGCTGGCCACATGACAGCCAGTCATAATCAAGCATCCTCTCCTGAATATGCAACCTGTGCCGTGGTGGATTCCTTGCTGGAAGATATTCCTCCCACTCTGTTCAGTAGCTAAACACTCTGTTAGCTAAACACTCTGTTCAATAAACACTCTGTTCAGTAGCTAAACACTGTTAGCTAAACACTCTGTTCAGTAGCTAAACACTGTTCAGTAGCTAAACACTCTGATCAGTAGCTAAACATTGAGGCAGGAATATATTCCAACGACATGAAGGCTAAACTTTAGCTGAACAAGACCCCGCCCCCACCACTATGATGTAGAGTGAAAGACAGCCAAAAACTGGAAAAATGTCGAACAAATACTGTACATTTCCTCGCCTCTTGTACTGCAGTGGACCTCGTGTCAAGAATGGGGTGCCTTTGAAGGCTATAGCATTACTGCTTTGTGACTCGTTAGCAAAGGTGCACGTGAAGCCTGGAGAGAGCATTATTAAGTGTAATGAACGTCAGCGCATCCCAAGTCATCTGAGACATCAGGTGCCAATTATAGAGGTGGGCCCTGCAATTCGGCCCTCTGCTCAATGTGCCATGGAGGAGCTCCTTTTTGGCCTACCTGACATCCGCCTCATTAGCCGTGAGAGACAGGAGGAGCAGGCTAGCGACCACACTCCCCTCCAGGCCTCCACGGGCCTCCATAGGTCTCCACGGGGGCACAGGGACACATTTTGCCCTCTCCCCCTCCCCGCACCAGCAGAGCACAGCCCTTACCTATTATTGATGAGATGGAGGGTGGATGGAATATGAATTGCAGAGCCAGTGTGACATTTGGAAGTGATTAGGTGCTCTCCCTCTCATGCATCGTAGTTGGGGGGTGGGGCGACTGGCGATCTCTAGTGGACGACCAGTTCATTCATTAGTCAGCGTTGAGTAGTGCCTCAAATCCACCATGCATAAAGAGGTAAATAAAGCATTCATGGATATCATTGCCTCAGGCAGCCGGAGCAAACACTATTGATTTTTCTGAAGGGCTCTAAAATAATGTTCACAGATGTGTCAAGGCATTCATCAAATGGGTCTCTGTAAACCCAATCCTCGATGCGGTAAAAACCCAATATGCCACTCTTTTCTGAGAGTAATCGGAAATTTGTGCCAATGTTTAATGGTGACAGCTTGGCACAATATATATACCTTCAACTGCATACAACAAATAAACACCCACAACCAGCAACATTTCCAATGCAGAGACATTTTTTTAGGATTCATAGGATTCAGTAGCCTGGGTCCAGCCCTGAATTGCTAGCCACGCTCATTAAAAATAAAAATCTGGCGATTCAGGTCTGGTGACTTGGTCGCTGGGTGGTGTTGTCTCAGTCAAAAAGAGTATTGCAGCAGCTGATTGGCCATCAGTGCAGTCACTCAATGATGTCCAACAACAAACATGGCTGCCCCCACTGTGGTAACTTGCGACAGTACCGATCTGGCTATTATCTTTATCTTTTTACAGAAACGACAGGTTTTAGAAACATCATCATCCAACATATTTTACCGTATTTGTTTACATACTAGTAGCGCTCGTTGACTGTGTCTGTTTGGTTAGCAGACGGGTTAGCCATAGGCACATGATTGACAACTGAAGACTGCCGCTTCGGCAATGCCCATCCAAGAAACGGCTGCTGTGAGAAGTGTTAATGAAGGGAATAATGAAGTGAAACGACATTTTCACAGCTTTTCACAGTAATGGGCGACATCAAGAGTATGCCATGCCAATAGCACCCCTTCTAATTTAAGATCAGGATTCAATATACACTTGTCAACAACACTAGAATCCTCTTACAGCTCGGGTTTATTGCACCACCAGATTTAGAGTTCCACTGCAAACCAACAACAAGCTTCAAGGAGCGTCTTGTCTACTCTTTCAATAATATGTAATGTACTCACCACTATAAAAGAGATTCTCCCAAGGCACAGGCAACTGTCCCACAATATATTCTTGGTTAGCTTGGCGGCACTCAATATTAGGACAATACATCATGACCAACAACTACAAGCAATTGTGACTGTAGGGAGTCTTTACTTGTGTCCTTAGTGACCTTCATCATGTCGTAGGATAATAGGTCAGCTGGGATGTTACGAGTCTTACGACATAACCTCAGCACATGAGAAACAGGAAACAATAGAAAACATATTTAGATGATGTTATTGTAACCATATTTAATAGTTACCTACAGGAGTACAATAATACTAATAATACTTACTTTTTTTTTAAGTTTTCTTTTTAGACTTTGAAACAGACTTATATTATGTCATGTAGACAGCACAATAATTGCATTGTATGTAGTCATAGCACTTCATAGTACATATGTATAGCATAGTATAGTATAGTTTATATGTATAGTGTCATTATATAGATATGTTCTAGTTACGTTCTTAGCTTACGCATGTTTCATGATAAATGCATTCTATTATATGTGATGTATTCCCATGCTTTTTTGTTCTTGCCTAATGTAAATCGCTCTGGATTAAGAGCGTCTGCTAAATGCCTAAATTGTAAATTGTACGGCGTCTGTAAGTGTTAAGTGATACTAGTTTTGTCTTTACTGCACAGATGTACGTACACAGGACGTGTACTGTACTGACGTATTTGCTTACAATCACTTTGTCGTGCAAAATGTACTATACTTATTATGTTGTGTATAGCGTATTGCTGTCGTTGACACATGTCAAACCAACATTTCGCTGCTTGCATGAGTGAGTGACAAATAACAGCCCCTTCCCCCACCCCCTACCCCCAAGTCTTGCTGCGGTGACAGTAATATAGAGATCTAAATTAGCAAACTAACCTTGGAAATATTTTAGCTTAAGAAAACAAGGCCATGCAGCCCTTTTATTATGAGCAAATTGAGCCCATAATGAAGAAATTATATAAAGATGAACAGTAAACACATAGGCAAGATTTAAGTTGTAATGCTAACAGATAAGTTACATCATTGGATGATGGGAAATGGAGGACCAAAAGCACAATCGCAGAGTAATTTTCATTAAATTGGATGTAATTTTGTCACATTCAGGCAATTGTTGAAGCTTAAAGGGACTGGTATACCCTGGTTTTATGTAAAATAAATGTCTGTCTGTTGAGAAGCTGAACGTTTATGAATCTTGTCACTAAGTAGAGGCTTATAAATGGAGACGACCAAGAACTGACCCTTGTGATGCACCAGAATACATAATGATTCTAGAGTGGATACATATTGTTGGTGTCTCGTCTGGTATAAACCTTGTATCTCCATATTAAGAAACAATTCTCGTCATACCAACTACAGTGGCACACAAAAGTAGCAAAAATATAAGCTCTGTGCTTATAAATCACTATTTTTAAGGCGGCCCACTGCGCATGTATCAAACCCAAAGCCATAGAATTCTGCACTGGCGCCACAGATGCACACATGTGGTGTGTGATTGTTAATAAGCATTTCTCCGATGTGTTGTTGACTACAAACATACAAGGCATGCCACCAGCAACAATTGGACAGGAGAAACCAAACAAATCATGGCCTGAACAGTCAACACACTACCTCTATTACTGGCCGTACTAACAGTCCAACATGCAACAGTCCGACACATGCGTAGCTGGTTAGACTCATCCGTGGCTCCCAAACTAATGAGTAATTTGTCAAAAGCGTGTTGCATTTTGTTATCCATCCATGAGTAACCACATGCGGTGTTACAACGTACAATGTCTACGGTCGTGAGTAAAACATAAAGTATACTTAATTTTTGTGCTATACCATGGGACCATGGATTGGACATACAGGACAAGAAAACACACTAGGGCTGTCCCCGACTAAGGATTTGTATAGTCGACTGATAGATGAATAAATTAGATGTTAGTCGACTAATAGTCGACTGAGCACCCCCACCCCCCAAAAAAAAAAAAAAAAGTTTTTTTTTTTTTGCCCCAAAATATTGTATATAAAAATACAATATTTACAAAAATATACAAAAATATTGTATTATTCCACTAGGTCTGTGGGGGACATAAACACATTTGAACATTCTGACTGTTCAAATCTCCAATGTGCATGTGGAGTGTGTCTGCCTGTGTGGCAATGTGCCACTGCCTGTGACTTGAATCGCACAGTGCGCTGGCCTGATATTATTCACAGCTCAACTAATTATCATCATAATTAACCATCACAACATCAATAACAAATACTTTTATTTATTAATTTTTTTAACATCGACTGAGAGGCTTGTCATTAGCCAGATTGAGCACAGCAGGTGAGATTGAGATTCTGGAGTCTATCAGGCCAGCGCACTGTGCGATTCAAGTCACAGGCAGTGGCACATTGCCACACAGGCAGACACACTCCACATGCACATTGGAGATTTGAACAGTCAGAATGTTCAAATGTGTTTATGTCCCCCACAGACCTAGTGGAATAATACAATATTTTTGTATATTTTTGTAAATATTGTATTTTTATAAACAATATTTTGGGGCAAAAAAAAAAAAAAAAAAAAAAAAAACTTTTTTTTTTTTTTTTTTTTTTTGATGAACATCGACTAAGAGGTGGTCAGTCGACTGAGACCCGTTCCGATCGATTAGTCGACTATTCGACTAATCGAGGTCAGCCCTAAAACACACGCAGCTAACTGGCAGTTAAATATATAATGGGAAACTTTTAATTTCTTTTATCAGACCAGAGTTATGCTGCATTCACATGGGAGACGCCTAGACGACAAACCGACTTCATTGTAGTGGACGGGAGCAGGACGACAAACGGAACAGGACGGCACGGCAGCCAGAACTGGCGACGGTAACGGCAGACAGCATCAATGTTAAAATATTTCATCGTTTCACCGTTCTGTGCCGTCCAGCAGGTTTTGCAGTTTGTCGTCTACCGTTTGCCTGATTCCATGTGAATGCAACATTACAGCTGACACTACTGCAATACATATAGATAGACAGGGTGGGATGATATCGGTACCTCACGATACGATATATATCGCAATATTAGGCCCTCGATGATAATATCACGATATTCGATATATTGCGATATCTGCGATATATTGTATGAAATTTCATCAACGATATATCACGATATCTGCAACTACAAAATATACAAAATATTTTCGTGCACGGACACAGGGAGGGACACACACATAGCTGTCTATAGTGGTTGCACCACTCAAACACTAAATACACCACCAACTGACCATTATCACATGGTATCATTATAATACCTCACAAACACCACCAACTGACCATTATCACATGGTATCATTATAATACCTCACAAACACCACCAACTGACCATTATCACATGGTATCATTATAATACCTCACAAACACCACCAACTGACCATTATCACATGGTATTATAATACCTCACAAACACCAAAAAAATAGGAATTAAAAATTCCAAAAAGGTAGCACATCCAAAAATTAAACAAGCGGCGGACAAGGTACTCACATTTCCATTTCTTTATTGGCACACACCAAAAAGGAACACTAACACGTTTCGGCTATGCAGCCTTCATCAGAGCAGAACCTCACAAACACCATCAACTGACCATTATCACAGGTATCATCATCATACCTCACAAACACTACCAACTGACCATTATCACAGGTATCATCATAATACCTCACAAACACCACCAACCATTATCACATCATCATAATGCCTCACAAACACCACCAACTGACCATTATCACATCATTATAATACCTCACAAACACCACCAACTGACCATTATCACATCAGTATATAATACCTCACAAACACCACCAACTGACCATTATCACATCATTATAATACCTCACAAACACCACCAACTGACCATTATCACATCATCATAATGCCTCACAAACACCACCAACTGACCATTATCACTGGTGTCAGTGGACTTGTCCACTGCTGGGGAAAAGCATTCTGCATTTTGTATTCCCACAAAGCTGTTTGGACAAATCACCATCCAGTAATTCAGTACTTCTGGTTGCTGTGGAATCTGAGAGTGGGATTTGCTTTATTTTAGCTGTCATTTCCTCCTTTTCTAAATATGTTTTTTTCCCCCGATATCGAATATTTTAATAATCGATATCGATTATTTATCACGGGAGGACGTATCGATATATATCGCAATATTGATATTTCAGCACACCCCTAATAGATAGAATACTCTATTGGAAGTTTAAAAAAATCACAACAATTAATTAGGAAAAACGTGAATTTTAAAGCAAAAAGCCATTGCTTGTTTTCATTATGGTCCACCTTGAGACATTTAACAACACGCAAGAGAACAATCCAATGCAGAGTAGCCTATCCGGTGTAGGGCTCTAACTATGACCCGTTAGTGTTAAGATGGAGCCATGATTTGAAGTCATTCGTAAATCTTGCAAGAGAATTTATGGATTTCAGGGCTAAAGGGAGTGCATTCCACTGAGTAGTGGCTGCGTGATAAAACAAAATTAAGCGTCCCACTTACTATATAATAAAAACTTCCCCTAGTTGGGTACCTGTGAGCATCCCTCACTCTGGGCAGGTAACAATTTACTATTGACAATTTAGACACTCAACCAGAGCGATTTACAGTAAGCAAGAACAACACATGGTAATACATCTCAAACATAGTCATCAAGAATCATAAGGAAGCTAAGAACCTAGCATTTGTTTGACAGTAGAAAATCTGTACAGTAAAGCTATCAGTATAAACTGTATAGTGCTATGTCTACATAAAATGCTATCTAAACTACATAAGTTTAGCCTTTGCATACGCCTGTAAGGTCGTCGAGGCTAGTGCAAACATGTGAGTTTGTTATCCACTATACTATAGAACCTATACTGTAAGTAAGTTACCTCTTCCTAATTTTTGACTACATCGTCACTGACTCGAACCGTGAAACCCGGCGACTTGCTGAGGTTGATTCTTGACCCAAACAGAATGGGTTCCGATTTTCAAAGGTGCAATGATAATTTGTTATCTGAGAGCACAGATGCTGCCGAGCTCTGTGCCAAGTACTCTTTCAACCTGGGACTTGTCCTTGTCCTAGACTAGGAGAGCTAAGTCGTCCGCAAACAAGAACAGATTGCATAATGCATTTATATGCCGGGTTCATGATGTCATTAACGTAAATCAAAAACAGCAGAGGCTTGATAACCTAACGATACTTGCCATTGAGTGTGAACTGCCTAAACAAATATACTTTACGTGCATGCATGCACTGCAGACAGCATGCCACATGTGTTGCCATTAAAATATTAGTAACACAGATTTGGGGAGAGCCCATTCACTTGACCTATATATATAATTATATAAATATTAGTAACACAGATTTGGGGAGAGCCCATTCACTTGACCTATATATATAATTATATAAATATTAGTAACACAGATTTGGGGAGAGCCCATTCACTTGACCTATATATATAATTATATAAATATTAGTAACACAGATTTGGGGAGAGCCCATTCACTTGACCTATATATATAATTATATAAATATTAGTAACACAGATTTGGGGAGAGCCCATTCACTTGACCTATATATATAATTCAGGGTAGTATAGTATATACAGTATGTGGCTATGTGCACATTGTGCAGCCACCTGGCCACTGATATACTTTTTTCTTTTGTGGCTTTCGCCTTTATTTTAAATTTTGTATGGAGGGACAGACAGTAGGCTGACAGGAAATGGGGAGAGAGATGGGGAAGACATGCAGTAAAGGCCATCGGGATCGGGAGTCGAACCCGCGGCACACTGGATTACCAGCCAAGGTGCCTGGACCACTGAGCCATGGCGCAGGCGGCCACTGATATACTTGATTTGATAGGCAAGATGTCATAACAACCTTGGACTGTATCAGCTGTGATCAGGGGATGTGTGCATTACATGCATTACAGATGAGTCGGTTAACCCCGTTAACACAGGAATTTATGCTGTGATATACGACCAAGGGATGAAAAGAACGTTGAAATAACTCCTTTTTATATATTTATATAAGTGAAGGCATTACATGATAGCACCACCAGAACACTGGGCCCCATTGACAACTGTGTAACTTTACATTTGTTTTACACACAAATACAAAATTGCTACAAAACCTGTAATTTGGGGTCTGGAAATGATGTAGCGTGCATGTTAAAATCATGTATACATTATTTTGCGCCATTTCCTGAAAGCATACCTTTACACATTTTTCCCGCTGATCACTGGACCAGTGGGGTACCAGGGGCTTTCACATCAATCTGTCCGTCTATTGGTTCGTCCACCTGCATGTCTATTATCGGGATAGCTTGAGCAGTTATAAACTGCCCCACCCAATTTAGTAAAATTATAATATGCTACCATTATGGCAGCATATTAATAATGAACGACAGTGTCAAAAGGTGCGCTGAGATTAGGGAGGATCAATCTAGAGAAGTCACCTAAATCTGCAGCAAGGCAGCTGTCCATATTTACTATTACTTTTACTACTTTTGTGCAACACTGTCAGACATACACACTGTATAGCAGGCCTATAGGGTATTAATTTATGAAAAAACATAAAAGGGACGATATACTGTATATATTTATCTTCATGGGAGATTTTCTCAAAATTGCCAAAAATATGCAACCGGAGTAATGGTTGGAAAATGCCCAGAAGGGAGAATCTGGCACCAAACCAAGAAAAGGACAAAAATAAATCCCCCAGGCCAAGAGTCTTTACATTCTTTACTACAAGGGAAGTATCTACAATCGTATGTGAAGATGGGAGGAAACAAATTAATCTATTAGCCTGAAAATAGCCTGATACTTCATATACCTGGTTGTGTGACCCTGGCAAGTAACTCAGTAAAAATCAGGGTCTGATACATTGTGTTTGCACTCCATGCATCCATGGCAGCTTTATGGAAACCTGATATATTACCTATTTTAGACTGGCAAATATTACTAATTTATTACATTTTCATATTTACTTCAAGTCTTTGTATATTCTCACCTTGGACTCTCAAAGGAGAATAAGAAAATGGTTAATTCGGAATCTTCCTTTAAGAAAGAACTAATCTACAAGCTAACAATGTGTCTCATCAACAAAGCGTTGTTAGCTAGTAGATCAGTTCTCGTTGGCATGTGTCATCCTTGTATGATGGAGTACAAATTGAGCTTCATGGAGGAAAAAAAGGAACATTGAGGAAACAGACAAACTACATATGTATACTACATGTATAGTGTGAGTGTACTATAAATGGGGATGGAAAATAATACAATACAAACAATGGCTTTGTGGTCAAAAATAGATCTTCTGAATTAAGATTTTAAAAAAATCAAGTGTATCACAGTTGAAGTGACAGGCACATTTGACAATTTCAATAAGTAAATCATGGGTGAGAGCCAGGGTCAGAACAAACAGAATACCAGCACTCTCGGATCAATAGTCTTCTGATTATTGAGCTCAACAATGAACACGTTTCAGCTAAAACCATCATCAGACTGCATACATGGATATAAAAATCGACGAGAAATTGTAGTATGCTGTCATAGGCGTGATAATAGAATGAACTTCTGTGAATTATTCAATAAAAGCATTATTAGGATTTCGTGGTCTACACATTTAATGGAAGAGCCTTCAGTAGCCTACTGTTCAAAAGGTATCCAGGAGTCAAATTAAATCAGGAAGCAGATTTTGATTTCAGCTTTCTGACTAGGTGGTGATATGTAAGATGGGAGTTGGCTGTGAAGTGAATTTTCCTTTTTCTGTTCCGTCTTGTGCTCTCACAGCCTACTGGTCACAGATGGTTGCTCTATAGTATAATGCCCTAGGCATGCCTGTGGGGTATCTTTTGACATCGTGCGTGAGGCTGTAGTATTGTGTACATATTTGAATGGAAGGGAACCTGGAAATTCCACCCACCAAAGTAGTTTAAAAATGTATATATGTTGTTGTTGCAACCGTGCAAGTGATATGTTTTTGTATATAATATTACAAAGTTAAAAGCTTTATATTTCGAAACATTGCTTTGTTTATTCATATCTTTAGTAAACAGAAAACACATTTTAGGGTCAAGATACCATCATCAATACCAATTTCACTTGTTCCGGTATCCTATATTGGTTCTCTCTCCTGATAGGATAAAATTGGTAAATGTATTTTCTGTTTACTAGAGCTGGAAAGACAGAGATACTACTGTTACTGAACAAACACTCTACTAGCTTGATGGCTATCAGAATATGTAGAGCTAAAATAAATATCACTTATTACTCCCCCTTTAATCTACTAGAATCCCAATAATACATTATAAAAGAAAACATAATAAAGGTCATTTATCAATTTAGCCTAGATGTGAAGTAGTCCAGCACATTTTCTTTTGATCAATATTTCTTTGAAAAGTTCTTGATTTGGAAAGCTCATAACTTTGAGGAATAAGGGACACCCACACACTGTCTTCACTTGCTCAATAGAGATTTAATAACAAACGTTAGCCTGGAGAAGATCCTTGACCGAAACGTTGCCTATTAAATATCTATTGTGAAGACAGTGAGCGGGTGTCCCTGAATCCTCAAAGCATACTGTACGTGTCTACTCCACCCACGCACCTGTCACAAAGATTTCATTCAGGTGTGCAGAGACGTTTGATGACCTGAAAGCTCATAACTCAAAGCACATAAAACAGAGAAAATAAATTTGGAAATGTCTACTCTTGCGGAATAACAAACTAAATGTCAGTTTCAGTAGAATCCCCCTTAACAGCAACAATGATATCAAAGGCTACTCACCTGATAAATAATGGATGACAATACAGCAACCCAGTGTGCATAAGAGAGAGAGAGAGAGACAGAGAGAGAATTAGTGCCATTTTAATTACCTTTATTACCGCAAAACATCAGTAGCCTCAAGACTATGACAGTTTTTTATGTCATATCATCACACTGAGCTTTGGGCAACAAAAACATTGCCTTCTGGTCTCACTGGCCTGTAAGCTTAAGATGAAATATAACAAGCCATTCTGCCAAAGGGTCCCTGTTGCAGCAACTTGCCCTGTCTGCACAACACTTGTATCACCAGCAGTCCATCGTACTGTGACAAGAGCTCTGGAGGTCCACTGGCTGCAGCTCTATCTGTGGCCTGGCCTCTCTCTCTTTCTCTGCTGCAGCCCCAATTAGAAGACTTCACCTGCCCTCTCTTGGGGTTGGGACTCAAAAGAGCCCCTGAAATGTCAGCCTAGTGCTCCACCACTGTCATATCACTCTCCAGAAACAGCCACAGAGAGACCTCTGTCACTGACTAAAAGCCTTATGTTTCAATGGCGCATCGTGGTATGTTCCGAACACTCACTCTCCCTTGACAGGGGGCTGCTCTCGTGCTTTTGAAAGTCACATTCCCCAAACACCCCCGACCTCCAAACACTCTGCATCTGTTATGCAGGCACCATGACTTGTCCTCTTTGGAGACCCCATAGTAGCAGATCTACAAAGCAATCAGGTTAGCTTGTGGAAAGGGAGGATAGGACCGGAGGTGGTGACAGTGATGCTTGTAGTGGTTAACATAGAAATCCCATAGCAGAGATTTGGGTCTGTGTCTGACTCACTATAAGGGGTTCTATGTAGAAGGCTATAAGGAACTGAAAAGTAAAATGGAAAAGAAACACTACCCAGGTTTAATTACAGTACATCATTGCTGTCACACAATTAAAACATGCCAGATCAATGTCGGCTGGTAGATTATCCAGAATAAATACGGGTTTATTTATTGTTTTACTGTATGTTAGTACTATAGCTCTGCATCTCTAACAACCCAATTTATATAATTCTGTAAGTAAACAAAGGGTCTGCTCTCTGCTAGTTGTTGTGGAATTTTTAGATTACCTTTGCCTGTTACTCTCTATGGTTACTCTTGCCTGCAATGCAAAAATAAACAAATGATTGCGGTGATAAAAAGAGAAGGATCCGGGCACACAAAGTGAGGAACGCCTTTATTAAATTTAAAAAAAGAACTGTTAGGTCGAAACATGTTGGCAGTTGCCTTTTTAATTTAATAAAGGCGATTAAGGCGTTCCTCATTTTTTTACTTTGTGTGCCCAGATCCTTTTTACTTTGTGTGCCCGGATATATATCCTCTTTTTATCTATGTCTTGATCCCGTTTTTGATCCGTCTGAGAACCTTTTTATCATTATCATATTTTGCTATCTCCATTGGTTAGTTCCTCTTTTTTCTCTAAATGATTGCGGTGGTTTGACTCATATGGATATAAAGAATCAACTGACTGAGAGAAAACGCTAATGTTACTGCCGTCGAATTATTAAAGAAATCGCTATAAACAGACGCTATCAAATATCACTGACTGACTGTTGTGACGACACAGACACCTCCCTGACAATATTGCTGAGACAGTTTATTTATTTTTGGACCACAATGCTTATATGAGACAATTTAAAATGAAACTTCTACGGCCCTGGACCAGGGGATGAGCGAGTGACATCAGGACTTCGGTAGAGATTTCACTGTCTGTCCTCTCCGCTGTAGTGCTGACATAATGATGTGATATTATTCCTATAGTATAGAGCATCTCAGCCCTGCAATTTCAGGCATGCGACACCGTCGTGCTGCAGAATATACATAAGGCTTCCCAGAGAAGCAGCAGCAGACAGAGAGAGAGAAAGCTGGACAGTGAAAAGTTGTGAAACGGTTGAAAATTACTTTAAACGCAATACATCCAGCTGTGGAGTTGTTGTTGTACACGTGTGTGCAGACTGCAGAAGCTTTCTTTAATTATAAAATGATCGCGACGCAGATTCGCAATTGCGTCGGAGAATCAGCAAGAACAGTGGATCCAGCTCTAGTACGCTACTTTGACAAATGATCAACTGATCAACGGACAAAGCTTGGACAGCGATTTTATAAAGCTAAAGGTGCATGGTGCTTCTCTTGTTTAACCCGTGGGGATCACTTCTGTTAGACGCGGCTTGCGGGTGCTCTTTAGTCTGTCTCAACTTGTCTGCACCACCGTCGTACGATAGTTTCTGTTCAGTGAACAGCGCTGCGCTGAATGTCAGAGAGAATTTTTTTTTAAATAAATGTTCTAATGGTGTGTTCAACGTGCCTCGGGAAAAGAAAGGGTGAATTGCAACATGAAAAACTGGTGCAACCATGGATTTTACCGATGCAAGCACTCCGCGAACGATGCATCGCGATTTTACCCGTCAATTGTATCCGATACACAGTGAATGAACCTGCATTGATTTTCTGATACGTATCGATTATTTTCCCTGAACAAGACACTTAACTGCTTCCGAGGTGCCATATGAATGGAACTTCCCCACTGCTAATTAGTGTGGTTCATATAGGCAACACATTGTTTTTTGGTCATGCTTCACACACTGTCACTGTTGTCACTGTCGTCATGCTTCACATGACAGAATTCAGTTCCCAGGGGATTCCTCGTGACTTGTGTCAGTGCAATCACACTTGTAATTTCCCAGAATTGCAATTTTCTAATTTGTCCATTTAACCCATATCTATTATGGCACGATCTGTTGACCAGCTCTCTCCATCCCTCTCTGTCCCCTGCCGAGGACAGAGAGGGATGGAGAGAGCTGGTCAACAGATCGTCTGTGGTGCCCCAACGACCCTCCGGGGTTACGGGATAGGTGAAGGTGATCTATTAGGAGTCCTAATACAGTAGATATGATGGGTTGAATGCAGAGGACAACTTTCACGTACGGTATGTGCAATGTACAGTGACAAATAACCACAAAACAACGAAAGAGGACCACAGCATTATGGCACCATTAAGGCACGCACCTTGCACACAAGTAGGCCATGTATGGCCTATACTTGTACGCAATCAGAGCACACCACTGGCATCACCGCTTTCAAAAACAAACTGATATATTACCAAAAATGGTGGTCCCTTATTGGCTGTTGATGGTGACGTAACCAAATCTGTTTCAATCATAAATGCTACTGGGATTGAAGTAGAGACGTCATGAGGTGCACTCACCACTGGCATCACCACTCGATGCCAATGACATCACCACTGGCATCACCAGGAATACTGGTCCCTCGCTGCCTGTTAATAATCACATTGCCAGAGATGCTGACCCCTTATTGGGCTACGGTCTTAAACAAGAAACAACAGCGACATACATACCCCAACATACATACATGGCCAGCCGATCGCAGTACTTGCGTGCTCTGTTTGTGCAAGTAATTAAAAGAGGGAAGTCCTTACACAGGCTCAGCTCCACAGTGTCCCAATGTCTCATTTATTTAAAACACCTCCAACCTCCAAGAGTCTTCCAATAACAAAGGGTGGGGAGAGATGTTTCACTTATGTCGCAACTCACGGGCTCAAGCCGCTCAACAAATACATTTACAGGTCAAGCAGGTAAATGTCAGTCCTAATCATAACAGAATGCCAACTCACTATAGAGGACTACTGAACAGTATAACATACTACTACTGTACATAGTCAGAGTAGACTTCAGACACAGCCTTCGACATCTTTGATGGGAAATACTTAATCTAAATGTAAATGTACTGCATGGGACAAGATGCAAAATAGTTTTGAGTAGGCCTGAACTATTGCTTTGAAATAATACACCACTAAATCAGCAGCTTGGGGAACACAGAAGAATGTTTTGTTCCAAAAGGCTTTTTGAGTTGGAAAATGCAATTTGGATTCCTGTAAAAACACTGTATCTACAAGGGCCCTGTTAACAGGTTTGGTATGATACTGAATGTTTACCTCAGCAGGACAGGACCAGACTGATAGTAAACATGTTGCAGAAGTGAGCTGGCAATGCAGTGGCAGACAATCATCATGCATCTGACCTGCATTACTTATTTCCTGAATGGTAGTCAGTGCAGCCGAAATGTGTGGCAACAACAAGATAATATTACAACATCAATAATAATAAACTTTATATATGGTAGCACCTTTCTTAGGTGCTATATAGTTTTAGACTAAAGTCTAAAAGCCACGCTTGGAACAACAGGACCAAAGTTGTTTGAACAGATTTGATATTGTCATGCTAGAGACCTGTGATCGCACTATTGGAAAGGGAGGAAAAAAAGTATATAAAAAGATCATTATTAGTGTCAGATTGGGCATATATTGTATAGCCTACTCACTGAAAGAGGCACTAGGAAAGGCCATGGGGTCACCAAAATCAATAAAGCTCATCCTGCAATGTGCCTATTGTGAATCATCTTCTGTGTAAAGACATTTTTGTCTCAGGATAGCGGCAGAGGCAATGTCATGGGGTCAATCAAGTGTAGGCCTATAGTATAGTGTTCATCTTCATACAGCAAGTGCGCTCAACAAGTTTCATGGCAATCCGCCCATTCAATTTTGAGGTACCTTACATGCGATTGGACATTTGGGCATTAATGATGGTGATAGATGGTGAGACTAAAAGGTAACCAAAATCAGTCAAGGAGGGATGCTATTCATGTGTTGTTTGGCACCAAAGTGATGAACCGACATTGGCATCCTTAGCTTTTCTTTTTAGCCCAGCTAGCAACTGGGCTAAAAGAAAGTTTGTGGGAAGTTGCAAGAAAACCACACTGGATTCCATTGAAGGTAGAGCAACACACAAGCAGTGAGAGTTCTTTCAGTTGTTTTGAGAAAACAATTTCAATTGTCTTTTTTTGCAGTCCAGTTTTGACCTGGATCAGAAAGTGGAAACACTATATAATGACAATTTCTCCATGGCCTATAATGACAATTTCTCCATGGCCCCTACAGAGTCCTGAGAGAGCCTGCAGTAGCTCTTTCCCCACCCACTGACTAAATCAGAAACATCACAAGTTTGTTTTATGAGCGTCTCACTTGGCTCGAGGCCATCGGCAGTGTTAGAAATGGGATTTCAGGTGGGTCTCTGGCCACGACCTAGCAGTGGGCCCTGTGCTCCCCAGGGCCCGTCGGACAATCCTGGCCAGTGACATATTGATGTATGAGCTCTGCTTTTTGCTCCCTCTCCCCCTCAGCACAGAGAAGCAGGTGTGCTGATCAGTGCCACTTGATCTGTCAGTCGGACGGATAAAAATAGCAGTGGAGATTGAGCAGGGGGAGCGTGGACTCGCCCCAACTCTTCCGTGGAAACTCAATTGACTTTGAAAGGGGCTCGTGCAACGTTCAGCACCGCTTAAATGAGCCAAAGTTTCTCTTTCAAGGTTGAAGGTCTTAAATATGACTTTTCAATTATCCCCCTTGGAAAATGGAGAAAGCTTGTGTCACCATTATCTATTTCTTTGAAAGGAACAACGTTGTTAGTTCTCGATATTGTCCATGAAGAGGCTATCTTTTACAGATCCTCTGATTTGGCACAATCGACTGCAGATGCAAGGACATAAAGCAAGACTTTTTTCCATTCAAAAATGTGCTTACTGGCTACTTTCCGTCCTTGTCGTTTAATGTCAGATTTGCTTGGTGTAACCTAGGCAATATTTGCTCTCTGCTTTAGGCTCAACAAAAAATGCATAACTTTGCAAGTTTTCTGTGAAGTTCCCGATCAAGAGAGATTGAGGGCAGAAACTATAACATGGGAGGGAAGAGTTGCAGCATCAGCAACTCCGTTTGAGAGGCCGAGGAGCTCCACTATAGGCTGAACAGCAGCCGGTTATTACAGCACACAGATGCTGAGCGAGTAATTAAATGTCCTGTGCTCCTCCTTCTCTTCTCTCCACTGTATCTATGCATTGATATGCTTAAAAAAATGTGAATGTCACTGTTCTCTCAAAATGTTTCTGTCATACACGGGCGGTAGTGATTTATTCACTTCCGTTACCTTCAGTATATGAAGATCAGAGGTGATTGAAAAACATGAATGTGAAGGGTCTCCGTAACCAAGTCTCCCCATTAAGCCCTCGAGTAAATTAGCCATGTTGTAGTCATGTTCCTATTGTGTAGTCTGTGCTCGAAAATGTATCAGCGGGTTTGTTAAATCTGATTCACTCATTCTAGAGAGAGAGAAGGGACAACTTTTAAAATAAATAAATGCCAGTACAATGCCTGCGTCAGTATCAACGCAACGCGGGCAGTGGAGCCACCCTTCATTGATTAAAAAGGGAACATTCCCTGACAGAGGAGACGGTGGAGCCCCGGTGTCAGGGAGACACTTGTGTTTAGAAAAGTAATGATAAAACACATAAAAATTTACTTTTACTATAAGTGAAAAATGCAAAAGGCAACAGGCAGTGTTTTGAATCCAGGAGGAATGAACTCGGCAGGTGGCTAGCGCTTGTAAATGAGGTAGGATAATTGAGAGCATGGTGCTCCTCGATACTAGCTCATATTGAACGATATACTGTATGTGAGATGAGAGGGGGACTGAACTATGTCCCTGTGAGCATGCATTCTTAATGTGAAAGCCAGGGTTGATCTCAGATCAATGCTCCCTCTTTGAGAAGAAAAAATGTATTAAACTAACATCAAAAATCTCCTCGCATCACATCTAAGGAAGCGGATTTACAGCATTATTAATTGCAAAACAGTAAGTAAGGAGCCCCCATAAACCCATGTCTGTTTCCTGTTTGAGGAGAATGTCCAAAAAGAAAAGGCTGTGATAGGCGTCAAGAGCAAAACATCTGGGTTTTGTGAGGATTAAAACAATGTTGTGGAGTCACCTCAGGCAACAGGTCTCATCACAGAAAAGCGGATTAATTATGTGCATATGTAAAAGAGTCAAGGCATATTTCTAAAGAAAGGAAAACCTAGCCAAGAGCTTGTATTTGAATTGGCAGTTGACAGTTATGTGCTCCACCCCCTCTTCTCCTCTAGGAATGCCTGTTTAGTGCAACAACTTCATCACTGTGCACTGCTCAGTCCCTCCACTCCTCAGTCCCGCCATCAGATTTGGCACAATTCTTGAGAAGAAAGGAAGAGGGGAAAAGTCTCCCCATGGAATTAATTCTGCCGTTCATCCTTGTCATCACTCTGGTTTTCGTCAGCAGGCACAGGGGGGTATTCATATGGAAACTGCTGGCACAGAGGCATTTTTCAAGGAAGCAGGAATCAACAGAAGGGGGAAGGGGCACAAGAATACCACATAATACTTTACCCTTGCAGAGGGCAAAAGAGCCCCCCTCACTGTATCCAGCAATACACAACATGAAGGATGGTAGGGAAATGGAGAGCCTGTCTAGGATTCTAACTGAATCCTAGACCTTTTGTTGAGTATAATATAATATCCTATCACCCTCCAGCAGGTCACACTGACTATACACAATACGACAGAGCTTGTTACTTCTACTACTGGTTTTGTTTTTTAGGTTATAGGATGTGGTGGGACTT
The DNA here is from genome assembly GCF_963924005.1 of Protomyctophum bolini. Lineage (NCBI taxonomy): Eukaryota > Metazoa > Chordata > Actinopteri > Myctophiformes > Myctophidae > Protomyctophum > Protomyctophum bolini. The sequence goes on along the minus strand of NC_137867.1, from coordinate 27,229,167 downwards.
TATACACCTAAATGACTGCTGGGGGAGTAGGGGCGAGGGAGAAGGCGAACATCTGAAGGATGGCCACTGTAATCTGTGCAGAAAATAAATAAACCAAGCACGGCCGTTTAATTGCTCCCTCTGACTTGGCGTCTACTCTGGGGAGCTGAGCTGCCTGCAAAGCTGGACAGCCATCACATAGACAGAGGGAAAGGGAGAGATGAAAAGAAAAAAGAAAGGGAGGGAGGGAGGGGGAGAGAGAGAGAGAGAGAGAGAGAGAGAGAGAGAGAGAGAGAGAGAGAGAGAGAGAGAGAGAGAGAGAGAGAGAGGGAATAAGGGGGAGCCAGCTATAAAAAATAAAGAAAATGAGAGTGGGAAGAGACTAGAGAATGATATAGTAGAGAGCACAGAGCAGAGGATGACTGGAGAAGCCAGGGATTTACCCGGGCATGGCTCCATACTCGTTGGCCTCCAGTTCATGTGTGATTCATAGCTGTGGGATTTGCCTTTATGTGACAGGGAGAGCACTTGTGTCCACTTAGTATAAAGACAGGTACATGTGACTTTTCAGAAACATTTTGTAAAGCCAAATGGATAGATGCAATATTATACTTATGGGTTTCAAAGGAGTTATTTTATGGTACATGGCAGTATAAATAACTGTTACAGAGCCCACTCTCTGACTAAAATATAACTCAAAGGGAAATACGTTTAATCATTGTAATTCTTTGCATTCAAAATGTTATGGTGTAGAATCAAATTGAAAGATATTTAATATCGGCACAATGTGTTGGCAGCTAAACCAATATCAGTCAGATGTCACAGTCTACTCAGGCTGTAGCAGATAGAAGTCGGAAGAAGAGTCTAGCATCACTTGTACCTTTTGATAAAGTGTGCCGGTGTGGCTATGGAGACTATGCTCTGTTGGACAGAGGGCAGAATGTAATGGTAACAGATGAGATATTGATTCAACACAGATTGCAACCAAACACATGAACATCAAAATATTGTCACAGTCTCATCCTTCATTACATGAACTGTGGGGACAAAGGGACTGACATCAGATTAATTCTGCCAGGGGAGAGAATGTCCCATATTTTTTTCTATGTCAAGGTTAGCTTAAATGACCTACAACACTGTATAATATGATAGATTTGGTAACAGATTCAATTAGGTCTAGCATGTCGTGATACTGAGAACTCTTTTAGCTCAATGGATACTAACATGGCAGAGGTTAAAAGATTCAACAAATGCTATACTGTACATATGTCACATAGGCCTATGCAATGTTACTGCTCAGTGCTCACTGAGACTGCATGTTTCTAGAAGCCATGCCATCATATCAAGGTATAAAACATTTGTGACCAGATTTGACTGAGAGGTCTCTTCACATACTAGAGCATGTCTGAAATACATGTGTGTCAGAGCTGAAATCGACATGTAAATATGAAATAAATGCTTAAACATGTAGCTAGGTGTAATGTTAGAGACCACAGAAGTGAACCTTTCAAGCCTGTTTTCTCAACTTGCTGTTTTTCCAAAACTGGTGGGTCAAACTGAACAACCAATGTCAATTTGAAGCTATCATTCCCTGCTTTCATATGACATGAAAAACACAAATTCAAAAAAATCCAATGGCAGTCCCTCAGTCAAATTTGGCCACATTTATTATGATCACTGTATGTTATTGTGCTGTCATTTTGTTTTTTTCTCTTTTCTAAACAAAAGCCTTGAGATTGGGGACAAAAAGTCTCATGAGAGAGAGAGAGTTGTGATTCACAAATAGTCCGTCGTCAATACATAACACAATGCCTGGTCATTAATAAAGAGACAATGGGAAGAACAGTGACCCATTATGAATGCACTATAAATAGTTTGCAACCCAACACCCCTTTAGCAGCAAAGCAAAACCAGTATTTAAAATAATAATAATAAATATAGCTGCAAGCAGTGATAAGGCGGGACCAAGAAAGAAGGCAATAAGAACAATACGCACAATAATCCATAGAAATGGAAGACTGAACTTGAGAAAAAGAAGACAGGGTGACAGGGTCGGTTGAAATTGTGTTACTTTTTTACATGGCCTTCAAAATTGAGGTCCGGGTCGAGGATTCCTCACGGAGGGCTTTACATTTGTCGCAAGAGAGACAGGGTTTTGCCCCAACTTGGCTCTTTCTTGGGGTGGGACAAAAATGAGAACCTTGGATTTAGAGTCGTTTAGTTATACGAAATTGACGGACATCCAGTTTTTTATGTCTGCGATGCATGTGTGGAGTTTGTGTATACTGGAGGGATCTTTATGATTGATGTGGAGATACAATTGGGTGTCATCGGCATAGAAGTGAAATTTTATGTTATAGCTGCGGATGTCACTGAGGGGGAGCATGTATAATGAAAAAAGGATGGAGCCTAGGATGGAGACTTGGGGGACGCAGTGTAGGGGGGCTAGAGATGAGGTTGCTTCACCAATACCGATGGAAAAGTGTCTGCCAGTGAGGTACGATTTAAAACACAGGCACTGCCTGATATGCCCACACAGTATTCCAGGCGGTTAAAAGGACTGAATGATCAATAGTATCAAAGGCCACAGTCAGGTCCAGCAGGACAAGGATGAAACAATATCCCGAGTCTGCGGCCATAAGAAGGTGGTTGACCACTTTCAACGAAAGAGTGACAGCGAGTTTGATTGTTTTAAAAAGGGTTCTGGAATTATGATAGTTCTTGGTAATGAGGGTGGAAAAGTAATTTGCTCTGGCCTCTTTAACTGAGTTATTATAGGATTTCATGTGATCTTTCATGATTAAAACAAATGTAATTGTACAGGCAGGGGTTCCCAAACTGTGGTGTGCACCCCTTGTGGTGCGCGAACGCCCTCTAAGGTGCGTGACATGAAAAGGCGATTTTATGGTGTTATTTAGCAAAATCCGGTAAACCACTGTTGTAAGGAGACGTACAGAGCAGCTGCAGGAGTATACAGCAGTTGCATGTCTCAGTGCAGTGAAATTCTGTGATTATTTGCCATAATCATATTAAAAAATTAAAAGTTCGGCCAAATACAACGAGACAGCGCTGGGGGGTGTGTCAGCTAGGTCGGAGGTAACAGGGCCAATAAAGTTTGGGGATCGATGCTATACAGTATAGCCTCTTTGGACAGTATCTGAGGTCATGTCACTGCATTGGGAGTGCTTGTACAGTAGGCTATGTAGCATGATTTTGAATTGTCTTGCCGACACTGGTGCAGATATATTGACAGAGCGTTGACGTACAATAGCACCACACATGCAATTCAAGATACACAATGGAGTGTATTACTGTACTGTACCACTGTATATCAATTTGTCATTAGCTTCTGTAGTTTTCAAGCAGTGTCATTGTGATTGCTGAAGACAGAAAAATGTGCCCTCTTTTGATAAACAGCTTGTTAGAGTGACCCGCTAGTAGCGGAGATCAGGTTAAAAGCTAATGAGCTTGTTGATAAAAGTTGTGGATAAGCTTGTAAGACAGTCAATTAGCATGGAATAGAAAACATATTACAGTAAAGGCCTTCTTTTGACACACACACACACACACACACACACACACACACACACACACACACACACACACAAAGATGATGACAGATACAGGTAATTTGAAATACCGGTATTTGTTTTAATAACAAAGAAAAAAAAAATGATTGGCATTGTTAGAAAACTTTAAGTGCGTTCTTCCCTAAAAGAAAGGGCAAGAGACAAGTGACAGTTTGAGGTCACAAAAATGTTTTACTGCTGACAAACAATTTTGGCAGCAATTTATGCCTCTCACAATTTCAGCAATTCAGTCATTGCTAATTCCTAATTTCCTATGCCAATTGCAGCTTTTCACCTGACAGCAAAGCATTTTACTAATACAGAGAGATGCATACATCTCATCCAGATCCCCTCCCCGCTGAACAGGTACCAAGAACAACAATCGTCTTGATTACATCATGCTTGTACATGTTACAGGGGATAACATGTACACCATGATGTAATGAAGACGATTGTTGTCATTACATCAGCGGTGGTTCCCAACCTTTTCTGACCTCCCATCGGATGGGTGAGCCGTGTGCATTTTCAGAACATGTTTATGTTAATGAGTGTTCTAGCTCAATGGAACTAACGTAGTAGCCTATACTTAAACGTCCTATGCATGACAATGAAAACTCTTTTTAAGCTAGGTTTTAAAGGACTTTTTTTTGTACATTTCTTTATATGAATTAATCGTATTATTAAATACAATCTCAGTGTTTTGGCAATTATTTGGGGGCCCACTTGCAATAACTTCATGGCTTCAATTGCTGATCTACAGCGCTCAAATGGTGTGTTATGGGGCGTCTGAATGGTGTAGAGTTGTGGAGGTAAATGCCCCCCATCCAATAATAGATTGATTTGAGCACATATCAAAGCTACCCATTGGGTCAAACACTGCAGAAACCAAAAGGGATCACTTCGTCACGCTGCAGCCCAGCTTCCATCCCATGATCAGCAGTCCATTCTAAAAGGGATGACCTCCTGCCTCCAGCAAGAGTGCTGGAAATCAGCAGGATGGAATCGCAAAGAGACCCAAATCAGACCAATCAGTATAATTTGAATGTTCTCATGTGGGATTTGTTGGAACAGAGAAACAGTTCACTGGTTATTTTAATGCCTTTTCTTTCACATTAACGTTTTATTAACCAAAGCCTTAATATTAATTACTGCTTTGAGTCATATTGCTTTAAGTTATATTTCTGGTTAAATTATCCAGCCAACCTGTTCTTTAGATAAAACTGAGCAGGAAATATGGATAATTGCAAACCCGTCTCTCATACAGTGTCTCTATGGAAGATTGGGACTAATGCAATCTGAAGTTTTACAACCTCAAAGATTTGAGGAGAGCACTGTGAAAACATTCTGAAAACCCCACAAAAAAATTCTGAAATAAACAAAGAAAAACTAAATTGACAATATAGGCTACTGTACAAACTAGCATACGAACTGTAAAGCCAATAGCGCCTGACTTATGACATGTCTCAAAGTGCAAAAAAAAGAAAGTCAAGTACATGCAGTTCATCTATCGAAAATGACAACAAGAACTGATACAAAGAATGAGGAGTGCAAGTAGGTGAGGTAGAGTCTATTAAGAGGTGAATTTCGCCAGCACATTTTCACAAATCTCTCCAAAAACCATGGAACCTGAAAGCGAAGAGGTTTTGGGGGAACAAGAAAATCCCATTTGGACTATCACAGCGCTGCAGCACGCTCTTTGGAAAGAGCTTCCTAAAGCTCCGCTTGAACAGGTTGTGTGTGTTGGCTCAGAATGAAACTTTAATTATGTTGATGCTTTCTCACATCCCTCAGACTGAGCTCCCCCACTGCTCAGCCACCATTCCCCTCCCCCAAACATCCACCACCATCTTCCTCTGGGAGCCACAGGAAGCTAGGTTAATAGGGGTGCATGTTTAACTGCCAAGCACCCCAGGTATGCTTCTGTGGTCTAGGAAATCGAAACTCCCATATAAAAAAAAATTGTGATCTGGAAAAAGAAATGAGGCTGGAACAATTTGAGGACCATTGCATATGAAAAGAAACCCTATTTGTCACCAGTCCTAAATTTAAACAGTGCCTTATTTGGTGCCATGCATTGGGAAAATAATGGAATAGGTCATGAAAACAAGTGACTTAATGAGAGACCTTATTATGAATTTAAAACGATAAGAGACCCATACAACTGGTATTACATCCTAAAATAAAACAAGCAACCATTCAAGGTCTAAATCTGGTATTGTTTGAACACGTGTACTCAACACTTAAAAATGCACTGCTTTGGGCTAGTGAGAGATTGAAACGTCCAAGATCTTGTTATAAAACCTCCATACATATATATGGGTTCTCTTTTGTATTTTCAATCCACCGTCCCACGCAGTGAGTATGGATTTTATTCATGACTTTCATTATGTGGGGTTGCAGCAGCCACTTGTTCGGCACGTGCAGGCCCTCGCTGTTATGAATGGCCATGCCAAGCTTTCTGTCACCACCGCCTTCAGCACGGGTTCCTTTAAAACCCTCTCTCCTCTATTCCTCTGTGCTATATCACATCCAGCCAAGCTCCACAAAGCATGTTCAATGGTAATTAAGGTCAAACAATTACATTCAGTTATCTGGAATTAATATGAAAGATGCTATTGTCTCATCACCGCTTTGCTCCGTCAGATCTTGGCATGCCTTCAGGTCAGTCATTATTACTGAGTATGCATCCACTGTATTAAGCCTGATGTATGCTTCGGCAACAAAAATGAGACGCATTGCTCTACAAATATAATGTATTTTCAAATGTAAATGCACTATGCAAAAGTGTCGACGTGTTATGCCGACTGCTAGTTGAAAAGATGTAATTTTTTGTCGAGCTACATATTGCACAACATTATCCCTGAAGCATAAATCAGGTGTTAGTTTGAGTAATGACAGCCATCCAACAGGCTCATGACGTTTCATGATTCAGAACGTGATTATTAGTCAAACAAACGTGTTATGTTTGACTAACACGCACACAGAGGAACTAGAAAGGTGCGTCAGTCTGGGCAGCCTAGGGCTGTGTCAGCCGTAGGTTGCAGCTGGCAGTGGGCAGGAGGAAGCTGCGATTCTACAACATACAACGTTTCACATTTGCGGAGCCGACCTATGGGCAAAAGTGAAAGCGCTTTTGGAGGTGCGACTTATAGAGGCCCCTCATCCTGTGATTCCAAATTGGGTATGATTTGATGTTGCATTCATTATATTGTAGTAGTTATTCCACCGACAGTTTATCCAATTAATGTCTAAGGCATCAACTTGGCAGTCGTGCAAATATTATATGCAAAAAACAACAAAACAAAAGAAAAACTGTATTTGGGACCTGGCTACTATTTGCAACCCGGCTACTATTACGGCTACTATACGATACTATGAAATCACACCAGTGTTGTCGTCGTACATCATCCAATAAAATGTTTAAATATACTTCATGAATTAATTTGTCAACTTATGTTATTATCTTTTAACCATGATAGAATGTTTTAAAAAACCTCGTCTTTTCACCATGATCATTCATGTAAGATGACAACTGAATTTATGTGATACAGTATATATATATAAGCCCCGAGCTGAATTAAAACAGTTGCACTGTTTAGAAAAGCAGATTTGTCACATTGGCAAATGTGACACGAAGGACAAAAAGCTGTATATGAGGGCTAGCGCCTCATCAATTGGCCAAAAGTGCTGATCAGGGTAGGGGGGTCCCTAATTTAAATATGATTATTTCGGGAGGTCGTGGCCTGAAAAGGTTGAGAACGAGTGGTTTAGAGGCCCCTCAATATGCGATTCTAATTAGGTGTAGATCAGATTTCATGATTTTTGTTCCTTGCAAACTTTGGAAGGCAATAACCAATTAGAACAGAATATAAAAAATGTCAATGATACATGTTTATCATATTACTGCTGATCAGTCTGGCTGCATCCAACACGTCCACACACACACACACACACACACACACACACACACACACACACACACACACACACACACACACACACACACACACACACACACACACACACACACACACACACACACACACACACACACACACACAGTCTTTGCTTCCCTGGCGAAGACAACAGAACATTTTTACTCTCATGTACCTGCACACAAGATGTAACAAGTAACAACAAAACATTATTGACACACACAAGCCCCCATCTAGGTTCCTAATGGCTAGGGAGTAAACTTTCTCAAAGCAGTGTACAGCTTGAATAGAATGTTTAACTGAACTTGCAAAACTGAAGTGTCCTACTTCTAAACATACAGATTTACATAAAGCATTTTCCTCATGATGACAGCTCACATCTCAAAAGGACTTCAGAAAAGAATCCTCCAACCTGTGCTTCAGAGTTTGCGGAGCAAATTGCTCTACAGCCTTCACTGTTTCTCAGCCCACTCAGCTTCTGACACTTGTTATCGTACTGTCATGCTGGTGCCGTTTGGCACCCTACAACATAAAAAAAGCTTTCCCATGAGGACTGAAGAGAAGAAAATGGTATGGAGAAAGGAGGAAAAAAATGATGGCTGCACCGCTGCAGCCGGCTGGCTCAGTCTTATAATGAGCGCTGTCAGGGATTTGCGGTGGTGAACTTTGTAGCCCTGGTCTGTGGCAGGTCACCGTCGAGCATGTATCAATAATTCATCTGGCAGCCCGGCTCCCTTCCCTGTTATGAAACAAATCTTGTTAGCAAGTCCTGCCAACACCGTCGACTCTGTCTCACTACCCAACAGTATTTGTAACTTTGCCCCCTTGGGTGTGGGTGTGAGTGTGTGTGTTGGGGGGGGGGGGGGGGGGATAGTTACCAGTGTGGAGCATTGGACAGATTACCTCAGTTACATGACGTGGTTGCATATTTTAGTGAACGATGGCACGGCTGAGGTTGGGGGGGTTGGTGGTTGACTCAACTTGACTGTATGTGGTCGGGGGCTGGTGGGGGTTGGGGTGTTGAGCTTCAATCTCATCAGTATATTAAAAAGGTAGAGTCTCCATTTCACCACTAACTCCAGTACAATGCTGCATGCTTCTCCTAGGATTAGGACGGAGGGATTCACAAGAAACCAAGATGGATCACCGCGGGACCTTAGTTCTTTATCCGTTGCAGAATGGTGGCTCCTACAGTGTACTATAGACTACTTGGGCTCATTGTGAAACATAACGAGAAGCATGTCTGAGGCGCTGTGCAGGGAAGTGGAACACCTCAGTAGGCTGGTCTGTTCTGATAATATCCAGGGAGACCCATCCCCTCCCTTCCTCTGTTCCTCCCTGCACAGTGCACACCCCAGCCCTGCCCCACCCCACCGATCCCATCCATCTATAACACCTCCTCCTGTTGCTCTACACCACGTTTAGCTGAACACAGATCGGTGATAACCTTTTTAGTCAATGACAACATGCTAAGCACAGCAAGGGGAATTATGCTGAACTACGTCCATAATTTTTCTCTTGTCTTCTTCAGAGGGATGTTTTTGTTGTGTTATCAAGGTTGCTGCAATCGCTTGGCAAACTGTATTGCAATATAAAATGATACCTCCAGGGATATTGAAACAGGCAGAATACTGTCAGTCATTTCCCACAAATTAGATGGACTGTCCTTTGAAGGGTGCTGTTTCCATGTCAACCATTCGCCATATTACTGCAGCAGGTCAACATCTTAAGAATACGTTTATAATAAACATGCTGAGATTGTGGATACAGCTTTCTCTCTCATTGGCAGGGTATAAGGCCTTGATAGCACCACTCAATAAATAAAAACCATCCACTGAGGTAAACCAGGTCTAACATTACCCTGTATATTAGCTCGCTAATGAGGTCCCAGTGTGATACTTCTTTAATGAAACCATCCATGAGGCCAATTGTCCATAACTAATTATCATATGCTAATCAGCAAAGCAAAGAGCTGGCAGAGAGGGAGGACTGATCTGTTTGTACTTTTTATTTCTTAGTGCCTTCTGCGTGTGCATTGTTTCATAGGTGATTAATGGTTGTAATTAGGGACAAAAATAAACACCAATCAAATATTTTTTTATTTAAAAAAATATTCTTTGGGGCTTTTTCTGCCTTTATTGGATAGTGTACAGTATGGTGACAGGAAAAGGGGCGAGAGGGCTGCCGCCCCGGTAGTTCAGACACCGCACTCACCGTCGCCTGCCCCCCATATGCAATTCAAATGAGCTTTATGCACACGCACGAGATACAGCCCTACTAGTTAAACAATCCACAGCACACCACATTTCTTTAACGTTATTGCCACTGGTCAGTCTACAGACAACCTACAGTATATTGCTGAATGTGAATGTACTTGAGCAAGTACATGGAGAAAACAGTCAAATAATAAGCTTAGAGGGTAGGGGGTGCTGACTGTTCTGCCTCCCTACTGCCTCCTACTCCAACCAGACCAATGTGTGATTATGATTTCAATCACTACGTTTCGCTCCGTAGCTGGTTGGGTCTCGGTAAGTCAGGTGTGACGAATGCCTCCTGCAATATTATACATTATTCTCATTTGGCACCCTCTGCGCATCCAAGTATGAAAAGGGTTGGCAAAAGATAAATCTCTGATAGATCCCACAGATGATGAAAACGTGTGAACCTCTGTTGAATACTCTAGCACCATATTGAAGCACAAAATATTTGGGGCAGCGGCTGGCAGTAGCCTATATTGGTTCAGTTCTGTGCCAGACATTGGAGGACAGGGACCACAAACAAATACAAAATAGCTGCTGTGACTTCAGAGACTGAAGCTGGCCAGCAACGCAAATGGAATAAAGCAACAGGTCAGGCCTAGGTGCTTAATACAGAGGCGACAGCTATGCTGGAACATGTGGTGAGGCTACACTCCAGTAAGAAACACTGTACAACATTGAGAAAGGCCTTGTCATTGCACAGAGAACTGACCAACATAATTGGGATTCACACTGTGCCAAAAGAGCCTTGACAGGCTGTCTAAACAACACAGAGATGAATTCCCAGTAACACAAGGGGTCCATTTATCCAAAGGGCTAGTTCATATTTCATTGCATGTCTGTTGTTAAATGAAAATAAATGATTTTCAACTGGATAAAGAGTGCAACAAAGTATGAATTAGGCCTAATCCCTGCAGTGTCCAAAACGAATACCAGGCCAATTACTCGTCTCCAAATGAGTATGCAAGTGTCCGTATTCTATTTTCCTCATTTAGGGTGGTCGTTAGACTTGTGACAATTAGCCATGGACGATGAAACTGGGAGGTAGGACAGAGGTAGCATTAGCTCATTTGAACAGGACCATTACACAGAGTGTGACGCTGTCCGCACAGTTGTTTGTTGCACAGCAACACACAACAGGGAATGTGCAGATTGGGTGTAGTGGATGAAAGCTTCTGCACACTCTGCGATGGGGGGATATTTCAATGTTAATGATCATGGCATGCAGCAATTCTTGCGAAAAGCCATTAGAACAGCCTGACGATTCCTTGCTGAAATCGCTTACTTATTAATCTCCAGCGAGCAATTTACGGTGGTTACTCCAAATGATGATTTAGAAAAGGTTTCTTCCTAGGTTGTTGAACAACGTGAAGTCAGCGAATAATGCCAAGCTTCAGCTAATGACCATGTCTCAAGTTTTCATATCAAGAGCAAAGAGGGATTTCAAGTACATGTTTATCGCACGTCAGAGCTCACTAAATCAGAGGCGCCAATGTGCTGTATATCACTGCTCAATTACATTACTAGAGGCAATGTGTGTGAATTATCTCATACTGCACTGAAATCTATTACCCTAAAAATGAAATCTGAACTTGGTAACTGTGGGGGATATTCGGGAGAACTAATGAACCGTGTTGCCTGTAAAGAGCATGCTCATTTAAACCCTGAGAAATATCATCAATGGGCTCATTCCCCCAAGCGAAACAAGCTTGTACAGGCTTGATGGATGACAACTTTGCATCAGCAATCTATCATGACAAGTGTCAATAAATTGTGGGGAAAAAATAATTTCCGTAGTTCTGGAGTCAGAATAAGGGGGTTAATAAATGTTTCATGAGCAATTCTAATGTGCCACAATAAGCCAAACTTTGCAGTCACAAGCAACAGCAGCACCATCCAGCCTAAACAGAGTCATGCAGGAAACAGCTACTGAACAAAGCTCCACCATTTTCCAGCTTTGGTTTTCAGAGGAGGCCTCCTTTCCAAGCCCTGCCCACCGTCCACTACTACTCTACCTTCCCCCACTAATGCAGAGCTGTGGCGTTAAGAGTGCATATTGACTGCTGTAGCCTGAAGAAAAGGAGAATTTCAAACAGGTTCCTGAAAACAGGAGGCTAAAATCATCCATCACCCGTGGCTGCTTCAAATGCAGACATCAAAAAAGCTACCTTATGGATTGATCTTGGTGATCATATAATGGATTTGGCCACTGCCAGACTGACGGCTGTAATGGGTTTCCACGCAGCCTGCCTATCGGAACCCTGTCAGTTTCACGGCCCTCTCCACAGAGCGCTCCATACATTTGCCGGAGGCTCCTCATACCTGCTCTTTGGGGGCTATACTAAATTGACTTCAGAACCACTCAAGGAAATAGAGAAAGAAACATCAGCAACACTTGTAGGCAGCAAAATACTGCAGCTTGACATATTTTTATAATTTATATTTTACTTTGTCCAAATGCAGCAACACAAACCTTCAGGCCTTCAGAGACACTCACAAGCAGAAGCACAAACTATATTGATATATTTATATCTACTGTATCTATCCCAGTTAGGGGCCGTTCGATATTCATGGGAAGGGGCCACTAGAAGATCAAGCTTTTTCTTTTTTGAGTCCGAGGGCCTACAGTTTTTAATTTGAGCCCAGGGGAGGGCTCAAATTAAAGTCTATCAAATGTAAAACATACGTATACCATGACGGGCTTACCTGTTACTATATTGACTTACATATACAAGGCAGTCTTCTGGGCTTTGATTTGAAAAGGTTGATTATGTCAACCAAAATCCAAAGTGTCAATTAGTTCTCTTTCAAACAACATACTGTAGCTGCAGGTTCATGTATTTAACATTGATTCAACTGCATTCAGACTATTTAAATTAGCGTAAATTAGAGTGGAAGTTTTCATTAATCTGATAGTTTATGCTATCACCACCCGGGGGTGGCGGGGGGTGGACCGCGTTGTCTGTCCACTTGTACACATGCAGATCAGACATTGAAATGCTAATCTGGGTGCTTGTTTTCACCTGTCAGGTAGGTAAGGGTATGCATGCATACAGTACTGTACTCTGCTTAGGCTACATGCTGGCAACCCTGGCTGGCAACAGCGATGCCAGCCTGCCGTTGAAACCTGCCGCCGTCTTAGCGACAGAACACAACCTGCCGAGGCAGACAGGACTAGCCTGCAATCATTTAAACATGCTCTTCTGTTTATAATCTAAACACTGTGACACATTTAAGTGTTACATTTAAGTGTTACAAATAAGTGTTTAGAACCTAAACGCTTGAGTTTAGTGTAAACTCTAAACTGTAATGTAATGTAAACATTTCGTCTCTCTATATATATATATATTACTAGAATTTCGCCCGGCTTCGCCGGGCTCATCCCAGTGTCGTTGCAATAACAGAAAGTGTTTTTTATTTCTCATAAATACGCAAACATGGTGAAACAACTACAGTCACAGAGAGCAGTGGCAAGGTAGCTGCTGCCTGCTAACGATGCAAACAACAGCCTTGCCTGTCGTGTGTGTGTGTGTGTGTGGGGGGGGGGGATAGCACTAATTTTCGACATTTTACTGTGTCATAAATATGTACATCTGTAGCCTATATTGTGATTACATTTGACCGTACATTTGACTCTTGTGTTATATTCTTGTGAAATATTCAGTAAAGTATTGTGGTGAAATATTCACCCCAAGTTGATAAGATATGCAGAGAATATAATAGCAAGAAGCCCCAGTTTGAAATGCATTAGGCCACAAACCCCCATTTGATACCATTTGCTCTCTGGGAAAATCAGGGTCCATTTGGTTCCATTTGTATGCTCTTGGAGTATGATGACTGTGCTAACAGTATTATCATCAAATATGTCTCAGTTTGAAGATTCAAAAAAACATATTTCATATGTGTGAGCTTGTAAAGTCGAACGTTCAACCTAGAGACAGTGTTGCCAAGTCTGATCATTATAAGCTACTTTGGACTTGTTTATCTATTGGTAGTCCTTGACATGGAAATGTTTGAGTTCCACTGCTCTGAAACAACATTAGACAACAAAGTGTGACAGTCAACACTATAATTGATTATTTTAAGACTAATTTCCGGACCATTTCTGATTTACCTACTTTGAACTGGCCTATTAACATTTTTATAGACCTGGTTGCTTGTTTCACTCTCACATCCACGATATGTGGCAACCCTGGTCCCTGGTTTGTTTTGCGTGTGGATGTTGTTTTGTGTTGCTTTAGCATCTTTAGCACAGTATCTATCACAGGGTGCAGCAGCTGCTGCTGTCATGAAAACGCAAGTTTCTGTCCCAGAAGCTCACGTTAGGTCTGCGCACACTGTACGTTGCTATGGCAAGCTGTCATCAAATGCTGCTAACGTTGTGGTCAGCACTGTTAGCATGTGTGCTATCAGGCAAAAGCTGAGATAGATATAAAACTACTGGCCAAAATGTCATACAAAACACAACCCCTCAAATCGGAATGTGATTGTGACCTACAGACCATCATGATTTGCTTGCTGGACCTATAAATAATTTATTTGCATTAAATTGCCACTCGCCTTAGCCTGCATGCCTATTCTGTGTCTCTGTGTGTGTGTGTGTGTGTGTGTGCGCGTGTGCGCAAGACAGACGTGCGTGTGTGTGCAGGCTGAGAGCTGCTGATTGTGATTGACGTGTGAGCTGGATAAATCAGTGAGAGTTGGAAAAAGCGCACGCAGAGCCAACTCGCAGGCAGTGCCTCAGGCCAGATGCCTGAGAATCGGCACAGGATTCTCTGGGTCACCAGTGTTGGTGTGACACACACGGCTTCCACATTTAGCTTCATACTGGGTGAAAGTGGCGTTCCAAAAATTATTTTTCCCCTCGGAATTCTTATTCACAATGAGATGGAGTTGAGGTGTTTGTGTTTGCTTGCTGGAGCTATAATTAATGTATTTGCATTAAATGTCCACTCGCGCATCGAAGTAAAAAGCAAGATGGCCGATTGTGAGACTGAAAAGTAGCTGTGGGGGCGGGCCTGGAGGGCCTATGAGAACACGGAACAGTGTTGCCAGGTTTGCGAATTGTAAGCGAGTTGTAGTGTGTGTAAGTAGCCTGGTTAAAAGGCCTTGTTTCTGCCCGTGTTGGGGCAACAGAACATGTCGACCAGTTTCTGTCAACCGCTTTTGGTCAGGTGACCAACTCCACAAATGTTAAATTAGATTGTGTTTTACATTTTACTTTTAGGTTACTAACTGCTCACACCACTATGACATGACACTATGTATAAAGGCTTGAACTTGGGTGATTACCTTTAACCACGCCCTGAGGAAGACACTTGTGTTGAAAACAGCCTGCATCCCTTTGCTGGTTTTACTTTGATTTTAAATGTGTGTACATTAAAGGCTTTTTAAACTTTGTCCTTGCCCGTCGGGAGGGTGCTTGAAGTTCGCCTATCAGGCTTCCTTTCAACTTAAATTCTGTAATTTTGTATGCAGGCCTATTGTTTCAGAGCAAACCTGACACCAATCTAATGATTTACTAGTAGGTTCATGCCGAACAGTTTGATAAACCAGTCATTGCGGACAGTGCAGGGGTATCACAGCCAACTGTAGGTGTGCGCGCAGTTGACTTTGGGGGTGGATTTTGGGGCTTTACGGTTACGCAAAATAAATGTAACAGCACATTGTATGAGGAAGAATATTCCACATTAATCCATATCATTACTGAAGTAATTAGAAATGCTCAATACAAAGATTAATACAAGTCTTCATTGTGAATGTTTGTGCCATCAAACATTTTGAACATGCTGCCAGTAGAACATGGAATTTTGGCATATAACTGTTTAAACATAGGTCATCAGAAATGCACTAATTTCTGCCTATAGTGGTACAGTGAAAAGTTGTACTCTATAAGCCATTCCAGCCTGCAGCTTCCACCCAGCCTGGCGTAGATATGCACTCAGCCCCTTTCTGGTTGTGAATTGTGATTGTGCTTCGCAGGCAGTATACAGTATGCCTGGGTTTCTACAGCACAGCTGGACACGGGTGGAAATTCTGAGGTTTTCAAGAGGCACCACTGTTTGTATCGAATGCTTATTTAATGGTGAATTCAATGATGATGTTGGTTTTTTAAGGTCATCTCCCTAGACAAAGTTATAGAACAGCCTGAGGTTGCTTATCTTAGATTTCATCAGGTCAGGCACAGAGGGACAGTCAACTCGTCTCCTATGACCACCTCTTCTTCCTTTGGGACATACAGTAAGCAAAAACTGAAGTCACTCTTGTAAACTGCTCTCGCTTGGAAATCTATGCTATTAGATTCACACCAAACCATAACATACGATGCTACAGTAACCTCCCCTGCTCAGGCTGATATCTTGACTTAGTGGGGCATGGGCAAGCCAGGCTAAGGGCCGATTCATACTCCTATTTTAGAGCCGAATAAAAGTTGGTTCGGCGCTGTAGAGCCTACAATTTGACGTCATTTGAGGTTCGGGGGGGCGGGTACCGTCCTAAAGTCGGCGCTTCGGTGCTACAGAAAATTTCTGACGAGCCGAAATCATTTCGGCACTACAGCGCCGAAACAGCGGTAAAATAGGAGTATGAATCGGCCCTAAGTCGAATTCAGTTGGCACTGGCAATCTGTTTATTGTATATTCCCCTCATGACCATGAAAGGATACTTTCATAGTGACACTTCAATATGGCTTAAATTTCATCAACACAATTGCATAATATACTTTTCTATTCATGTGTGATTAGACAGAATCTTTCTTTCATTGATTGCACTTTTATTTTAACTGCATATTGTTTTAATCATATTTTAGTGTAATCAATTGTATGAGTAAAGTTGTTAATTAATGTGATTATTTAATAATCCTTTGGACAGTATGGTGGGTTTATTAATAACCAAAAATAAAAGTTATTAATGCAGCCATAAATCATTCATACTACTATAACACTGCTCCAAGCTGTAAATAAAATTAATTAATTAATTTGTGGTTATGAATAACAAAATATTGTGCTTCACAATTAATTACAAAGGACACAACAGATTATGTGGATAGTGATATTTGTACCTGTTCATTGACAATTTGACAGTAACTAGTCATTTGCTATACTTATTCTAACAGAGGACAGTGCACAGCTTTCAATTAACTCGTCAAATAGTCTGAGTGACACATCCATCATGCACTTGGCTTTGGCACACTCACTGTTTTATTCTTCTCAAACATTCCAGCAGCAAATTATGCTTTATACACAGACAAAATGTGCATAATGTACCAATATATTACATTTAAGTAGATGGAAAACTAATGAAACTCTTGGCCTTGAACACTCTATTCTATTTGAACATGATCCATTTCACATTGAATAAATATAGAGTTAAATAAATACTGTATATGCCCCAACAACACGTCAATCAAATTTGAAAGTTTCCACCCGTAAGAGAAGCTAAATGGAAATCTCAGTGGAGAAAAAAAAAATCAAACTAAAAATGCACTCTGTCGAGGTGCCAACTTGCACACAAGTAGGCCATACATGGCCTACATATACCAACCCTGAAACGTACCTTAGTTATGTCACCATCAACAGGCAATAAAGGACCCCACACACACACACACACACACACACACACACACACACACACACACACACACACACACACACACACACACACACACACACACACACACACACACACACACACACACACACACACACACACACACACACACACACACACACACACACACACACACACACACACACACACACACACACGTCGCAACGTTGTGACCAGTATCCAGTATAGGGACAATAGTGTTCATGAAATTGAAGTGTCACTAAAAGCCACATCTGGTATAACACTATAATTGTCCATCTCCATAAGTAGTGTCTTATTTTGTATCAAAAAAGAAAAACAAGGTGACATATTTGTGTACCATAAATAATTTAAAAAATAATAATAAAGAAATAAACCACATAGCCACACTAGATGTTATTATACATACTGGTCTACAAAAAAACAAGCCACAGCATCTTCAGACGATGATGTGTGAAATGGTATGATGAGAAATGAAGTCCTAATCAATCTCATGTCCAAGCTAGTAATCGTGAGATTATTTGTACTTAAACTAGCCCACAATGCAGAGTGAGTGGGGTCATAACGGTGTCCTATTGTACCAGAACATATTCAATAGGGAGATTTGTACTGGATGTGCCGTTGACCTTTTCTGCCACTACTGTTAATTAATATAGATTATTATATGGACATTATTATATGGACATATTGCCTGAGGTTAGATACCAAGGGCAATGATGAATGCCAGGTGATAATTTGTTTATCACATATCCAATGCATTATTTATTCACAAAGGCAGTGAGAAAATAGCATTTGATTAACACTTTAATTTAATGATTAGATTAACATTACTGTCAATGAGGAACTGACCTGGTGAAAAAAATGCTGCGATTTCCTCAGTGTCGAGATGATCTAGGCTGAGAACACGGCAGATGTTGCCTCACCTTTGCATTGCACCTTTGCACAGCAATTTTTTGCATTGTCAAAGGTCGCTGACAGTTTTTAGTTCTGTATTTTGGTTGCAGCCGTATTAACTCCAGTCCAGTATCTCCTAAACCATGGATTGGATTCTACCACACCATGGCACAATTTTGTCTATAATGTGACATAACGGAGTCCCTTCTGCAGTCCTAGGTTGATGCAACTTACAACTCCTGTGTCCTTTATTTGATTTGATTTTGGTAAAGAAATAAGAAATATGAGTAACACAAATAACACACAAATAACGTAAACCCAGTATATACACATAAAAGTGTAATAAATAATTTGAATGTGCATTTATCCAATACCTTTATCCTTTAATCACTTCCCTCACCCAGTTCTCTCAGGCTACAATGTGCAATATTTGAGAAAGGGTAGGCCTATCACTTTAGTCAATCAACAAGGTAAGCGCACTAAGCGGTCAAATACATAGAACACAATTAATTGCTACAAACTAAGTAATTAGGACATATGTCAAAACAAGCTAGCTCTCCTGCAACCGCTCCTCATCACATGCACCCAACAGACTAAAGCGAAAGTGAGACAAACTTGGCTACTACTTTTCATGTTCGGCTGGATATCTGCCATAGTGGGAAGCATGGGTAGACTGATGGGGGGGGGGGGGGGGGGGGGGTGACAACAAGTGAGGGAGATGATCTGGGAGGGGAGCCCAAAATATCAAGAGTCTGGCCAAATTTTGACAACTTGCTTTAGATAGGGGAGGTGGGGGAGGGAAAAAACACTATATTGACGACATTTATGCAGAAATGACAAATAGATTGGTTTCTTGTAATGAGTTGCGTTTTTAAGGGAGATTATTTTCAGTAATTTGTCTGCATACTTTACCCAAACCCACACTCATTCATCCACGCCCCAACAGTGGAGGCAACCACGCAAAGTACCAAACTGCTCATCAGGAGCAGTTAGTTTTCCAATGATTGAATTGGACCAATTGAACAACCACTAAAGTAAATGGCTAACTACCGTGTTAGCCATCTCTCTCTACCAATACATCATGTCCTACTGCTTTGCCACAAACTGAAACTTAGAGCAGTAGCCTATCTATTGTACATTATTCATCACTAGTGTGTTGTCGCATCCATTTATTCCGAATTTAATTTCATTGTATTGTTTGTCTAATACACTACTAACTGTTTGTTCCCTCAGTGCACTTTGTTTCTTCTAAAAGAAGATCACCCTGTTCTTAGGAGAAACAAGATCCCCCTGTTTCACCTCGTCTTAGGAGAAAGAAGATCACCCTGTTTCACCTCGTCTTAGGAGAAACAAGATCACCCTGTTTCACCTCGTCTTAGGAGAAACAAGATCCCCCTGTTTCACCTCGTCTTAGGAGAAACAAGATCCCCCTGTTTCACCTCGTCTTAGGAGAAACAAGATCCCCCTGTTTCACCTCGTCTTAGGAGAAATGGCAAAGCTTCATGGAGAATATCTCTAGTTTGATACCTCAGGTAGAGACTTATTTTATTCATGTGATTGCATCAATCATGAAACTGGAGGGGATGAAACCTTGGGTTATAAATGCAAATGCATAGACAAAGATCCAGCAGCCATACTCAGTCCAATGCTGCAGTAAACAGCCTATAGCTGGCAGTGAAAGACACAAGGAGCCAAGAATCATCAGCTCCACAGCAGCTAACATCCTCCTCCATCATCCAATCAGGGTTGACCTTGATCTGGCATCGTAGGGTGCATGTCTCTCACCTTGGAGATGGATGGACGGCCATGTCCTGAACACAGCGGACAAGCCCAGGCTTATCAACCGCCCTCCCGTCAAAGTGTTAAGGCCACAATATTGCAGAGGCCGCCAGCTGCTCCAAACAAGTCTCTATCTCTCAAGAAAAGTTTGAGAATGATGATCCCGTTGGGGAAAGAAAGAAAAATGTCCAAACGAACATAGGAGATGAAGTAAATAAATAAAATGTCTCCAGGAACACAGGAGATAAAGCTTTGTGGCACACAACACAACAGGACAACAATTAGATGCACCGCTCATCAGCTGTGCACTGTTCTCTGTACAGGCAAACAGCAGAAGGGAACACCTGCTGAGAGCATATCTGGGCAGATAACATTTCCATTAATGCCTGAGACTTTATTCAGAAACTGCTTAAGTCAACTATATGCTGCAGGATGAGGTGCAGTTGTGTTACATGAATATGAGATGCACACTGCCGCCAGGCGTTATTCCCTAGCAATCCACACTTGGTCGTCCTTTAAACATATACATGAAATAAATCCCCATTCCTCCCCTTTGCTTTTATGGTACTTGGACATTGTATTAATCAGTTGACACTTTTAAGATCATGCTGGAAATAGACTAATCACAGGCTGAATAGGGAACATTTCAGCACTTTCAGTCCTGGGAAGGGAGTAAAAGAGGCATTTCTTAAAAAAAAGAAAAAAAATTAAATGAAGACCTTGGCGGACTGCCCTGGTGTCACCATCTGGGGTTTCAGCTAAATTAGAACATGCAGTTCCACCAGCCCATGTGAATGAGTTCACATCAATGATATGTCAACACATCTACTGTACAGACAGATGACTAAACAAGACAGATGAAATCTGTAAAGTGTTTTAATTCAAGTCAACGAAGAAGTGACAGAGATTTCTCTTTCTTTCTTTCTGCACACAAAAGTACAAATGTATACTGCATGAAACAGTGAAGGTGAAGACTGGATGGCCTAATCGGCTAGTGGGATACTGTAGTGAGGTGTGTAGCAGAACATACAAGTGTGTGCTGCCCACCTGCCCAGCTTCAAAATCAATATCTTATTTTCCAAGCGCAGTGAATTGATGACGAGTTTGATTTGGTTTGATGCTGACACATCACAACAACAACATATTGCATACCGTGACACAAAGACACAAAGCACAGCGAGGTGAGGTACAGTTAACACAGACAATATATTGCTGCTCTCGGACAGAAAAATCGTATCTCCAGTCCACATTTCTACCTTTTTAATGAATGCCACTACAGTATTTTATACGTATATCGTATGAAAGTACAAATAGTGGAAATATCTACAAGCTTATATTATGTATAATTCTATTTCCACAATATTCTTTAATTAAAACACATCTGCAACGACATGCATAAAATACAGACACCACGTTGAAAGTGGTTAAGTCTGTGGGTTCTATAAATATTCAACCAATGAAGTATTAAGACAATATTACTTGACTAAATAATACCATTGGAACACAGGTTATTTTTTTCAATTTCCAGCAAAGTAGCATTTTTGGACATACAAGGTTTCCACTAGAGAGCTACGATAGGGATTCGATGTCAATATAAATTCAACTGTTAACTGTGGCAGGAATGAGGGAGAATTGTTAGGGTCCAGTGGTGCAGTAGTAGTTTACCCCATTCATTCCCAATGTACACCTAGAATTCAATAGTCCTAAAGGAGTGACTGCCAGCTCCCCTTAAAAAAAGAGCACATCTTTTTTGTTCTCTCTTTCTCTCTCTGTCCTCCCCCTTTCCTCTATCTCTAGTCCTAGAGATGAATGAGGGATGTGTCTTTATTGGCCGGTGCGAGCTGTGGAAAAAGCACCATTAGTGTAATAATCTCACAACGCAGGACCTTCTGGAGGCTTGTGACACCCCCTCTCCCTCATTATCCCCTCTCGCTCAGTCTATGGGGTCCACATCCTTCTCACTAAATTGGGAGACTAGGGATGTCTTGGAGCCAAATCAGCTTTGATGTTTCATTTAAAAGAGGAGGCAAGGAGGAAGTGACACCCCAGCGGAGAAAATTATGCTAATCTGGAAAATGTTAATTAAGCCCAAAGGGTTAATTTCTGCTCCTTTATCAACGCCCGGCTATAATCTGTCTCTCGTTTTAAAATGGTGGGATTTAGGACATGCTTAGCAATAATCAGTGTTTTGGAAACACTACTTTCCCTTGCTTTCAACTAAAAGTTTCCATAATCCTTCTACTTTGAAATGTAATTGCTACAATCCCACTGCCAAGGAAATCTCTTAGCAAGTTAGAGAGAGAAGTTGTCAGTACACACAAGTAATAACAGAATAACAAATTCTGTGTTTGTTGCTGAAGGAGGCGCAATTAATTAGAAATCTGAACAAATGTGTTGGATCTACATTTCTGTCCTAGATATTTTATCTTGTAAATTAAACTAAAATAATTCCACAATTACATAAACTATTATCTCTTTATCATGATCTTTTAATGCATATAATGGGGAAAACGAAATAAATTCCAGCATTGCCAATTATAATTATTATATTATATTTTTTTTATTTCATTTTCCACTGGGATTTGACAAAACAGCACAAAATAATTATTGCTTTAATGCCAAGAGCACTGTGTGTTCTTATCTGTCAAATTATCTTCCCTCATAAGAGAGAAAATAATGAAACAGACCTCATTGGGAAACTCAACCCAAGGTCACTTGGCAAACAAGGAACATGCTTGTAAAACAACAGCAGGTGACCAAATCAGTCAATGTGAAATACAGCAGTGATGGAAAAAGTACAATTTCTTTTAACTTAAAGAAAGTGGTGAAGCCATCCTAGTTAACACAATGTACAAATTTAACCAGATGGACCCGTAAGAGGCCATTGGTTAAATCTGTATCCTCTCAAGAGTAAAATTAACACCGACAGATTTTGCTGTGTATACTGTGTACACTCCAGTGCCACATAGCCTAAAGAGCTCATTTGAAGATAGCCAACATAGTCTGCTCTTTGAGAGAACAACGTTGCCTGCAGGCTTGCCTCTTCTTCACCACAGAATCTCTGCTTCACTTACTACGCTTTCATTAGTGTTAATTCACCTGCCTAGGGGGTGGGGTGGGGGGGATGTCAGAGAGGCCTGGCTTTTGAAATGATGAAAGAATGAACACTCACGCTGAGTGATGGACTGTGTCCTGACATGGCAGGTAACAGTTATGTATCGTCTCTCCTCCTATATGTGACACATTGAAATGATGGCCGTCACGGTCAGGAGGACTGATGGATTCTGCAGTGCAGCATTGGCTTATGCGCAGTATTGCAGCACGGTGGCTGAATTGTAGCGAGGAAGGAAACTCATCTCAAGGTTGGTGTAAAGGTAAAACTAAAGGAGGGTGTTGTGTGAGAGATGGGTGAGGGAGGGATTGGAAGAGAAGGTTTGGACTATTTCAAGGTTGTGTCCACGTTAAAGCCTCACTCAAGATCTTGTGGCTTAACTACATAATTTATATTATCATATGACGAAGAGCAATATATACAAGCTCACAATGCATCGCAATACAGTGTGTTGTGAGCTTTTAGATCAATTTTTTTAATTGTATTTATTTATTTAACCAATTGGGGGGGGTGGGAAATGTTTTCCTATAATGACATACCCAACATAGGGATACCTTTGTGCATATGTTACAGTATGAATGTGCTTGTTTACTTTGAGTTCAACTCCCACGCTCCCCCGCTGCGGGGCGCCACGTGTCAAACTAAGAAATGGTGTCTCGGACGTACAGAGACTGGGGAGGACGAAGTTATGTCCCTATCGGTACATAACTCGGACGGCACTGAATCGGCTGAAGGTGACTTCGCATCACTTTGCACGGCAACTCACTCACTTTAGCTCGCTCTGCGGTGCCTCGAGTTACCTTCAGGCGGTGTGCCTCCGATGGTGAAAACTATAGCACCTTTTTCAACCTGACTGGTTTTCCAATCGTACTGTGACATATATACCAAACACTTACAAAGGAAGAATCAACAGGTAGGACAATTATATGTATACAGCATCTGAATATTTTGATTATTTGAATTTAAAATGTTGGATATCACTATTGAGGGTCATAGGCTATAACAAATATGTGGTCAAATTCCACCGTACTATACACTGACAAATATTGTGCACGCACGCACACAGACGCGCACACACACACACACACACACACACACACACACACACACACACACACACACACACACACACACACACACACACACACACACACACTGTGTACAATACAGTATGCACCATGCACACACACAAATGCGTACACAGCACACGCGAGTACACACACACACACACACACACACACACACAAACATTGATTTTTCTCATATCCGTTCATACTGTAGGGACACAGAGGCTTATAAGGAATAACTGGGGAATTCAATAGACAAATTTGTGCAGCAAGAATCAACAGGTAGGACAATTACAGTATACAGTATCTGAATAATTTTAATTTAAAATGTTTGTATAATTGTACAGTGCTGTCTATTGTGCCAAATATTAAGACTCTAAAAGTTCCTGTCTTTTGACATTGGATATCACTGCCTCAACACTATTGAGGGTCATAGGCTATAACAAATATGTGGTCAAATTCCACCGTACTATACACTGACAAATATTGTGCACACACACACACACGGTGTACAATACAGTATGCACCATGCACACACAATGCATACACAGCACACGCGAGTACACACACACACACACACACACACACACACACACACACACACACACACATTGATTTTTCTCATATCTGTTCATACTGTAGGGACACAGAGGCTTATAAGGAATAACTGTGGAATTCAATAGACAAATTTGTGCAGCAATAAAAGAGAAGGTCAACTACATTATGGTGTCAAATCATTTCAGTGGGCCAAGGAAAACAAAATTTCCCATTTAACTCCAAATCATTCCAACTGACATTCCACTGCGGCAGGCAAAAATGGGGAGACAGATAAGAGAAGGATAAGGGAAGCAGACCATTATTTCCATACATAGAATTGTGGCTATGAGTGTCTACTCTATTTCAACCAATTCAACCAAAATGTCCTCTTTTCACTCAAAATGTTTCTCACAGATACAAAAATAAAGAGTGAATAGATACATCTACTTTCACACTGAATAATGGTTAATATTGGTTATACTGTTGCATTATTATCTATTTCAAGCAGAAAGACTTTGGCAGGTGCTAAAACGGACCATAGAGTGTAGACTATTGTACTGCACAAGTCTACCAAGGCAATCATCAGAGCAATGAAAACCCACAGCCAACCAGACATACATTTTCACAATGTCTAAATATGGAGATGGAGCTTGCAAGCTTTCATCCATTAACAATGATGAGTGAGAGTGCTGAACACCCAGCTTTTCTCTTGCCACCCCTGCATAGGTATAGTACCACTATACCGTACATGGTAAAGTGGACATAACATAATTCACACCTGCCTCCTCCTGTCCATTAATCTAAGCCCCGTAACATAAATCCTTGTATAGCCTATAAGACAACAGCACCTGTTCTCTTAATCAAACTTTCCTTAAAACACAATTTTTAAAGACTCTTTCATTGTGTACCACACATCTGATAGAGTTAATTACAAGTAACTGGTGGAGGATTAGTGATAAAAAACCATTTAGGCAAAACACATTAGCCAATATACAGAGCACACAATCCATTAACACAACTTGGATCTCTCTCTCTCTCTCTTCTATACAATTAAACTCATGTCATTGACTTTTGAATTGGATAATCCCTTGGAAGACATATGATCAGTAGTTGTCTTTTCAATGCACATCTGCCTTTCTCGGCCCCACCCCTCTCCCATTGTTTATATTGTGTTTAGGATCCAAGATGGCCGCATCACCAGGAGGGGGTGGGGCGGAGGTGAGCGGGCGGGCGGGGTCGACATATGCCCTTAATGAGCTGCATTCAAGATACTTGCCTTGTGTCTGACACCTGACTTGTGTCTGAACACAGCTTTGATGGATTGTTCTGCCCCCCTCCCCCCATCAAACAAAATGTTTGGTCAAACTATATGGGCTTCCATTGGAAATGCATTGGAGCGGCCATTAAACACAGACACAAGACAAACACAAGACAGGTGTCTTGAATGTGTGAATGCAGCCCAGTAAGGGCATATGTCGACCCCGCCCGCTCACCTCCACCCCACCCCCTCTTGGTGCTGCGGCCATCTTGGAAACTAAAACACAATATATACAATGGGAGAAGGGTGGGGCAAAGAAAGGCCCTTATTCATTACTTGACATGACTGGCAATTTACCACAGAGGGAAAAAAGCATTACTGTACATTCTGTCTGAGGAGACAGAACTCATATTTGTCACAATTATTTCAACTCATGCCATAACAGTGGAGGTGCACAGCTCAAACTTTTGTACACACACAGCATTTTATCTGCCAGAGCCGTAGCACAACAGTAAGTAAGGATGATAATTGGCATCTAATTTTGCGCTGTGTGGATATATTGCAGCCTCATTTTTCACGACTGTCGGAGAACAGCCTGCAAAGTACATTGAGGAGATGTATGTAAACATAGCACGCACACACACACACACACACACACACACACACACACACACACACACACACACACACACACACACACACACACACACACACACACACACACACACACACACACACACACACACACACACACACACACACACACACACGTCTCTCTCATTATTTAGAGCCCACCACATGGCATATAGTGATGATGGCCATTCCTAACAGAGCAATGACTGCTGTTTAATTGACTAGCGCCAACACCAAGGGGATTACAGTCCACTTCCCAGCATCTGTGACACTTCCTTGATCTTCGACAAATCATATTACAACGGTACTTAAATTAAGCTGGGTTAGGCAGAATAGGCACGACTTCTGAAATAATTTTAGATGTGCTGTGTTAAGCCTAAAAATGCATGCATTTAATCAAGTCACCATTTGCTCCGTTTTGGACAACAGATGCCAGATTTATGCAGAGAACATCTGCAAATACTCGTGACTTGTGATATTATAAAAAGCTGCAATTAATGGGGCCCAAGCACATTACAAGATGATTATGAGATGATGATGATAAATATGAAGAAACCACAAAATAAAATATATAGCCTATAATTTGGTTGTTCCCAGTTAGATTTGAACTCACAACCCTTAAGGGAGTATACTGTGTACTCCATATATATATATATATATATATATATATATATATATATATATATAAAAAGAAGAATAAAAAAATTAAAAAGGTTTGGAAGCTCTTTGGTGGTCTTAATGTCCAAGAATATAATTTGACAATAAATTAAAGGACAAAGACAAATACTGGCATAGATAAACGTTAGTACAATACTGTATATATACCATAATGCTAATCTAGTATGATCATAGTAAAGTTTGAACGCAAGATACCAGAGTATTTAAGGTGTATTGCTATTGCTATTTCCAAACAGAGCCAGAATAAGGCCTCATTCACACGTATCAAACATGAACAATAGTGTGCCTAATCCCTATTGTGGGCAATAGGCATTATTAGGCAAAATGAGTAAAACATAGGAAGCAAAAACATTCTGCTCCTTTTATTTATTTATAGTAATGTCATTTATGTTTTATCAAACACTGAACATTTCTTTTGTCTGATTAATGGGTATTGTAGCTGTAGGTGAGACACAGATAGGCCTACTTTGAGGGCAGAAAAAGAGAAGAATCATACTAGAATAACAACAGGCTTTCAGCAGCTTGAACCATCCTAATCATTACAAAAACAATAGGATTCCAGAACCTTTTGAACCTGTAAAAAGAAAAGGTCAAGAGGTCTTTTTACCACTGCTTGTGCCACCATCAATAGACCACTAACACTCTCCACATCTCTACAGACTCTTTGCTTCAGTGAACGGGCATGTAATAAAGTGTTCAATGCACAAGAGGAATATTAGACTAATGAAAAGCCCTTTCCCATCTTGGCTGCTGGCCCATCTTGTGTACTGCGTGCCTGTGTGATTCTAACCCCTCACACCATGGAGGCTGTGAAATGGAACTTGGCTGGCAAAACAATAAAGCAGCCCCCTGTGATTGTGTTTCACGCCATCTAGCTCTCAGGGAGAAGGAAAAAGAAAGGAAACCACGAATGCTGATGACTCAAATATAAATTGTATTTCTTTTTTTATTTGCAAAAGCACAAGTGCAAAGCACGATATTGCCCATGTATACGGAACTGCTTCTGTCATAAGTGGCTCATTTTACGAATGGTGCAATGGGATACTGGTAATACTGCGTATCTGCCAGGGGAGTGAAAGCTTGAGCCACTACTGGCAGCATCTTGGCATTCTTTTTTTTACTTTGACATGGACATTAACGAAGATGGGCTTGGGCAAGCAGAGCTGGGCAGATGTGAGAGACATGACTTTGAGGGTGATGGGAGGAGAGGCGTGGGGGTGGGTCTGGGGGCTTGCCTGGAAGGTAACGGTGACAGGAGCCCAAACAGGAACCACTGAGCCAATGTTGACTCAGTGGCTTGCCTAATGTGGCGTTTCCAGGCTTCCGCAGGCTTGAAAGGGGCTATTGCATAGTACACAGTATGACAAAGCATTTATAAGTAAAAAATAGTGTGGTTAAAATGAGTGTGATATAAGTAACATGGATGGATATAAGTAACATTTAAGATAATGAAACCACTTAAGCACTATTTTATACTTCATTATGTGATGGTGTGACACAACAAAAATAGCTGATCTACAAACTGATGTTCCAGTTCAGTGGCCTTGTGGTTAGAGTGTCCGCCCTGAGACTGGGAGGTCGGGGTTCGATCCCTGGCCGGGTCATACCAAAGACTCTAAAAATGGGACCCAGTGCCTCCCTGCTTGACACTCAGCATCAAGGGTTGGATTGGGGGTAAGTCCCTGTGACATACTAGCGTCATGTCCAGGGGGTGTACTTTTACATCAAGCTGCCTCACGCTACAGAAACAGGAGATAGGCTCCTGCCCTATGGGCCTCATGGCTCGGCAAGGCTACTTGCTTACTATTTTATACTTCATTATGCGATGGTGTGACACAACAAAAATAGCCGATCTACAGACTGATGTACAATTTTCACCTGTAATGATGTGCTCAAAATAGGGATGCCAGGTTTAAAGTGGTTGAATTTACTGGTGGAAATACACTAGAGTGCAGCTAAAATACTCTGAACCAGTCCAACTTCTGCTGCTTGATAAGGAACTACAGAACAAAGCTATCAGCTGACTATGTATGAAAACACTGTCATGTCATGTCACACTGATGTACAACGAAGCTCTTCTCTCCTCCAGCTGAGATGTGCAACTTCAGTGATGAAACCACCAGGCTTCCTTTTTTTAACGTTAATATGAAGTTTCTGGTCAGGAGGAGAAGCACTGGCACTATAATGCATCATTGTCTTTTACGCAATGTGTGCCATGCCAGAGATCTCAGTGGTGCAGCCTTGGCACTTCTGCCGTTATATTAGGAATTATCTGCAGTCGATTAATAAATGTCATAGCAGCTGGGTCCCTCAGGATAGTGTGTGTGTGTGTGTGTGTGTGTGTGTGTGTGTGTGTGTGGCGGGGGGGCTTAGGGGGGGCAGATAAGCACACCCAGATAATGGAGGGGTATCCATCATGTCTGCCATTCAGGATGATTCTCCATTGCCACCCAAAGTCCAGCAGCCCACTGGGATGATGAACAAAGTACCAGTATTTAAACTGGGAAAACAGTCATTTTTAGATTTACACACACACACACACACACACACACACACACACACACACACACACACACACACACACACACACACACACACACACACACACACACACACACACACACACACACACACACACACACACACACACACACACACACACACACACACACACACACACACACACACACACACACACACACACACACACACACACACACACACACCTCTCTCATTATTTAGAGCCCATCACATGGCAAATCGTTTTTCAGAAAACTCTTAGGATTTAGAACAGTTGTTCTTCAAAAATACCAGATATACAATCTCAAAGTTTGCACTTTTGTTATTTTAGATTTTTCTTTTTAAATATATTTAAAGGGTTAGGGTTAGGAGAACCCCCCATTTTCAGATGTGGGGTTCACGGCCAAATCTATCTATCTACCGGTATCTGTAAATGCACCAAGTCTCTGTATGGCTGTGTGTACGTCTGTAATGAACGTAACTTGAGAATCGTCCACCCAACCGACTTCAGATTCGACACACGCGTTCCACAACCCCACGGGGAGTGCAGTGACTGGTGTCGAGTCAGTCTGACCCACGGTTGTCCAGAACTGGCACAAAAGGCTTCTGCCCGGACTCTGGATAGGGCGCCTGCCATATATGGAGCTGGCCTGTTCCGACATCAAAGAGCCGGATTAATCTTCCCAAGGGCCCCCGGGTTAGTCCAAAATGCAGGGCCCTGGTCTGCGAAATTATTATTTCGTATTTTAATTTTAATTTTGCTGTAATTTTGGGGGTGCCCAGCCTCCCCAAAAAGGGCTGCAGCCCACCCTAGCCCAACGGAAAATCTGGCTCTGATAACAACATTCCATATTTGGGGATGCCTGACACAGAACTCCATATATTGGAATAAAGGGACACAGAGACAGACAATGAAATCTCCATATATGGGCATAAAAGGGACACAGACAGATGGGTGGAACGGGAACTCTGACACGGGTACAACGGGTATTTCATAGCCGGGTGGGGCATAGATGTCCAACTTCCATCGTTAACGACTCAGTGCTCTACAGCCGAGCACCGGTCTATAATACGAATAATTTTGGGCGTCCTTTGCACGAAAAAGGTTGAAAACCACTGATATAGAAGGCATTCATAGAATGGGCCTCAGGTCTTAATGGTTTCATTAAAGAAGGTTGTGTGAACGCGTAGCGAACAGCATGATAATAAATCACAGTGGCTAATTTTGCTTCTTGTGGTCCCTAAACTTTAACTAATATTGGGGACTGTTTCCATTAGTTTTAATGGAAATTAAAAGAATTCCAATCAATTAACCTCTAATAAACAACGATAACAGCCGAGTGGTGTTGCTTTACGGCCGGGCTACACTGGGGATAGAACGGAACCGTACTAAGGGTGGGGTGGAACAGAAGCAGCTGCACCGACAATTCATCCGCGGGGAGTTCTGAATTTACATATTCTTTCCTCTGAAGGCGAGGCTGCGTAAGTGCTGCGTAACCCCCAAGGAAATATAGAGCACTTGCCTAAAACGAAGATTCACACGTGGAGCTTTCGCACAACCTGCGCACATAGGCGGACTTTGAACTTGACGCCATGGGGTGCGACTGCTTGTCGAGCGACTCCCGCGCGCACGCTTCGCGTGCGCGATTTTTTTAACCTTTATTTTATTATTTTAGCGTTTTTACAATGCCCTAACCCCTAAAAATGAGTTATTTAGGTAGTACAGCAGCTCACACACATACACACATGCACTACAGCCGTACAGCAAGTCATCATATCATGATAAGAGAGATGATTACAAACTACAGTCAGAAGCCATAAGTTAAGTTAAAAAAATAAATAATAATAATAATCCGCCCATGACACACACACACACACACACACACACACACACACACACAGTCAAGCTAAAATACAGGAGCTCATTTTACACTTTGCAATTTGTTTATATCGCCTGCTATGAGGACATTCAAACTATGGAATATGGAATAATCAAATGTTAGCACCAGAGAACAAGAGTGAGTCTCCTCTATATTTATTTTTTACATGTCAAACGTTTTGTCTATCCAGCCTTCCGTCATTGCCATATAAGGTGAACCTTATTATCGCGTTGCGTTCCTGGAATAACATATTTTCAGCAGCAGCCAATTACATAATAATTTCTGGGGTTCTTGACATGAAATATTGATCACCACTGTCGGGTAGGACCACTACCAGTTGGCCTGTAGTAAGTCTCATGGTCGGGGGGGTAGGACCAAGTCTCATGGGATTTGTTTATAAACATTTTGGTATTTGTTTATAAACATTTGTGATTTGTTTATAAACATTTGTGATTTGTTTATAAACATTTTGGGATTTGTTTATAAACATTTGGGATTTGTTTATAAACATTTGGGATTTGTTTACAAACATTTGGGATTTGTTTATAAACATTTGGGATTTGTAAGTCTCATGGGGGGGGTAGGACCACTACCAGTTGGCCTGTAGTAAGTCTCATGGTCGGGGGGGTAGGACCAAGTCTCATGGGATTTGTTTATAAACATTTTGGTATTTGTTTATAAACATTTGTGATTTGTTTATAAACATTTGTGATTTGTTTATAAACATTTGTGATTTGTTTATAAACATTTTGGGATTTGTTTATAAACATTTGGGATTTATTTACAAACATTTGGGATTTGTTTATAAACATTTGGGATTTGTAAGTCTCATGGGGGGGGGTAGGACCACTACCAGTTGGCCTGTAGTAAGTCTCATGGTCGGGGGGGTAGGACCAAGTCTCATGGGATTTGTTTATAAACATTTTGGTATTTGTTTATAAACATTTGTGATTTGTTTATAAACATTTGTGATTTGTTTATAAACATTTGTGATTTGTTTATAAACATTTTGGGATTTGTTTATAAACATTTGGGATTTGTTTACAAACATTTGGGATTTGTTTATAAACATTTGGGATTTGTAAGTCTCATGGGGGGGTAGCCATAGGTATTCCGTGGTAATGTTCTTTGTTCTTTGATCTTTGTCCAGATGGTAATTGGTTCAATGTTCTGTATCTTTGTCCAGATGGTAATTGGTTCAATGTTCTGTATCTTTGTCCAGATGGTAATTGGTTCAATGTTCTGTATGTTTGTCCAGATGGCAATTGGTTCAATGTTCTGTATCTTTGTCCAGATGGTAATTGGTTCAATGTTCTGTATCTTTGTCCAGATGGTAATTGGTTCAATGTTCTGTATCTTTGTCCAGATGGTAATTGGTTCAATGTTCTGTATCTTTGTCCAGATGGTAATTAATAATGTTCTGTATCTTTGTCCAGATGGTAATTGGTTCAATGTTCTGTATCTTTGTCCAGATGGTAATTGGTTCAATGTTCTGTATCTTTGTCCAGATGGTAATTGGTTCAATGTTCTGTATCTTTGTCCAGATGGTAATTGGTTCAATGTTCTGTATCTTTGTCCAGATGGTAATTGGTTCAATGTTCTGTATCTTTGTCCAGATGGTAATTGGTTCAATGTTCTGTATCTTTGTCCAGATGGTAATTGGTTCAATGTTCTGTATCTTTGTCCATATGGTAACTGGTTCAATGTTCTGTATCTTTGTCCAGATGGTAATTGATACAATGTTCTGTATCTTTGTCCAGGTGGTGATTTTTTTAACCTTTATTTTATTATTTTAGCGTTTTTACAATGCCCTAACCCCTAAAAATGAGTTATTTAGGTAGTACAGCAGCTCACACACATACACAACAGCCGTACAGCAAGTCATCATATCATGATAAGAGAGATGATTACAAACTACAGTCAGAAGCCATAAGTTAAGTTTATAAAAAAAAAATGCACCCCCTGCACCCCCCCTAAATCCGCCCATGCCTGCGCACTGCACCCGCGCTCGGTGTAGCCGGGTTCCATTGATTGTAGTGGCAGTGTACCGTTGCGGACGCCCGCGGACTTCGCCGCAAACAGAGGGGAGCAATTCCATGCCAATTCTGTCCCCAATGTAGCCCTTAGCTATACAGTAGGGAAGTGTAAATGTGTCCAAAATGAAAATCGATTTGTAGAATTCAATATTAAAGGTAGAGTAAGTGATTTCACTTAATTCAAATATCACTTATTTTTTTGTTTTGTTGTGATAATCCTCTCTACTATAGAGTGTGCTGACCATATAAGGAGTTCCTCCCTGTCCCCAGTTGACCCCTGGGGGTCCAGTATTGAGCCAATTGATCACCATAGCAACCCCAGCCTAGGCCTGATTAGGTCAATTCCCAACACCTGCTAAATCCTCCAAACCTGTATCTTGATTGGAATCACACAGACACATCCCAGGCACACTTTGGTAGGCCTATAGTCTTGTCCTGTTTGGATGACAATATTGCCTTTCTAACAGATTTTCATTAAAAAAAAACGATTATTAATTTTAATAAACGATTCCAGGTCCTATTAACAATTATCGATTAATCGGACCCATCCCTACTATACAGTATGTGAATGGTAACTTTTCAATGGCCTTAATCACATTAACTTGTCTCATGAAAAGCTATAGAACTAGATTTACACTACACTTGTTTAGTGTGTAACACACAATACTGTCAATGCAATTGCTTTTTACACTTTATACGGTTACATGTGAGAATCAAGTCAATACAACATAGATGATAGACTAGTACACAGCCATTGTAATAATGTTAAATGAAAAAATAAAAAGTTGTGCCCACATAATAACTTGCTGCTGAATTCTATAACAATGTGCCATTCATTGGTTAGGGTATGCTGTGTGGATACGACCGAGCAGCTATGACTATCACAGTTCCTACTATACAGCAAACCCCAGAGGTGAGTTTAAATACATGCACATCCATCCTGAACAGGGACTATTACAGGGAGTGAATAGCAAGTGCTAAAAGCTGACAAGTAGCCATCCCACTGGGACATTCACCAACGGGAGAAAATGGCTACGGTAATTTTCTATAATAGTTTAAATGTCTATCCTCCACAGGCCCACTGTTAGCCATTTTGGGTTAGAATTGAAATTTATAAGCATAAAGAGCCTTCATCTCCCCCTTGCAAATGAATTCAGCTCAAATCATCCAAAAAGTCTCAAAGGACAATGGGCAAGGATAGCTGTTTTTTTGACATGCAGTGAATCAAAAAAAGAAAAGAAAAAAGGAAAAGGGAGCCTGTCGACTTTATACCAACCCTATGGCCTGGCTGCAGAAACAAAAAGCTCAGCGCTCACTCGTTTTCCCCCAGTGCATCAGTAATAGGGCAGTGGAAATAAATGTAATCACTGCACTTTGTTCTCCCCTGTGATATCATTTCTTCTTATTACTTTTCAGCCCCCCGTCCTTCTCAACCCATCCCCTCCACCCCACGCCTCTCAGACCACCATCTGAATCTCATTTGATTGTATTTACATTTGCTCCGGCTTCAAACCCGGGTGACGCTAAAAAGCAATTACTCCTACTCCAGCTTCGGCTTGTGTAAAAGAGAGCGCCGCCGCCATTGCTGTCGCCACTGCCACAGCATGCCAGAGATGTCCTCGCAGAACTCGGGAGGATTCTTTAACCCCAGTCTACGGGCTGACATTTAAGCTTCCGTCTTCTCCTGTAAGCATGGTTCAGTACATTCAGCAGCAAAAGAACTGATTATGACAAACATGGCCTTTAAAGGA
Organism: Protomyctophum bolini; assembly: GCF_963924005.1. Classification (NCBI taxonomy): domain Eukaryota; kingdom Metazoa; phylum Chordata; class Actinopteri; order Myctophiformes; family Myctophidae; genus Protomyctophum; species Protomyctophum bolini. The sequence goes on along the minus strand of NC_137867.1, from coordinate 27,193,694 downwards.
GGCCTTTGACCGGGGACAATCTCAGAGAAGTAACATTTATCAAAGTTTAATACCAGAGCCGAGCAAAGCCAAAGAACATGCCAAGGATATGCCATTCATCAAATTAGAACCACAGACCAAATCGGCTCAGTTATCTCTCAGACAGGAGACCTCATGGTGCATAAACTTAAAGAAATACAACACAATATTATTGTATCGTGTTCTATCTCACTTAGTCCATTGCTACAACCAGTAAGACGCCCTGAGGGCGAAAATCCGCATGGGTGACGGCAGACTGCTGGGCGAGCGCTGGTGCTTTGGCATGGGGGGTCAGATCAACATATGGAATTAATTCTGTACTGGCCATATATGGAGCGTCTTGAGTGTATAGGGTTTGATGAGGTCAGATCAACATATGGAATGTCAGAACAGGTCAGCTCCATATATAGATATGTAAGGGTGGCAGTAGGGGCAGTGTCGAGTGTACAAGGTTTGATGAGGTCTCGCCATATATGGAGCGTGTCTTGAGTGCACAGGGTTTGATGATGTCAGATCAACATATGGAATGTCAGAACAGGTCAGGTCCATATATGGAGATCTAAGGGTGGCAGCGGGGGCAGTGTCTTGGGTGTACAGGGTTTGACAAGGGCCCAGGTAGAGCCGGGCTTTAATTTTCAGGCCTGTTGAGAACTCTAGTTTTCACTGGCTGCCGGGCGCGGCTGCCTGCACTAATAACTTTGGGGCGGGCCTGTCTAGACTAGTCTGAATGGACAGGTATCAGTAAAAAGGGAGACATCGAAGAGGAAGGACGAGTGGGGAAGGATCAACATATTAAATATCAGAACAGGTCAGCTCCATATATGGAGATCTAGGTGATGCAGTCTTCTCCATGTATGGCTATCCAGGGCTTGATGAGGTCAGTGTTGTGATCTTCATATATGGAGACGGCCATATATGGAGTGTCGACCATATATGGTGGCGTGACTTGTCACGAGGCATAATGGACTGACAACCATATATGGTGGTGTGACATGTCACAAGGCGTGATGGACTGATGGTGTTACGGCCCAATAAGTCTAGGGGCAAATGTGCGCATAACATATAAAACGGACAGGAAACCAACTGCAGATTCGAAAATGCTTTTACTTGCACTACTTGTAGAAAAAGGTTACAGGCTGAGCGGTCCAGGCACCTAGGCCGGTAATCCAGCCTGACGGCGTGTCGCGGGTTCGAGTCACGAGCCCGTCGGCCTTTGACGCTTGTCTTCCCCCCCATCTCTCTCCCCCTTTCCTGTCTAATTACTGTACCCTACCAATAAAAGGCAAAAATAAAAAAAGTTACAAAGTTACAAAAGTAATTGTTTCAGTACAATAAATACATGATGGAAGTGAATCGACTTTCAAGTACATTGGCTATCATTATTAATAAGAGTAATAAGTAGTATAAGTTAGAGAGAAAGACATTAGAGCGGACTATTTATAAGCACTTACAGACGTTACAGGTCTGGTATGGTATTCCAAAAGAGAAAGGAGACCCAACAAACTTAACCTAACCGATCCCTGACCGATAAGAAGAGAACAACCTATAACTTAAACCTAACAAACTCCTTCCCGAAAAGGAGCTACAACTAAATGAAAAGGTATAAGCAAAGTTAACTAACAGAAGATAATAACGAATGGCTGGAATAAAATAAATGATGTTGTCACATCACAGTCCAGTCAGACACTGATATTTATAGGAGACGCACAGAGGCCTGCAGGTCCTCTGCTAGTCACATGACCGGCTTTGGCCAATGGGGTTGATCAGGCCCTCACGTAGCTTCTACTGGTTCTTACGAGAGATGGCAAGCGAGAAGGGACATCTCAGTCTGTAGCTGGGATAAGCACAGTCAACACAACAAACACTAGCCATAGTGGCGCCTTAAGACTAGTGCAGTGTAATCAAGACTACCAGCAGACAATATATACATAATAATAACAGCCACCAGCTGTTACAGACGGCCATATATGGTGGCGTGACGTGTCACAAGGCGTGAGGGACTGACGGCCATATATGGTGGCGTGACGGATGGAACGACGGACTGACAGGTTTTGCAGGTTTCAGCGACATATGGTCCCAAATAATAACCTTCTCGTTATCAATAATGACAGTCAAATGTAACTGCAAATATAATGAAAAATTCTACTCTAAAGAAATTACATACCTGCGCATTTGCAGACACTAAATTGTCACTATTGTATTTCCATTTAGCAACAAACAGTCAATGATAATGATCCAACACAGACACAGTGATTCTCTCTTTTTTTCCTTTTTATTTAGACAGTGATTCTCTGACGTCAGGATCCAATATATCAAATAACAGACAGTAAAAGAATCCTTTAACGGTTTTATTTGTACAACTCTGCAAGAACATCCTGCAATACACTTTTGGGTTCTGACCCATGTGGTTGATATAAGCCACAGGCACTTTAGACAAAGAATGTCAATGGGCTGTTGAGCGTTCAATATTATTTCTTCTACTAAACTGCAGACACCTGACTGGCTAAGATTGGATTCCAATGTTTTTCTACAAAAACCCTCGGATCATGAACGTAGCAATCGGATGCTGCGTTCATGATCTGAGGCATTATGTACAAAACAGGCCACTACTGCAAACTTTGAAAGTTAATCTTAACTAATGAGGATGTAATATGAAAATCACACCCGTGTGAACTGAGTGGTGCAACTCCCCTCTCCAACAAACAGTGTTTTGCATGAGCGCATGCATAAACTTAGTTAACTTCCATGACATGGATCGAGAGGCATTTGCAGTGTTGCAGTCTACCAACCAACGGCTAGGCTATAGTGCAATCTACAGCCATGTCTTTCTCGAGTTACATCTCGTCGTTTTAAGGATAAACCTGTGTGTCGCTCGAATGCCAAATGTGCCGTGCCGGCGTGCCAGCGCAAATGCAGGGGACCACATCGGAGATAGGTAGGCTAACCCAGCCAGGCTGCCAGCCCACCACCAACATTGCCAGTGCATGAGGCTGGTTTAGGCTGCACATTCATATTGACAGTTGACAGCCCAGCCACTGCAGCGACTAGCGAGGTAATCTAAATAGATTGTCATAAACGTGCATGGTCACGGTGTCATGAACGGACCACAGTGATAGAGACAGACAGACAGGACAGGAGAGGAGGAGATGTTGCAAAACAGCAGCGTGTGTGTGCCCATTTAATTCATGGTTCACATGCAGGTTCAGGTTTTCGTTCACTAATATATTGTTGTAGACTATATTAAATGAATAAATACTTTAATCATTTAATATAGGCTACAACTAACAACACACAGCAGGCGTGGATCAAATGATTGACTGGGCAAATTAGCATGGGGGGGGGGGAGCGCATCCCCGGCCGATAGGTGTGAACGGTTTGGGGGACCATTTAAATGAAAACAAAGGCGGCTTGCATGCTGTGGTTTACTAACCAGACATGCACAAAGCTCAAAGTTAAACTGGGCCAGCTCTAAACTGACTGGGCCACGGCCCGTGGCCCAATGAACCCTACACCGGTGACACACAGTGACAATTGCTTGCAATTAAGGTGAGATATGTGCGTGTGTGTGTGTGTGTGTGAGGCGGGCAGCAAGGCAAGCGAGGAGAGAGGAGAAACAAACAGGGTAGGCCTACAGCTTTATTTAATTCATGCAGGTGTTCATTCTTTATTTATTTAACACACCATGGGCTTGCAAGTTGTGTGTGCGTGTGTGTGAGTATGAGAGCTGAGAGGGGGGGGGGGGGGGGGGGGGGGGTGAGGCGGGGAAACGTTTTTATTTACTTTTTTCGTCCTGCAACTATGGTTTCCAAGGTCGTACTGCAGTTGTTCATGTCGCAAAAACGAGGGCGAGGCTTGATTTCATAGGGCGTGCCAGATAGATTTCAGCCGTCACATTTATTAACGTCGGAACGAAATAAAGAAAGGATCAGCTGTTTGTGATCACTTTAGAAATACTGTGGCGACGTGGGTGTACTACGAAACCTACACTCGAATTTGGGGCAGATTTTACACTCAATTGATAAATGAGTGCCATAATGTGTACCAATTTGCATGTTTGGACAAAATCTTTAGGGCCGGAAAAGAAATCTCTTTTAAATTATCATTAAACTAATATATTAACCATAGACAAACTAATACATGAAACCTTGTTGTAAAAAAAGATGGGTATATTATGGTTTGTCTAGTGCTGATGTAAGTGCTGTAAATGTACTGGTACTCATCACCGTTTCAATATTTTTTTTACCCTGCCCTCATACAGGGTATTGGGGTAATTGGTCCAAAACAAGTCACCCCTACCAGCAGCCCCTAGAGGCCAAGGTGCTCTTTGTAACAGACCTGAAATTAAGGGAAAGGCCATTGGGTCACCAACATCAGCAGGGATCATGCTACAATCTCACCATCTGTCAAGTTTCATGACAATCCGGCCATTAATTTAGATGTCTTGTGTGGAAGTAGGCACTAGAGGAAAGGCCATGGGGACGTAAGATAGGCAAACAAATTACATGAAGGTGAACACCACGCTCTATGGTAATCCAAGGTGATGGAATTCACTGCCTTTAACCTGACCTGCCCTGGTGGAGACCTGTGCCCTGAGGGGCACTTTATCTAGTTAGTGTTTTATATTTGTTCATGATATTGTATTTTGGTGTTACTTTTATGCTACAGTATGTTGATGAATATAATATAGGAATGGAAACAAGTCCCCTGGCCTCTTGGCGGGGGGTACTGCGCCCTGGGTGCGTTTTCGCATTTTTAATTCACTAATAAATTCATTATTAATTTATAATTTGTTAAATTGGAAAAAGGGCTTCGTTAAGACCTCCATATTATTGGTGATTTAGTGGGAGCGATTGGTGCAGGTGTTTCTGACAGACACACACACACATTCAGAAAGACATTTGGTTAATTATAGTATGATGATGTGCTGAAGGACAGGTTATAGTATGGGGTAAATTTACAAAGAATGCATTGCTGCTGCTGATAGCATGCACTGTGCCCCACCAGTCTTAAAATCTCATACACAAAAGATATTGAGGCAATCAAATGCTGCAGAGAATATGTCCATAGTCCAAGTTTCACAGCCGAGTGCAATTTGCTCTTGCATTTAATGGCAAATTGCACTCAGCAGCAAATTTGCATATGATTGCAATTATCCATGTGGCAAACTACTACAGAATAAATGGTGGCAATGCCATTGTAGCAATCAAATGGTTAATTTTATTAGAGCCATTGCACTCAACTATTGGCAATTTGACAGCCTTTTATCTGAAAATATTTGTACACTGCATATCCACCCGAGCAACCTTAATACTTGTAATTATGTAGCACCACTTATTAGTACTGGTGAATCTAGGTACACGTTTTACATTTTTGTATAGACCATCAGGCTGCTGATTATAACCATGCCATGTTAATACCACCTTGTACACACTCCTATAGGTGCACACTGGCAGGTGAGCCAGTAGATGAAACAGCAGTGACAACACACAGAAAAGTGTGTGGGGTGCAAAAAAGGGGGAGAACGAGGTAAAAAATATAACTTGGATACTCTTTAAAAAAAGAAAAGTAAAACATCAAGGAGTTATCATGAGCAAGTGGAAATGTTGCCCCAAGAATGGTATTAGAGAAAAGGTCATGGGGTCACCAAAATCAATAGCAAATAAAAAATTTGCCCATGGGTTAAAAAGGTGAAGTCATGCAGTAGTTATACAGTAGCTATACCCCCCCCCCCCCCCCCCCCCCCCCCAAACAAATAAATAAAATAGGAAGATAGCTACCTCTTTTAAATTGCAAACAAATAATGTACACGTAGATAAGAACAATGGCATTTTACATATCTGCACCCCATATTCCCAGGAACAGTCACTGATTCTTGTCGACATCATTAAAGGTAAAATCTTAAGCAACCCTGTTTGAAATTGATTTAGTTGGGTTGTAAATGGAGATTCAATTACGCCATTCTTCCAAGTGAGTGCGGAGCAAACGGCATAGAACCATCAATAGAGGCTTGCTAGGGGACAGATGCAGTAGTGGATGAGCAAGATAGCTTCTGGACCTCCTTGTCTGTGCACTCTTTGTTAAATTACCGCAGGTTACTGCAGCATACTCAAGACAGACCAATGCAATTAGTTTTGGACCAGTTGCTCAGTCGTCAGGGTCCATAGGTGAAATAGGCTATTGTATATACAGTTTTCTTCTGCGTCGTTGCTTTTTAAAGCAAAGGGCAGCAAATAAGGATTACGTGAGAATACGAACATTGATGTTGAAGATAATTTAGGAGTACTGACCAAAAAATAAATAAATTTGGAGTTCTATACTGTATGATTAAGAAAATCTGGAAAGATAAGATAAGAAAAGATAAGATGAGATGAACTTTATTGATCCCAAGGAGTGAAACCAGGGCACTGTAGCAGCAAAAAATGAGGAGGCTAAAAAACAATAGGATACAAAAATAAAACATAAAAAGGAGAAAGATGCTGCAATAGCATGACAAACAATGGTAACCCATATAATCAGAATTTGGAGCAGGTGTGAAAATCTGCCTCATCAGCAATTTACGTTGGCAGATTACAGATGGCTTCCGTTTTACTGTGTAAAACAGCGCAAGTAACATTTGTACAGTAACATAAAATGCACAGGTTAATGCACAGTACTATGGAAAGAATTACATTGCTGACCTCAAACCCGTTTGTCATGCCTTCTCGGAGTCGCCCACATTCTTTACTGCTGGCAGGCCTATACCATTACCAATAGATAAAATATACTCGTTAAGGCATGTATTTTTGTAACCGGGAGACTAGAAATGAACCACTTTTTTTGCTTATATAATCTGTGGCAACCTCAACCTTAGGTGTTAAAAGCAAAGGCAGCTTATTGGAAATTGGAATACTACAGACTGAAACCTGTCAATGCTATTTACAGTGCTATTGTTTGCCTATTACACTAAAATTATGAATGCATAGTTTCCCTTCAGTAATATTTTTATTTTGTTGTAAAAGATAGAGATCTATTTCTCGCTCCCTAACACCCCCGTGGCAGACAGACAGTCAAAGTCGAACAGGGAATTAATCTGGAATCCACTGAGGTGCAGCCAAATGTCTAAACTGGTCACCGTGCCTTTCTCCATTATTTTTTGTCTGCAATTACCATTCTGCTTTCCATACAACCCAGAGGGCTGCTCATTGCTCAAGGACTCATGCTGGTGATGGACTACTTCCATTTATTCTACAGACACTTTGGTTACACAGCGCACATCTAATCGAACTATTTCAACACATATATGTTGTGAATTTATTGTCTGTCCCAACCAGCAGTCAGTATGTTAAAATGACATGGCATCTGCTGCCAAGGATATTTGTGGTTATATTGTTTACTGTCAATCTTTTTCTATTGTTCTTTTTAACTATTGAATAAGTGCCTGATGTCACCAATTCATATGGGTGTGCCAGTCAGTTTAATGTGCTGAAGTTTGTTAATAATTCAGAGGCGACCCAGTCAGTAGACATCCCTGACGTGCATAATCAATGATCTGGCATTAATTAGGATTTATTCAAAATTCATATTTGTGCAACAACATTATTGATATAGCTAATATAAACCACCATTGCCCATTAATCACAACTGTGTTATTGATGTTGAATTGTTCAATATACAAACAAACCCACACACACTCTGTGGAGGACACATTTTATTCTTGGGGGTTGGGTGCTCTGTTTACCCACTTTTAAGCCCCATTTATTTAGTCATAAGGAAAATAGAGAATATAGCTGTACGTGGTATTTTTATTATATATTCTTTTAAGCCCACAATTTCCGTAAGCCTTTTTTTCACCCAGTGTCAATTGTCTAGTGTATTCCTGGGCGCTACATCCCCTCTGCCAACCTGGGGAGAGGGCTAAAGAATCTAAAGCTAAAGACATTGAATGCATGTGTTCAGGGATGCATGAATGAGGAAAGTAATATGAGGAGGTCGGGGTAAAGCACAGTCAAGGAGTGAGCGTTCCGGCGGCGATATCGTGAGAAAAACTGTGATATGGAACGTCGGCCATTGCGTTACGACGTAGCCTGAACCAATCAAATAACCAATAAATAGTAGCGTGTAAATGCAAACCAATAAAAGTGTTTGGGGCCGCGAAACCTTGCTCAAATAGACAGCGAGCGAATTCGGAGGGGTGGATGATGTCGCTGCACGCTCACGGTATGTCAGGACAGTCTAATTGAAAAACATGTATTCTACAGAGATTTCATCGTTCGCTCGCATCGCTGGCAGTGTAGATGAGGGGCTATATCTTGCGCCACCCCTTAACCCTTATCCCTAAACTAATTTGCCATTTTTTACTATTTAAAACTTTTAAAATAGTTCAAATAGCTGATCTACAAGCTCACAACATGTAGATGTAGATCGACTAGTTGAACTATTTTAAAATGATTTTCAAAATAGTAAAAAATGGCAAATAAGTTTAGGGATAAGGGTGGCGCAAGATGGAGCCCGAGGTGTAGTTCCGGCAAGAACAAGATTTCCGTGGAGGTTTGTGATCTTACTCTGGGCTATGGGATCAAGGAAGTCAAAACATGTGACATTCGTTGAGGCAGAAGTGGAAACGTTTCCATAGATACCGGATGTTACGCTTTAGCATTGCGAGTAGTGAGTAGCAGGTGAATATTAAAACTGCAGTGATTGCATACAGACTTGCAGTTTCTATAGCATTGTGGTAGTGTACATTGGATTGTTATGACATTATGGCTGAAATCCCCTATGCTGGAAAGGAATGTGACGTGTACTTCCAGCACCTCACTGCTATGCCCTATAGAGACTGGATTAACAAGAGCAGACTATTGTCATGAACACGTTATTGAAGATAAACCAGTTAACTAGATAGAATAATTTTCCACAGCTTGTCACAATTATTGTGACAAGCTGAATGATAAACAGCACAAAAATGGCAACTTAAGGTCAGCAACAATTTAAAGCACTCTTATCATGCTCCACTGCAGCTGTGAAATACAGACTTGCCTTACTGCAGCCTCAAAAGGAAAAACAGCAGCCGTTGCTTGGGTACTGTGTGGGCACAAGCCATTACAAATCACCAAAAGATACAACATGGCCTACAAGGTTGAGATGAATGCATGTTGGCTTATATGAGAGCATTGACTAATCCACAGCGGTGTTGACCCTGAGAACTCTCAGATTGGATCAAATGCTGAACCGACTTTCAAAAGGCGCATTTTGAACATAAAAAGGAGGCGGCAGTGGGAGGCTGCCATGGGCACGCAAGGAACTGAACAGTTACTCAGCAACTAGCCCTCAAGACAAAACAGAGAAAAGTGCAAAAAGGAGTAGAGGACCACAGGAATACAATGAAATATTCTTTCCATGAATGCTTGGGTCGCAGGGCAAGTCTGTTGGGACCTTTCATGTCAGTGAGTAGATCAATGAAAACTGCAAAAGATCAAACGCGAGCTCATTAAAAACACTTCAAAAAAGATAGGCCTCTGTACATAGCATAGTAACAGACTAACAGACTAAAGCACTCGCAAGATTATGAAAAGAAGAAAAACCACTGTTTGCAAAAAGCTACTGAAACAGATTCAAACAGAGGAGGCAACACACATTAGGAGTTGCATCACTATCCAGCTGTGAGGCTCAGAGGAGACAGCCGTGGCTGTCTGGAGTCATCAACTCTACCTCATTATCCTGTCCAGAGGTCCCCGCCTTGAAACCCATCTCTTCTGCTTGCTAGGAAACCAATGTCTGATGTCTCCGCCCTGGTGACAGCCTTTAAATGTATATTTCCATATTAGCCTCCGTTTCACTGTAGCCAGCACTAGTGGGACCTGTTCTGCTCATTTGTCAATCCGAATTGAGGCTTGTGCCGCTGAGTTATTTTTTATGAGAACGGCGGCTAATGTAGCTGGGGGAGCAAACAGACCGCCAAAAGGAGACTGACCATAAACCATGGAAGCAGTCAAGAAACTTGCAATTCAGTAACAATGTAATCTGTTGGACCAGCTTCCATGGAACAGTGAAAGATTATACTAGAAGAGATTATACTGACAAAAGAACCACACTAAGCAGACACGTCAGCACTATTAGGCGATGTGAATTTAACTACCATGTTAAATTAGTACAGTATCAAATTAATCAGCTACAATCAAGCTTAGCAGGATAAGACACCTATCCAGTGCTCATCATGGGTTTGAGTACAAGTAATGATTTTAATCACACATCCTTTCCATTCTGCCCATCTACTGTAGTGCCACTTTCCTGTGTCTGCTATTTACACTTTTATGGCCTGCAAGAAAAGCAAAAGCATTGTGTGCTAGCCTTTCTTTTTTAACACTACCATTAGCACAGTATAGCCTACTATTAAACTTTTTTCTTTAAAGGGATATTTCACTTTCTAACGTGTTTGGGGTCATTTTGGCTAGTATAGTGAGCATCCCAGACAATTCTTAAGTTGCTTGATTGTCTCCACCAGGCCGAAGGCATGGGGAGAGAGTATGTTTTGCACTCCGTCCGTCTCTGTGTCCGTGTGTCCGTCTGTGAACAGCTAATCTCCGGCACCGTTAACCCGGTCGATGCCAAATTTTGCACAACATTTCCAGAACGGCCTGTTATAGCACCACCAGGAGGCCGCTTTGCGCAAAACAACTTTTTGGACAGTACACCTACAGATTATGTCCAAACATCACACAAATTGGTACACAGTCTCTCTAGAGCCATTCAACGAAACAGGTCTTTCAGATTTCTCAGACTCCATCCTGAGTGGCTAAGATTTAATTGGCTTCCAAAGTTCGCAGGAGTGCTCAGTTTCAAACAAAATGCTGCAAATCAAAAACACATGATTTCCATGTTCGCTCATGATTCCCACTAGGCCGAGGAAGAAATGCCACGTCAGCATTTTCAACTCAGCCTCATGGTGGCGCTATAGCTGGCCGAAAAGTGTTTTTACCTCTAACTGCACGGATCTGTGGATAACTTTGTATGCCAACTCCCTAGAGGCCAAGGAAAAAGCTTTGCTCTTTATAGCGCCACCAGGAGGCCGACATATGTAAAACACATTTTCTAATATTACTCCTTTATCCAAATTTCACGCAAAACGGTACACATGCTCTCCATAGTCATGTGATCAAGACGGGTTTGTTTGATTTCTCATAATCCACCCTCATTGGCTACGATTGGCTTCTAAACTTTTCAGGAGTAACCCGCTTTGTACCCGTTTTGTACAAATCGCCACAACTACTTAACGCAGCGTCCGATTGCGGTGAAACTGTGCATGCATATTCCCACTAGGCTGAGGAAGAAATGCCGTAGTTTTCAAATCAGCCTCATGGTGGCGCTACAACAGTCCAAGCCGCGTCTCACACACACAGACACAAAATGAATGAAAAAAAGTAATCGAAAAAACATGGCCCCTCACGTACCAGTAAGACGCCTGAGGGCGAGAAGTGACCTCGACCTTTAGGGCGAGAAGCGATCTCGACCTTTATGGCGAGGTTGCGCACGCATCGTGCACACATCCGCCTTGTTGACAGCAGACTGCTGGGCGAGCGCTGGCACTTTGGCATGGGGGGTCAGATTAACATGGAATGAATTCTGTACTTACAATATAAGGAGCATGTCTTGAGTGTACAGGGTTTGATGAGGTCAGATCAACATATGGAATATCAGACCTTCGTCACAATTAGGAGGGCAGTATGAGTATGAGTGACTCATACTGGGGTGGGTGTTTTTGAGGAATCTATCATGGTTATCAAGTTTGAAGGTTAAAAGGTTTGTATAGGAAGGGGGCGTGTCTGATAAAATCAATATAAATTATGTAAATATTGAATGAAGCAATTTAAAAACTGTCTGGGTGCTCACAAAAGTAGAGTAGACGATAAACTGACCCCAAAACATATTTGAAATTGAAATATCCCTTTAATATGTTTTTCAATATGTTTTCCCCACAATGTATAGTCATTGCCTATTGACTACATTGGGTGTACACTACAGTGCTTAATCTTTGGCTGTCTACAGTTTCTGATAAACTCATGTGCAAAAATCCACATTCCTCATTGGGTGAGACCTACATGCAGTGATGTTGCATTTAGGCAGTGAGATATGTTCTTCTCCAATTATTTTATACAATATGCCGAGGATACACCAACGTAGATACGGTAATACGTTCTGTCCAATTTGTTATTTCAGTGAATCGTCTAATCAAATTCAATACGAATAGATTTTCATGAAAAGCCAGACATCTTCCTCTGGCCGCAAATATTAATAAGGCAGTGACTGCCAGTGAGGTACGTATGCTTCATCTTCCATCATTTTATATAAAATATTGATTATTTTTAATTAATTTGGTAAAAGTATATTGGTGGTAAATCTCAATCAAATTGAATGAGAATATTATTTTATGAAATGATATTGCAATTCTGTTTGTAGAAATGAAATGGATGTATTGTGGTGTCTCGCTGGGATAGCATCGCCCAACAGGTAAGATTCCCCCCCCGGAGAGCCAGTAGGACAGAGTGAGAAGACGTGTCAGAGCCTGGGCAGGGTTATAGAAGGAAGATACGTACCTGCTTGATCCGCTTGATTACGCTGCACCTGTGTGGAACTGCCCCGTTGGAGCAAACACTATAAAAGCCAATTCTCTCTGTCTCATTGCGAGACGACTCTCCGGCGGTGGAGGAACAAGGATGAGCAAAGTCGGGCGGTAAGCGAGACAACCACTTTAATTCACATCCCATTCTATGTGATAATGTGAACTATACTTACCGTGTATGTTCTGTGTCTCACTATAATCCCAGGCACCGACAGGGCACGCACTAGCCTGGCAAGCTAGCGCATGTAAACCTCTCAAGGAGTAATACAAGAAATGGAAACAGGGGGAAACCCTACCAGAGTACACAGCCTTCGGAGGAGTAAAACTACTCTACTCGATCAACTGGCTGAGAAATAAATACTTACCGTGGGGAAATCATACCTTATTCACCTTATTGACCGTTAGACACGAACCTGAGTTGAACTGCATTATCTGAAACCTAGAAGAACAGCCTAAGTAAAAACCTTACTCACCTGTTGGAATCCCTTTCAGTTACCGCACCTACTTGTGATGATTTAAGTTGAATTAAAATGACCTGTTGAAGTCCAGCGACGAAGATCCACCGAAGAAATTAACTTTCAGTTGGCCCATGCTTACCTTTGACTGCAATTCCCCCTTAAAAAGTTGAAAAGTGACGAACTGCAATTTCTGTTAATTAATTTGCCTGGCTTGGCACCTTGTGAGTCTGGTATATCGGTAGACAGATCCAAAATGGAAACACAAAAAAATGTGTGTGTGCGTGTGTGTGTGTGTACCGATATACAGAAAGAAGATAGGATGTCCGCTCATTCCTGATGAAGATACTACTGGTAGCATTAACACAATCAGCACCGGGATTTCTTTCAAAATAGCAGCTCAGAAATGGCAGATTTTTACTCTGAAATTTTTGCACACACACTCCCTGAATGCCAACGACGAACCTCTGCCCCAAAAAGTCCAGAACGGCCTGTTATAGCGCCACAACCTGACCTGGCCTGGTGGAGACCTGTGCCCCGAGGGGCACTTTTTCTAGTGTGACTAATGGTCAATCCCATGGTAAGAAACATTGCAGCACAAAAGCTACAGCATCTTGTGACACTACATCCACTGTCATAGATAGCAATTAGCAACAAAAGTACCTTTCCTGAACCACAATACAAATTTATATAATAATCAAAATGTTGTGTAATATGCACCTTAGCTAATATGCCAATCCATTACTGTAGCCTATTGAGCCCTTTTCATTGACTTTTCAGGGGTGCGCTTAGCGTTTTCTCTGCTGTGTTCCGTTCAGCTGTCCCCTGGGTTCCCAACCCACAGGTCGGGGTACTCTAATATAATACTAGTCTACTATTAAAACCATTTGCTTTGACTTTCCCCTGGCGCTCGTTGCTCTCTGCGGTCAAACCCGTGGTCAGAAACACCACAGCTCAGTGAGTAACATGCGCCCAACAGCCAGCGAGACCATACGTTCCTCCAGGCAGGACAGGACACAGTGAGCCGAGACTGGCACTCAGCAGTCCATTCATCACAATGTGTCCTTCAGCGCAGTTCTGTCCCACTAGGCCCCCACTGCCATGGCATGAATCAACAGAGGACATGTTGGAACAGTTGACCCAAGGCCACAAAAGTGGGTAAAGAAACAGCAGAGGACCAGGAGGGCTGTGATATAGAAGAAATGCATTAGCAAGGAGGAGCAGGGATTAGAAGGGGGAGTTATTATGATGAGCACTGGTTTCAGTGGTTTGTCATTGGAACAAACCCCCAAAGTTGCGTCCTCTCCCAAAGGTTGCCATCCTTGTTCTGTTATCTAATTCAATTAGATAACAGAACAAGGATGGCAACCTTTGGGAGAGGACGCAAAATGCTTTGATCTGAGCTCTTTGTCATTTTTTCCCCCTGATTTTCAACATTTTACACTGGGTTAATGTAACATTTCCAAGGAATGGCTAACATAATGCATGGAAAATCACATCAACCTGAACTAGACCTGCTGTCAATCTACTGGATGCATTGTAACTTTTCAGGAATATAAAGCCTGCAGTCTCTATTAGCTTGGATTGAAGAAATTGGCACGATCTCCTGGCACAAATAATGAATATCTCTACATAGAAAAAACACACAAAAAGTACCCAGAGACTATAGACCCCACAGGGTTAATTACAGACAGATTAAAAGGACAAAAATGTGTGTGTAATTTCAGTTTCATTGGGTGGGCTAGGAGAGGTTTACTGAGGAACTCCACTCAATCAAAAGGCCATTTGCCTGAGATCGTCAGACACTGATTCCAGCCATGGACCATACATCACAGGGACGTGTTTTCCGATAACAATATTGAATTCACTCTAACTTGATGAAAGATGAGGCTTCGCCTTTCATCTGACACACCTGTGACTATATAAAGGGCTTGCTGCTCTGATACAATCAAATAAGCCGGGGAATGTTTATGCACTGCCGTCTACATTGGTGTTTCTAATTACACTGTGTGTGTATTGGTGTTTCTAATTACACTGTGTGTGTGTGTGTGTGTGTGTGTGTGTGTGTGTGTGTGTGTGTGTGTGTGTGTGTGTGTGTGTGCATGCGTGCGTGCCCAGTAGATCTTACAGCTACTTGGAGGTTTGCTAAATAGGTTGCTATCATAAAGCAAGCTTGTAAAAAGCTCATCTGCTGCACACCATCTGTAAACATTGATATGGAAGGGGAAAAAAGAACACAGAGCCAGCACAACTTGACACCTCTAAATTTAAAGTATATTACCAGACCAGACTTCAATCTACCCCAGTGAAAAATCAAGGGGAACACAAATGAAAACAAGTAGACACCGCTTTTTAATGAGAAAACAAACACGTTTAATAAGCACGAGTGTGATGAATTGGGCTAAAATGGGGTGACACACACATGCATGTTGTTGATTAGACTTGATTTAAGAATGCATAATATCGAGGCTGCATATTGTTTAGCCAAGAAAAACAAATCTTTCATATCAAAGAACTTGTTTACCAGGAGTTATTAAAGTGTATGAATTGGACAGATACGAACAAGCAACTAATTGCCTTGAATCACAGGGGGGAAAAACAGGTGCTCTGCTTGATCTTATTTCTCTACCTTGTACTTTTCCATTATTGATGATGCCGGTAAAGGGAGTCTGGGAGTGCCTTTGGCCAGCTGCTTGAAAAGCGGCTGGATAACATGTTCACCTACCTCTACTAGAGACCGTAGTCGACAATTCTTCCTCATTGGCTGCCTCTAAGCCAATGGGAGACTTACCCATAAAACCCATACTCTGAACACTGCAATTTGAAGCCGTGAGCTGAGGCAGAGGCACACAAACTGTTCATAAACAAGAGCTTGCTGCAGCTGGCAATTAGGACTGAGTCATTCTTGTTTACTTCTGTTTTCTGGGCAGTTTAATTCTGACCCGCACACCTCCCTTTTTATTGACCGTCTGTAATGTTGGTGATAAAGACATTTAAAGTATAATGGAACACATATGCCAAGTCCCTATGGATAAGAGAATCCACTTAACATGGCCAAAATACAATTAAATGTAATGGGGGATGTTTTAGCATTTAGCATTTTTTATCTGCACAAAGACAGTCTGCCGACGAAACATTATTTTCCCCGTGCAAATTGCAGAAAGCGCTGGTTTGCAGTGTTGCCAGGTCCGCTTATTATAAGCGACTTTGGGCTAGTTGTCCATAGCTTAATATTCATAGTTGCCCGTTTGACGTTTATAGTTTGGACTTATTTCTGAAGTGTAGTTGATTATTTGAGCTTGCTTTCATGATTCTTTAAAAGAAATAGCTGATGTAATAGGGCTCAAGTAGTGAAACTGGTTGCTTCTTTTGGATTTGTTTTCATAGACCTAGTCGCTTGTTTCACTCACAGAATCTGGCAACACGGAGCTTCACACTAAAACAAAGATAGCATTATTTTCGCTAGTCTTGCTTTGGAGTTTGATTTGGAGACTGGAGTTGATTGATTGGTATATTAATTGAGAGTTTATATTGAGAATATGGTATCTAGTTCACACTACACCAGTAGTCAGCCCTGAAACATGACGAGCAGACTACGGGCTCCATCTTGTGCCACTCAACTAGCCGATCTACATCAAGACATTGTGAGCTTGTAGATCGGCTATTTTAACTAATTTAAAAGGCTTTTTAAAATAGTGAAAAATGGCAAATTATTTTAGGGATAAGGGTGGATAAGGGTGGCGCAAGATATAGCCCTACAAGTCCACTCTACAGTAGAGTAATTTACCCTCGGCTCTCATCACTACAACATGGATAGGGTCGCTTCCAACATCCGCAACCGACCGGACACGTTGATAATGCCGCTTTGAGCGCCACCTTTTTTTCTGCACTGGTTTCTGCTTTAAGTGGGGGGATATCGGTCATTCATCACACAAGTCACACTTATTGTGACTTATTTGTGAATTACTTTGTATTGCTTCTTAGATCCTCATTGTCTGAGACAGTTTAACGTGGAAAAACCTCTAATAGTGCATTTCCATCGATCTGCATATATGGAGCCGACCAGCAACTCTACATCTGATCTCCATATATGGAGCTGGCCTGTTCCGACATGCCATATGTTGATCATCCCCACCCGCTCCATATATGGCCAGTACAGAATTCATTCCATATGTTGATCCGACTTCATGCCAAAGCGCCAGCGCTCGCCCAGCTGTCTGCCGTCTGCCGTCACCCAGGCGGATGCGTGTATATGTGTTGTGTTGTGTTGTTTTGTATTCTGATGAGTGCTTGGCACAAAATGAATTTTCGCATTCCATTCTATCTATTAGGGCTGTCACGATTCGCCTAATCCACGATTCAATTAAACTTTCAATGTTAATGTCACGATTCAATACGATTTTCGATACGATTCAATGAATATTTTTTAAAACCCCCTATTTTCAGCACAGAGCGCTGTATGATGAGGCTCATCCTAGAGTTGCAGCGCAATATGGGAAGAAGGAAATTGCGTACACACATGTAGTAACGGATGGGTTATTATTATTAATTAGGGGCGATAGTGTTTGTAGTAAAGAAATGCATTGCCAGCATGAGTGTGGAAGGGAGGCGAGGTGGTGTTGAGGCTCGGCATTCGGCACGACATGAGGAGATAGCGGCGGAACGACGCGGAGGGTAAGTCTGTGACGTCACTGCCGTGTGAGTGTAGTGTGTAGGACAGCGTTGCAGTAGTGAGTAGGGCGGTCACGGGCGGCATGACGTAGCTGTTTACTTTGAGTCCCTTTTTGGGCACTTGGGCACAACATTAGCTATGTATATATAGATAGATAATACGTGTACATATAGTAAACTATGAGAATAATGTTTCTGGTAAAATCCATCCATCTTCAATACTAGGATAAAATACTAGGAGACATATGCATATGGAGGAAGGACAACATGAGAATGGAAGCACAGCAGAAAGGCATTACACCATTATATAAAGGCAGAATTCACAGTACCTTTATTTGTGGCCTATTGTGGCTGCTTTCTATAGCCTGTACTTTGAATGATGCTGTAGAATAGAGACATTGAGTCTGAGACCACAGATGAATCTACTATATGGCCTGAGATAGATGAAGGAGATCTGCAGCTTCTTACATGATTTAGCACATTGACTGAAGGTCCTGATTTCTGTCCCTTCAGATTAAGTGGATGAAAGCTACAGCATCCATTTAAGGATAGATTAGCCCATTGTAAAGCCAGCAGAGGGTGATGAGGAATTCATAAAACACACACGACACACATCCTACTTCGTAGCATTTCCTGTGTCAGTTTTCAGAAACTGACAAAGGTTGGGAGGTTGGGCAGGAAATGAAATGGAATTCACTAGAATATGGGGGAATACTTCAAAGTGACTTCTTCTTCTGTATATTATTAATAGTGTTCTTTTGAATCTCACAAGCTGGACAACTGGATAACAGATACGGATGTAATGCAAGTTAGAAACAGCCACACTGAGGGAAAGAAGGAGAAACCAATGAATTGCACACCCTGATGACAGACTTCGGTAAGCACCTTATACAGCACCTTGATGAATTCACTCATTGAAATGTGTAGGTAATAATCTTGACATAGCCAAAGACATAACTCATAAAATATACCTGCAAAGTCCCTAAATGACAGCAATCGCAAGCAGGAAGCCGGCCCGATATGAAAGGGGACTTTGCTTTTATTACCATCATCATTACTGTATATCATTTCTGAATGTACAGCCATTTGGTTTCATTTAAATGTAAATCTGGGCACTGAACTCCGCACGCCGACACCCTCGCCAGCCCGAGAATGATGATTCATTCTCAGATGGTGGAAGGGGGGGGGGGGGATTAGAGGCCCCTTACTTTCTCTGAGGGAAATAAAATAACAGATTTGACCTTCGTCTGTTTTCATAAAAGCCCTGTACACAGCAAAATGGAAACCTTGAGTTTTCTTTTTTGTGTCTGTGACTATGAAAACAGAAGTGGTCACAGTTTTGTGCACCTTTTGTGCAATGCCAAAGTCCCCCCACCCACGTAGCTCCCGTTAAAATAAAACATTAAGAATGGACAACTGCAATCAGTAGTGCCAAGCCAAAGGTGAAGCAATGCCTGGAGACATTTTGATGAGTCTATTTGTATAACAAGGTCACGTCGACAGAAAACAGAGGAACACCACATAACCCACCATATGGTTATGGTTGGATGCTTTAACTACAGACTACACAACCGTGTATCTGTGAGGCTACATGATTGCATTGGCTGCAAATGTTTAGCAAATGCGCCCACTGCAAGCACAATCATTTCATACAAATATTGCATGGAAAACAAGATGAGCAGGGGGAAAAAATACAGGATTTCACTCTTAAAAATAGGCCTATTCAGATGTAACCAATGTTGAGGTCTCGCCTTTTTTTGCATGCTTGACAACATGGCCTAATAGTAATGCTGATACAAATAGTTTTTGAAGTGATATGCATGTTTTGCTCTTTTCAGCTCCTTAAATTAAAACTCAGTAAATAGGTGGTTGTGGTTGTTTTTTTAGAATACCGGTATGGCAATTTGGTTATAGCAAAAGAATAGTGTGCAATACTACCAGGTCTCCAGAGTGTGACTATATTTAGTTGCATTTTGCGACTATTTACATAAAGTTTGAAACAAAAATATGTACTAGTCACACTCATATGCTTTACAAACACACACCTTTATTAATTATCATCTTATATCATTATTGTTGAAAACCGTGAGGGAATGAATTGGTGCGTGTTTGTGTATGAGATGGAAAGACTGTATAGGTCTACTGTACAGTACACTGAGCGGTGTCCCGTTGGGTTGGGTCACTGCTATCACTCGGTCACAGAGGGCCCAATACAGAAGCATCTGCCTTCACCAGATTTTCCAAAAGTTATAGAACTCACTCAATACTTGTCAGTTGTCAAAAACATCATACTAAATGTCTCTTTCTCTCCCTCTCTCTGTCACTCTCACACAGTACACACATCGAGATGACAGCTGTTGCCGGTACTAGATTTAGAACGATACAAATTATCGTCCCAGTATACTACTGACACAAAATGGACTAATGACGTCTTCCTCTTTCTCAGACATACTTAAACATGACCAGCTCTTGTCAGTAGATTTTATACATTCAGAACAGCCTACATATTTCTTTCACAAAATATCAACACAAAACAGACTGACGACGTAGCAGTTTATTCTGGATGGTGCCAGTGCCAGATGAGATAAATTGACTTATAATAGAAGAATATTAACAAGCATTTGGAGCACAAGATATATTTTGCTGCACAACACATTGGCAGAGAAAATGATATACAAGGGGTTTTGTTTGTATCGTATAATTGACCCGCTAAACCAGAGGTTCTCAAACTATGGTTCAGGACCCCAAGTGGGGTCGTGAAGGTGGGGTTGCACATTGACAACTGAAAAAATAAATATTTATCCTTCCCATTAAGTCTGATTCATTTGTTTTTGAAAAGCATAGCCTGTGAGTGTGAATGCATTCTCTTTGCTGTTTAAGCTGCCATTTACTAATGTGTACTGTACAGTAGGAATAGTTTTATGTAGCTTTTAAACTATGTTGACAAAACACAAAATCAACAGGTATCGCAGCACTGTAAATGTATTTTCTAATGAATAATCCAATTCAAGGCTATACCAATGTATGCTTCATTTTTAAATATGCTTTATCAAGTGTGAAATCAAATAATTCCCCCCAGAAAATTCGTCCTGGTATAAAAAACTAAAATTCGAGAACCCCTGTGCTAAATAAATTCTGATGAGGACCACAACTGCATTTAATGTAATATGTAATAATTGGCCTGCCCTGTACAATGTAATCTAGGATGCTGCTGTATTGTCTTGTGCAAATTCCATTGTCAAAACAGACAATGGAATTTGTATCCATCTATGCATCTACTGTATTTCTGTATGCATTTATTAAATCCATACAGAAATACAGTAGACGCATAGCATACAGGTGTTTAGCACATTTCATGAAAACGTAGTATATATTGTGCTCCTTCACTTGTTCTTTCTGCTTTGTATTTGGGGAGCTTTTCAATCTACAATTTTGAATTTCCATTCAGCTTGTTAAAATGTACATACATTTATTTAAAAAAGGAATGCACGCACACACGCACATGCACACGCGCACACACACACACACACACACACTTGGTTAGTAAAAGTAAAACTGCCTTATTCGAATCGCGACAGCAAGTTGAAGCTGGCACAGTAAGTCACATGCTGAGCGTCTACCACAAAATAACCTTTTAATGTTTCCCCCTGGCTCTGCTTACTCACAACCCTTCAGTTCATGACCCCTCGCATGATACTCCCCCTAGTAAACAGACCCGCACACATCACCATTGATCCTTAAAAGCTTGATTTCTGTCGAATGGCATGCACCATGAGGTCCCACTGCAAGGCTACAGCATTTGTGCACTTAGGTTCATACAGTCAACCTTGCTGGGAAATGTCCGTGTGACACATGTCATGGTCCCTTGAGAATGATGTGCAACACATAACTGGCAGCAAGGAACGGTTTATATATTTATATATATTATAGCCTACACAATACGAGTAGCCTATATATAACCTATATGAGTGCTCAGTAATATTGGTGAGAGTAACTATAACCGAAAAAAGGAAAGGAAAGAAAGAAAGAATGTAAAGCTGAAGCTGTAAGCCACTGTAGATAAACCTAAATAATGGTGAAAAATGTTACATCAGGTGCTGGTAGTGTTTGAGAATAAAAAACACCATACCATTAAGAAAGTGAGTTTTCCTGTGACATATGGCTCTATTTGATATACTGCTTTGATATAACTACTTTGTATTCAAAATGGTCACATAAGCTATTAATTAAATTGTTCTACATGTAGGCTATATTTTCCAAGATTTTGTGATTGTGATGCAATATTTATTTGTCTAATTAACTCAAATCAGAAGAAATTACTATATAAAATAGTAGGCATATAAAAATGCTATGACATTATATGCATGTATATTATGCAATGGAGCAGTGATGGTGGAATGTGATGTGTCCTCAATGTGTCACAGCATTCACCTTCAACATGTTGGACCACAACAATGGGTTAAGGTGGATGCCTTTTCAAAATGCACAGTACAGTAACAGAGTACACAAATTATTTGGAATACTTAGATTCTAAGTATTCCAAATCATTTGTGTACTCTGTTACTGCTACGCTGCTTCTAAGTCTTAGAAGCAGCGTAGCCCACTTAAAATGGACATATCCTTGATGTCCCATAGTTTTAGGCTAAACTATACTGTTATATACAGAATACAACAAAGACCCCTGCTCCCTCCTATATTTTGTGTGTGTATGTGGTTCATATCCATGATTCTACTGACTAAATATACATTCAAACAGGTAGGCTATACTGAATACTTAAACACTGTCAACTCCCATCACCCCTTCCCCTTCCCTAAAGAACGAGTGAATGGGGTAGTGTGTTTGTTATATTTGAGCTTGTCCCCAGAATGACTGCGCGTGGCCGATGAGCGCCTTAAACGAACAAATGCCCTTTTATTGACACTGTGGACGCTTTATCTATATCGTACCGACATTTGAGACACATGACTTGAGGATGCATTTTAAATGTGGTTAAAGAAATACATTCTAGAGCTACAGCAACTCCTTGGAAATATATGTGTGATTATGCCTGTTGCACATGTAGAGCCGTGCCCAGTGTACCCATATTAAACTACTGAATGAGACGCCAGGAGGAATGTATTGAGTTTATTCAATACTTCAGGAATAGAATGAAATGAGAGTGAGACTGGTGTGTTTGAACTCATGAAACCAAACGAAGTGTGCGAAAGATTGTCATCTCCCGGCTTTGCCGTGATTAATGAAACCCGAGAGCGTCGCGCATTTGAATGGAGAACTCGATTCTGTATACGGCACAAGTCCCAAGAAAGGGTGCATGGGGCAAATACCAAGAGCCTGGAGGACGCAGCTGAGCTGACTAACAAATGTTTTCAAAAAAGGTTTGCTTCTCAAGCCCCACCACAATGACCACATGTGTGAATCAATGAAGCAATCATGGATAAACGAGACACAGGTGATGCGTAACACCAAGCGTGGCGCATTCGAATCGTAGCCTGTTTGACACCGATTAAAAAATAAATAAAATAAAATAAACAGCAATATGAACGTGAATCTTACCTTTCGATACCGTGGATGTTGTGCAGTAAAGAAGGAACACGAAGCCCAGACAGAGGTAGCGTCCTTTTGCCAGCGCACCCATTCCGAGGCTGCACTTTGCCACGGATCCGCTAAACTAAAGGGATGATCGTCCCGGTTTCTGCCGCCGGCTCTGTACTGTGACGAGCCCGCGTTGTCCTTCGCCTCTCCCGAGCGGTGTGAACACCATGCACAAGTTCCTTCCTTAGCACACGGGCAGTCTGTGGGGCTGCTAGAATTGAACGTCGTGCTGGGCGAAAGAGAAAAAGCATCTTCTCATCACTTTTACGGTGCGTTTATGCGCGAGGGGCGGCGTGCGCTCTGACTTTTCTCCCTCAGAAGCATCATGCGGAGCTGCTGTCCGGTGAGAACCAATGGCATCCTAAGGAATCAATGCGGGGAGGAGACCATGGTACTGTTGGCTACACGTAGGGCCAACTCAATTAAAAGCCGCTGTGTGCCTACATTTATCAGTGAATCTGGGATGTTTGTGGCCTATGTTGTTAAGGCTGACTTTTCACTTTTGACAATTCCCTTTATGCTAATGGGGGCACAGGCGCTGCATGGGCGCCTTCATAGATGGCTGGGGTCTTATGGGGACAATCTTTCTTTCTACAACAAACCTGACACCTGCAGTTTAACCTATCACATGATCCATGACCACAGTGAAATAATTACAAGAATAATCAGCCATATTGCCTGTAAGCCTAAGGAATAGGCTACTGTATAACTTGTCCTACTTCTTTCAAATAATTGGATGTGTATTTTAATTTTACATATTTCGTTGTAAACTATAAAAGGCAGTAGAGATAATAGCCTATAGAAAATATGTTTGGCTATTATAATTTGAGAGAACATACACCATCATTTAGTATATTCCTTCCTTATAATGTACCAACTCCACCCACCACCCCTCCCAACCACTTTTCCTCGAGGTGGAAAGGCTTAGTCTGATGATGATAGGTTACCCAAACACTAACCCAATTCAGTCTGTACAAAAAGTTGAAATACAATTAGCTATTGAGTAATATTAATATTGAATTATATACATTCATTGATCAGAAATGGCATTAGTTGAAGTTACCTTGCAAAATGTAAAACAGAATTAGTGGAATGCACCTTTCTAAGCATAAATAAACGAAAGCATTTGAGTCTTTTGAGAGCAATGAACCTTTAGAAGTATGATGGTAATGAGGTAAAACAGGATTTTGCTAGGCAGTCTCAAGCCTAGCGTATAGGCCTATATAAAGTGGTTGCTTGTTCAGAATATGTTTTATTTACTGAAAGACTGGGAGTGGGACTACCAGTGACAACCAGCAACAGACTGGGTGACGACCACAAAGAGTGTGGTGACATCTGTCTGGAGAGACAGAGGACGGCAGGAGAGACGGCGACCTGGGTTGGAGAGGGTTGGCAGCCCAAACCACTTGTGAGTAGGGACCCAAAAAGCTACAGTCTGCGGTAAAACCTGCAAGGAGGGTTTAAAATCAGCCTCGAGTTCCACCGAGGCTGAGATGTGTGTTGTTCAGCAGCAACAACGACACTACGCACAGAAGGATTCTGCACTTATGGTCAGATGAAGGAGGAGCCAGGCCCGGATCCGACCCGCAGCGCCTAGAGCCTCCTAGTGTTGCCAACATCTCATCAGCCATCTTCCCCACTGACTGTAGCATGCCACTTGGACACAGGATGGGATCTGATCAGCCTTGGCCAGGTCGCCTGGAGGAGGGTGTCTGTTGCGAGACCCGAAACATCCAATGATTTCACATACAGTAGCAACACTGATGATGTCTGTGCATCAGTAGATGTTTTATTTACTTGTTGCTTGGGTGTAACAATTGGTTGAATGTTAATGGTAAATGGTAAAAGCCAAAGGTGCATTTATATTGTGCTTTTATCCAAAGCGCTTTACATAGATTGTGCATTACATTCACCCATTCATACACTAAGGGCACAGGAAACCATCAACCTGCACATCGGGAGAAATTAGGGCTTCAGAGTCTTGCACAAGGACCAGGCGCGGAAAGTTCTTATAGCGGCAGTGGGTGTCCAGTGCACAGTGCGCTCAGTGCGCTATTTCCGCTGACAAGGACACTTAGACACCAACTCTGGGGGTGCCCGGGGGATCAAACTGGGAACCTTTTCCCGGGCCACTCCCCTGATCCACTGTCGCCCCTAGAGCAGGGGCGACAATTTCGGTTATTCTGAGCAAAGAGTTTTCCAAGCTTGGGTAAAGTTAGTTTAAATTAAGAGTGTACACTGGCTTTAATTCAATTCAGGGGCAACACTGTTGTATGCAGAGCTAATTGTAGAGATTATACTTATCTATGGAGCATGAGATGTGATAGGACTTTTTATTTTATTTTTTATTGTTTGTCTTTTATTGTTTTTTTTAAGGGACAGACAGTAGGCTGACAGGAAACGGGAGAGAGATGGGGGAAGACATGCAGTAAAGGCCGCGGCACACTGCGACTGGATTACCAGTCGGGTGCCCAGACGGTTACGCCACCGCCTGGGCTGTGATAGGACTTTTGACCGTGTGAGACCTTTGCCAGTTTCTGACCCATCTATAAAACTCTTTAACCCTCTAAGACCCATGAGCGTTGCTTTATAGCAACAATTTTATTTTAATTAATTACTTAATTATTTTTTATTTTTTTCTGTTATTTTTTCACCTAAACGTCATCAGTGATGGACTTTTGAACATTTTTTAACCTATGACTTTTGACCTTTAACCCCAATAAAAGTAAGTAAAATAATTGTAATATATGTTTTTTTTAGATCATTAGAATGTCTAGAACATGTTTTATTCATTATTGTGAAAGATATCCCCCAAATGTAAATTATTAATTTATTATATTATTATATAATTATTATACATTTTTCATCAAACTAACTGTAACTTTTTTAACATATTTTTTAGTCTTAGTCCTAGTAGTACAAAGTAGTAGTAAGGTTGAAATCTATTTTTTGCAAGTAGAAATTAATGCGGGTCTTAGAGGGTTAACGGTATGATATTGAGTTGAATAAATCATGAATCACTGACTACATTTTTACTTCTATCTGGCAGTGGCAGCACAGAATATACCGTTCATAAGTACACAATTGTTGGTTTATAAATGATGACACATTTCGGGTGGGATTTGAAATTTGAAAGGCAGCATGACATTACTGAGAGAGAGGAGATAGAGGGTCTGAAGTGCAGCATGAGAGGGGAGGAAGGCTTGAAGTCAGAGGCCTTGTCAATAACAGACACTGACATACTCAGCACACACATGTTCTCTCTGGCTGGCTATAGTTCATGTATGTTTTTTAGAAAGAAATTGAATGAGAATGCATTTCCACATAAAAGCTTGGTGGAGTAGAAGAGTTAGTTCACCATTTATAACTTCAGTGTACTGTGTACACTGCATCCATTTCTGCACATAGCAAAATGCAAAATGGGTGAGAGAAGTATACTGAACGGACGTCAAAATTATGTGTTACATACATATTCTCACTCCTACTTCTGGTGACATGTTCAGGTTACTGACTGATTGATTGATTGATTGATTGATTGATTGATTTTTTTTATTCACAGTTTGTAGAATGGGTACAGTTCAAATGAAAGATACAAAAACTGCTACAATGATAAAACCAGAAAAAGCACTAAGACTTGTTTACATCAGGGTCTGTCTTCCTGGCTTGTTGTATACTAACTAGAAATGGTTGTTATTAACCTTTCCTTTTACCACTGGACTACGTACATTTCTGACCAAGGCAGGGCAGCTACTGTAGCGCAGAGGGGGGGAAAGGGAGAGAGTGAAAAGACGATACCCGTGCGAGTTCTTACTGAGCCATTGCCGATATATTACAGTGAATGGTTTAACTCGAAGTTATTTCAAAGATGTTCTCCACAATTCGCAATAAACCACTTAAGCTCTATAATATACTTCATCATCTACAAGCTTACAACGCCTGGCATTGTGATGTGTTGTGAGCTTGTAGACTGGCTATTTCCATTATTTTTCAAAAGACCTTTCATTTTCTCTGAAAATGTTTGAAAATGTTTGCCTCTAATGGCATGTTAAAAATAGGCATGTCTCATTGAAAAGTAAATTAATTTACAAAAGTCAACTGTTAACCCAAAATACATTAAAAAAATACATCTCATCGAGAGGAAGCAATCTCATCTTTATGCCTAGAAGCCCCTCTGCGCCGCACACACACACATGCACGCATGCACACACGCACGCATGTACGTACAGTACATGCATTCATAGTAAGATAGAACGTTGAATTCGTTTTAGAGCCATGTTAATTTCAGTTTAACATCCAGTGTAAATGTTTGAGTAATGCATGAGGATACCGGAGAACTTGCCAGTTACTAAAATGCACTAAACAGCAGCGAGTCGGAAAACTGGAGAGTTCTCCGGATAGCATGCATAACTCTGAACTACTATAAGGTGGAGGCTGGGGGGGTGGAGGCAAGCATTGCCAACAGCAGTGTGTGGCAGTAATTGAAAAGCAGAGTTCCAGTGTAGCCATATTTAAACGGACCGCATTGTTGAGGGAATGAGGTGGCTGATTGAAAGCAATCAGCAGACTGACAGCTGATTACAGCTAAGGCGTGTATAGCTACCGTCGTGCCCTACATGAACTAACGCAATGCTTCATAAACAGCATGCCTCTGTAGAAGACAGGATGAAGGGTTAAACACAACAACAAGTGTAGTGGAGTATATATGTTATTTACCATCGCGTATACTCAATTCTATTCATATCAATGAGGTTTACATAATTGATCCTGAATATTTGAAATGGTTTCAATGACTGATCTCTCGATCGTTGTTCGCAATATCAGTAGCCTACCAGCAGCGCGTTCGCCTGACTCTTTTCTCAGCTGTGACTGGCTCTAAAGGAAAAACTACATAGCAACACAAGCCTGGAGCTCGAGTGAGCAGCCCCACTAAAAGTGTTGTCTCTTCTTTATCTTCTCTAGCACACGCACACACAAACACACACACACACACACACACACACACACACACACACACACACACACACACGCTTGAGCTCTATAACTAATACTGTTTCACATGCACAACCTACTGTAGTTTTACTTCCTGTTAATAATTTCAGATGTTGATGCATCTAGTTGCTGCATATTCCTTAGCATCTAAATAAGGAAAACACAAATACTGTATTTGCTACCAAAGTCAGGGCATAACAACCATTTGTAGCTAGAAGCTGTTATGTCTAATGGCAGCAACAACACAGTCTTCTGTTGTGCTTCTAACACAACATAGACCCAGTGAACCACCTGCCAGATTCATCATTTTCATCTCAGTACACGACCAAACCACAAAACAACTTGGACAGCCCTTTGTGCCAATAGGCTCCACAACCAAGCCTGATCCCCCTGTGAGAACTTATAGCACCAGCACTGTCTGTTCTCTAGGATTACACCTGCTTGACTCTGGCACACAATTGCACATGGACAACAGGATGTATCAACAGTGAATATGAATCAATATGTCATGGTTCTGTAGTGTGCATTGTACACTACATAATAACAGAACCATGACATATTGATTCATATTCACTGTTGATATACTGTATATATTATTCAGATATATACACTGCAATATAGGCCAAGGATCAATTCCTGATTTGTGTGTGAAATTGTGTGCGCAGTATTTAAAAGAAAGTATTACTTTGTGCATTCTTGTCATCTTGTCACATGCCAAGCTGTGAATTTAATTAAAAGTCAATTCTGTATACAAGTTATACAGAAATCATACAATACAGCAGTAGGCTATTCATATAATTACAAAGCAATGTACAGATGCAGCTGTGCCATACATAAGTCACGTTAATTCTCTCTCACTCACACACACAGCCTTGAGTGAAGTAGACTACTACAATGTTTATATGAAAAATAGGCTACTGAACAAATAAAGTGATATATTTTTTTTTCCACAATAGATAAAGATCATATCTTCACAGTCCAGAAATATGTCTCTGTCAACATTATGACATGGACATTCAGGATTAAAGATTAAGATTTCAAACAGTCTGTGAAGTTTTGATAAGAGTTTTCCCCACCTGTGTGTGTGAGTGTGTGTGTGTGTGTGTGTGTGTGTGTGTGTGTGTGTGTGTGTGTGTGTGTGTGTGTGTGTGTGTGTGTGTGTGTGTGTGTGTGTGTGTGTGTGTGTGTGCGTGCATGCGTGCTTCGGCCTGAGTAATATACTGTGGTTACTTAGTGCTGATTGCAAGAGAATGTACAGGAGCTGTTGGCTTATTTTATGTGAAACCTTTTATACTGCCATCTTGGCCAGAACATCTTTGGAAAAGATATTATGAATCTCAATGGGAATATTATAGTCGAATATCAAGTTGTAATGTCATTATGGAATACGTTTAGAACAGCACCTTAAGTGCTTAAGGGTGAAAATAATAATGTTTGCTCACGCATGCATTTGCACTATTAATTGGATGATTATTTTACCGTAGTCTTTGTCCATGTGATATGGTATGATGATAATTCTACTGTTACAGCCACTTAGACATTTTTTGCGACTTATTTTAGTTGTTGTTACTTTCCTGCCATCAAGTGCAAAACTGCAATTAAAATGTGATTATTAAGCCTGTGCAGTGCATTGTATAGCGTGCAACACAGACGAAGGGGACTGGTCTTATCATGCTGGTATTTTTAGTTTGTATATTATTTCCATAGACTGCCCGATTGCAGATTGACACTTTGGCTTCTTGCTACTTGATATGGGGGCCGCTGCCATTTAAAAACATGGGGCTGATTTGTGTTCCCAGTCCACCCCTGTACACAACATTAGTAACACAAATACAGTAATTAACAACCAGCATCCTTTATCATAGCCCTTCCCCCATTGCCCTGTGCAATCTCATCACGCAGATACTACTTATATTTATTTATTGACTATAATATGTTAACTCTGTCAGACCCAGTGCAGTCCTATCTATTTTTATTTTATCTTTAATATGTTTGATTGTTTATTATCTCTCATTCTTACCTGTACCTATCCTGTGTTTGATTCACCCTTGCTGTTGCTGCTATACGACACCTACATTTAATAATAACCAAAGGTCACCTAGCAAGTTTGAGCTGACAAGCGATCTTAACGGTTGGTAGACTAATGTTATTAATCTATGCAAGGAGACTCTTGCATTCAGCCGTGTGTGTGTGTGTGTGTGTGTGTGTGTGTGTGTGTGTGTGTGTGTGTGTGTGTGTGTGTGTGTGTGTGTGTGTGTGTGTGTGTGTGTGTGTGTGTGTGTGTGTGTGTGTGTGTGTGTGTGTGTGTGTGTGTGTGTGTGCGTGCGTGCGCGCGTGTGCGTGTGACAGTCTGTGACTGTGTGCGTGCGTGCGTGCGTGCATGCGTGCGCAAACACGCACATCAGTTTCTGTCCATTGTGGTTATCGTTGTGAATATTGTTTATCTTCTGCTGTGTCTCTCAAACAAAATACCTTGATAAAATAACAGAAGTGAACAAAGAAAAGAGAAAAATCCAGTCAAAACTGTGATTGAAAAGTTTGCTTTCCTAAATGAAGCCCATACTGTTCTTACAACATATTACAATATTGTTGTTGGCCAATCAGGGAAGCCGGTGCCAATCAGGGAACCCCCTTACCCCCCCGTCCCGTCCCATACACACACACACACACACACACACACACACACACACACACACACACACACAGTACATACGTGGTAATGGATTGGTCTGACCAAATTCCTCTGCACCGTCATCGGAGATACACGCCAAGTTTGAGGACGAACGGTCCGACGGTGCCCGAGTTATACCTGGGAAAGACACACACACACACACACACACACACACACACACACACACACAGTCACACACACACACACACAGTCACACGCACACACACATACACACAATTCAATTCAAAGGGCTTTATTGGCATGAGAAAACATACGTTTACATTGCCAAGGCAGAAAGCGCTACAATACAACACACACACACACACACACACACACACACACACACACACACACACACACACACACACACACACACACAGTATCACATATGTCTGACATCTCTTTCTTGAGCCTATGCTGACATGGTCTGCCACATTTCAGATACAGTAGTGTGAAGCACAGTGTTGTAATGCATAAAATACAGTGCATAGTGTTCTCTACATGGAAAATAAAAATCACACCTGTGTGAAGTGAGGGTCGCTCTCATATCATGGCGTAAATTCTCCATTCATTGTCAATGGGAATGTAATGTTTGTGTAAGACGGAAATCTACACTAATAGCTGAATATAGGATGGGATAGCTCCCCTCAAAAATGCCCACACAATGACACAGTCCCATTACAATGTCATCTTAGGAACTAATTCAAGTAACATAAAATAAGTGCAACAGGCAGCTATTGTAAAGCAATTCCAAAGTTCACCATAATCAATTAATAGCAAGGAGTTTATTTATTTATGTACAGTATTTATTTTGAATATATTGAAATATAAATGAGAAAAAGCCAAAGTAAATAAGAACGAAAATACATCGCATGGATGCACCTGGACGTAATGTAGCCTCAGTGATATATATACCAAGGTCAATCGGGGTTTCGGGTCTTGTGAACATCATACCCCTCACTCAGGTGAACCAGCCGGGGTGATCAAGTCCCGACTTACGTCCCAGTAGCTACCCTCGATCAGACCCACTAGGGAAAGAACAGGGCCACACAATCCGCCGCTACCAAACTACTCTGCCGGGACTGGGAGGTAGACCAATTTAATTAATAATTATTTTTAATTTAGCCCATCCTATATACAGGTTTAATGTTTGTTTTTAGTTCAATGTTTGTTTTAAAAACGCCATTGACAATAAAGGGAGTTTCTTTTTTATCATAGTTTCTTTATTCATTTTCACATATGAGTAAAAAGTAGCATACAAAAATTGTTGAATTTTTGTACCCCTCCCTCCCTCCCCCCAGAGTTCCCGCTCTGAAACCCATTCCATGTCCAACTTTGTTTCAGTTCCTCTCTGCATTTAATCCCTTTGACGAAAACCAAAATACCACTTTTTGCGTTGGTCCTCAGTCCTCACTAACGGCTGATCAAACACATTACTCCTCTCAAAAGTTCAAGGATGACAAACAAAGTACCTTTAATAGATAATATTGAGTGAGTATATGGACAAATTATATTCAACAGAGAAGTGAAGAGCTGAGGAGCAAAGGTAAGAAAAATTTAAGAAAGGTAAGCAGTCATCCTGAAAATCAAAAAGGTATTGACAGCTCAACACCTGGTTCAGGGGTAGAGTGGCCGGTAGAGCAGCTGGATGGGAACCAAAAGGTTCCCAGTTCGATCCTGGGTTCCCTCACAGGGCTCGATTAACACCTCTGAGGGCCCTTGGGCACTGAAGCTCGAAGGGCCCCCCTTCACATGCACACGGTTTGGGACGGTTTTATGCCGTTATATTGGCCTATATTCCTGGCCGCCTACCCCGCCCCAGAGTGACAGCCATGCAGGCAGTAACAAACACATTATATTTATTTGACCCACATATTAAGCAAATGGGTAAGAGAATTCGCCAGTGTATTTCAGTGTTTTTACCTTTTTTTTTTCGAGCCACCTGACGCACCTGACAATGCTGGATGGCGGACATACTTATTTTATTACACCAGAATCACCTCCTGACCTCACACAGCCCAAGTGGGCCCACTCAGCTTGAACAACAGCCAATCACCTGACCTCACACAGCCCAGTGGGCCCACTCACCTTGAACAACAGCCAATCTATAGTGCATTGTTGCTGCTTTACACACAATTGCACTTTTCAGCTGCCTTATATCACCAACAATGAAACACTAATCTTTTTAGACACCATGCATTTAATTCGGATTAGCAGGGAAAATTTCTGTGAAGCAAAAAAAGGGGGGGGGGGGGGGGCTTTGCTCCCTCAAAGTTCATGTCGAAGTGTCCTTGAGCAAGACTCTGAACCTCTAATTCCTATTTCCTCCGCCATCGGTGTATGTATGTGTATGTGAATGGGTGCACAATCTATGTAAAGCACTTTTGATAAAAGTGCTATAATATAAATACACCATTTATCATTTACCAAGTTACACTTCCGGATATCTTACTCTTCAAAGATATTGGTCTGTACTGTACTGTACTGTCTGTACTGTATGTCAGTGCATTGTGCGAAGGCCTTTCTTCTTCATGTTCCCTAGAGGTGTACAGTCATGCTTATGCAATACACACTCCATGCGACCATACCGCACACCAAAGCACATGATAACATACAACATAGCCTTTTAATTCTGTTTGGCCAGCACTGCAATCTGTAAAGAGAAGACAATTATTTTTACACTGTGAATGTAGCAACCCATCAATTTATTTATGAAAGACGTACAGTCTGTCTCTCCATTTACGTAATTGTGCTATTCAAGATGCGTGCTGCTTGAAGCACAGAATGAATGACACTGCATTCTTATTACCACTGGCTTCCTTTTTGGCTGGAAGGGGAACTGAAGAATGTCATTTATCATAACAGACATGTAGGGGCCCTTTTTTTACCAACTACATTTTCTCCACAGGGCCTTCACTGCGAACATCTTTGATGCATCGGCGAAATTGATTGAACGTCTTTATTTATATATTTTCTTGTTTGGGTGAAACTCCTGTACAGGAGTCACTGTCCCTCCATCCCACAACCATCACTTTTGTGTCAAAACTATTGAGTGGCTCATAATGTGCAACATCCTGTGGGGATAAACCTTAATTTCTTAGAGGGGAACACGCTGAAAATCCATAAACAACCTGGCGGTGAGTGTGTGATAGCTTGGGTCTGACTTGAAGGCTTTGTCTATTGGAAGATTACTGTAGGTAGCCCCAGGAGATTCAGTAACAGATGAGGTGGCCCCCTGCATGCATGCAGATGTGACATGTGGTATGTGTATGGATTTTCAATGAGAAGAAAGACTATGCAAATCCCTGGCACTTAAGAGGCGCTTTGTATGACTGGGAAAATATGTCTCCCCACTCTACACCAGGGATACTCAAATAGATTTACCTGTGGGCCAAATTACAAAAATGGCAAGGGGCCAGGGGCCAGTAGATAAAATTACGACATTAATGATACTTGATAACTTCTCTCTTTCAATTGCTTTATTTTCGCAAAATGTATCAAAGTACAATGTGCATGCACACAATATGTAAATAAATAAATGTGTTACATTTTCTTGCATAAACACAAAGAGCTGTTTCCATAACTGCACAAATTATTGCACATAACATGAGTAGCTGTTATAATAACATAACATGAGTAGCTCTTTGCCTGCCTGCCTGCCTGTCTGTCTGTCTGTCCATGAGTAGTTATTTGTCTGTCTGTCAATGAGTAGCTGTCTTACTGTCTGCCTGCCTGTCTATGAGTAGCTGTCTGTCTGCCTGCCTGTCTGTCCAATTGTCCATGAGTAGCTGTCTGTCTGCCTGTCTGAGTAGCTGTCTGCCTGCCTGCCTAATTGTCCATGAGTAGCTGTCTGTCTGCCTGTCTATGAGTAGCTGTCTGCCTGCCTGCCTAATTGTCCATGAGTAGCTGTCTCTCTGCCTGTCTATGAGTAGCTGTCTGCCTTCCTGCCTGTCCAATTGTCCATGCATAGCTGTCTGTCTATGAGTAGCTGTCTGCCTGCCTGCCCAATTGTCTATGAGTAGCTGTCTGTCTGTCTATGAGTAGCTGTCTGCCTTCCTGCCTGTCCAATTGTCCATGAGTAGCTGTCTGTCTGTCTATGAGTAGCTGTCTGCCTTCCTGCCTGTCCAATTGTCCATGAGTAGCTGTCTGCCTGCCTGTCCAATTCTCCACGAGTAGCTGTCTGTCTGCCTGTCTATGAGTAGCTGTCTGACTGCCTGCCTGTCCAATTCTCCATGAGTAGCTGTCTGTCTGTCTGCCTGTCTATGAGTAGCTGTCTGCCTGCCTGCCAGCCAGCAAGTTGGTTAACAGAAAATAAATTGTTATGGCTGAGTAAAATAAGATACAATAAACACAATTTGCCTGAAAATAGATTACCCAGCTATGACCTTTTTCATGAAAAAAAAATTAATTGAGTAGTGATATGGCTGACTGAGTAAAATAAAACAATCTACCTGAAAATAGATAGCTATAAGTGAAGAGCAATTTCCGCAATTACCATTTCCGCAATTTCCATTTGCGCAATTTCCGCAATTTCCATTTCCGCAATTTCCTCAATTTCCATTTCCGCAATTTCCGCAATTTCCATTTCCACCATTTCCGCACTTACCATTTCCGCAATTTCCATTTCCGCATTTCCGCAATTTCCATTTCCACCATTTCCACCATTTCCGCAATTTCCGCAATTTCCATTTCCGCAATTTCCGCAATTTCCATTTCCATTTCCAACTATTAATGGCAGCTGGGTTTCATCATTCAAATAAAATAGAATTCTGTCCGTTTAGCTATAAAATTATGTCAGGGAATAGGGATACACAGTATATGTCTTTCATTTGCATTGCATCTCCCCCCCCCCCCCCCAAGCTTTTATTTTCGTTCGAGTAATAGTACAACTCTAATAGTATTACTTATAATAATGTAATTAAAGATAACTTCATTCAGATTTATTTATTTTTATTTCATTTTCCAGATTTTTTCTACTTCTTTTTTTTAGATTTTCATTGGTGGGCCAGTCATAATGGTCCCGCGGGCCTGATGTGACCCGCGGGCCTGAGGTTGAGTATCACTGCTCTACACCATCAGCTGTCAACTAACAGCTAAGAAGAGCAGAGCAGGCATAATACCGGTATACAGTAAGGGACACCTTTTATTTATATATCTAGAAAAGTTTATTTTTCTATATCTCATGAACAAAATTGTAAAGAAATGCATTCTTTTAACAGAAGACATAAGTTGTCCAACCATCCTTACAGTAATGTTGTTTAAAATATGTTTAATTGCGAACGCAGTGATTGCGAAATCAGTGAGCACTTACTATGAGACCTAGCAGATCATGTCTGTCTGTCTGTGTGTCCGTGTGTCCGTGTGTCCCCCCTTTGTGCCCATATATGGAGCTGAGTGATTTGTTTGTGATTTATGCAACACACTCCATATTTGGACGTATAGCTGCTTTGGGGACTCCTTATATGGTTATGGGTTATTAACTTAAAAATAACTTAACTTAAAAAGAAAATAACTTTTTTAATAAATCTTTAAAAAAAACAAATATGTAGCTGCGTTCGCGTCCCGCGTTTGCACGTCTTACTGGTAATATTGTAATATTATTGTAAGAAATGGTTTCATTTTGAAAAACAAACTCAAACTAATTTCAAATGTATTTGTCTCTATTTCTGTTCACTTCCCCGGAAAAATAAACAATATACACAGTGACCACTGACCACCACGCCCAAGAGAAAAATGATGTTCAGCACCACTGAGAGCTGTCGATTGTGTCCAAGGACTAAAGCTATACTAAGGCCTCATAGATTCTTGTCTGGTTGGCTTTACTTGCTCTTCTAAAACAATCCGGCCTTGTCAGGCATTCTCTGCAGCCTTTGAACTACAGGTGCTCATCCTTGAGGTCTGCTCCATGCATCAACACATTACTCTTCCTTAAAGATACGTCAACCACGGCTCTGGATGGGAAAAAATGAGAGCATGTCATTTATCACCATCATCGCTGCAGCTTTTGACTACCACCATGTAGAGGTGTACACAGCATATATATATTAGTTATATGCGGTCTGCGGAGGATATTTTTCACGCCGAAGGAAGGACAGGTGCATTCG
The DNA here is from genome assembly GCF_963924005.1 of Protomyctophum bolini. Taxonomy (NCBI): domain Eukaryota; kingdom Metazoa; phylum Chordata; class Actinopteri; order Myctophiformes; family Myctophidae; genus Protomyctophum; species Protomyctophum bolini. The sequence goes on along the minus strand of NC_137867.1, from coordinate 27,156,601 downwards.
ACCCTGTGGTCATTTCAGGTATGTCAACAATGAGTGGTGGTGGCATGTACAGTATGCATGTTTGGCACTATCCGGTACACTGGTGTAATGTTACTTTATTTGTTGCTACAGTATCGCTACTCTGTTGACACATCCATGAATGCACTGCAATCCCATTATGAAATAGCACACAACTGAATCACATTAACTTCATGTGACATGGAAACACGGAAAACCTGCAAAGGCTTCAGGAGTGTTTTGCTGTGTGTTACCTATGCGCCGCATATTGCATTTCAGGAAGAATATGAAGTCCTTTTGACAGTTGGCTTGATACCTCTATGTAATACATGTTTGTAATAGTTAACAACCATGACCATGCTTCAGCGAAAAGTGTTGGGCAACATGACGTCGCTCGACAATAATAACATTACACCAATGTTGCTGAATACGTTGAGTTCACCGTCTAAGGATTGACAGACACAGCCCATTGGTGAGTCGACAGGCTTTCACCGGATTAACAGTGATGGCAGCCACTTTAAACTCTTCATCCACAAGTCAGACTGATTAAATACAGTAGGTGGTTATATCCTGTGATTTCATCCTCTACTGGGGTGGTTTTTAGCACAGAGGGTTTCAGTACCAAATAACCACTGGCAAATTAAAAACAGCTACAAGATACTGGATTTCACAATAGATGAGTATTAATGCGTCAAAGTCAAAATACTGGGTGTGTCATTCAATTCAAGTTACCGGTAATTTAATAATAATAATGTGTAGTACATTTTATATATAATTATTTAAGCAATCAATGGTCTCAACTCATACCAGCATGCAGCGAAGCTGCAAAGCACAGATCTTATTTCTGACAGTCTACTGAAATGTAACCTGTTTTAATCCCAAGACCAGCCAAGGAAAACAAGTCAATGAAATATTAGACGCATGGTCTTGTGATGAGAACATTGCCACGTTGCAACCCCAGACTGCCCATGGAGATTTAACTGTGGGAAGTGATCAAGACCGAACCTTCCACATACAGCTTCTATCAATGCGGTTTCATTGTGCAAATTAATGTGCAACATGAGGAGTACATCTGGCTACACCAGTAACTAATGCACAATTATGCATGGTGACATGGTGATTTCCCCACATTAAAAGTGTACCACATCATGGCTTGTGTCAAATCTCCTATTTATCTGGCAATCACCAAGCCAGGCTGAAGAGAAGACTCTGTTGAGTTTGTTTGTTTTTGTATACCCGTTTTTGAAGCATTTATGATCAAAACTGCCAATACAATCCGTTTCATATGCTGAGCCAATACTAAGCAATTAATTAGATTCTGTTAAGAGAGGTGCTCAGTGGAGAGTAGCCAGACTGCTCAGTGTGTACTGCTGAGATGGTAATGCCAATCAGCTGGTCTCTGTGGCCAAGCTGAAAGAGTAGAAAGCGGAAAATGGTACTCTATAGTGGTGTAATACAAACAAGAGGTTGCCTTTTCATCATTTTAATGTGACGGGGGTACAAGGTTTAGAGCCTGAGTTGGATCTTTGTCGGGGTAAATATGAAAGGGAAGCTGTTAAAAAGCATGCTGTATATCGTTAGTTGTAAGAAAAAAAATAGATCAATACCGGAAAATATATTTCAATAGGACATTTTTGTAGATTTGTGATCATTTTGTCACCAAATGATTTAAGAAAACTAATATCCTTTAAAGTACTGCCATTAGTTTTCATTTTGTGCTTGCCGGTGATTTTAGATATGGGAGTGGTATGGCCTTCTTCAAATGGTAGAGAAATGATATAGTACATAGTCATCCTGTGTATTCACAGTGTCAGTGCAGCATCATAAATACAAATATTAAACATGTTAGGAAAAATAGTAAATACTATGGATCTTTCACTAACCTGGATTCTCAGCATATACCGTAGCACTACAGCATGCAGTAAACTTACCATTGACAATTCTTATTTTCAGGCTGGCCAAGACTCACAAACCATGAAGTCTGACTTCAGCGCAAATTGAGTAGCGCAATATTGTAGCTGCCATTTCCTACTCCCAACAGTAGGGCATAGCCTCTAGGCCAGGGGTGCCCACACTTTTTTGACTTGAGAGCTACTTTCAAAATAATCAACTCAACAAGATCTACCCACTGAAAAAAATATAATAGCCTACCATGGCTGAAAATGGCTTTGGAATAGCGGCGCTGGCATTATATGTAACAAATACAATTGGAATGGGAAAGGGAGAAATGGAATAGGTTGAGATTTTGCATTTACTTTGTAATTCTACCGACATTTGGGCGCAGCAACACTCTTGAAAACAAAGTATTGTTGTGGGTTTGAGCTGACAGGCTTTTTTATGTCAATGAATCAAGTCAACTTAATTCAAGTGGCAGATGCCAAAAATAGTTTATATTTAAATTAACTATTCTTTAGGGACCTGTCATGTGATCTACCTGCACAGCCTTTGTGATCTACTGGTAGATCACGATCTACCTTTTGGGCACCCCTGCTCTAGGCTGATTGTGAGGAAAAGTGTATTAAGAATTTTGTTGCAGAAAATCTCCACTGTGGAGATTAGGGTCTCCTCCTTCTTAGATAAGCACCTGAAATACCAGCTGCAGACATTTTCATGAGGCGTTTTGTGGCAGCTCCACGTCATTCTTCTGCCAAGGCAATGGCCCTGGTGTAAATGGCTGCACTGTGTCATTATGAGATATTTCGATTGGGACTAAATGAGCCAGAACCTCATCTGCCAAGGTCAAACTCCACCGCCACCACACTGACTTTCAACTTATGTTCATTTGACATCCGCCAAGGAAGAAGGGGAAAAAAACACTTTACGTTGCTGCCAAATGTCTCTGATTCAACAGGCATGTACACAGGAATATGTCAGTGTGTCACATTTCCAGGTAGGTATTACAGGCAGCTCTTTTTTTTGGTTTCCGAGCCAACTTTATTCTGTGCTCATGTCTCTGTCTTGTATTTACTTTTTAGAGAAGAGATAACTATAGTGGAAGAGACTGCAGCGATGAAGCGGATTAGTCATATTTACACTCCCAGATGTTTGTCTGGAAGTGTGAGTAATCACCAGCCTGCGTACTTCCTGATGCCAATCCTGAAGGGAGGAGGTAAGTCTGAGACGGGGGATGGTCCGGATGGATCTTGGTGTTCAGCAAAAGAACAACAAAAAGCACAGAGCCTTTGATGGGATTAGAGTCAAGAGACAAACATGGGGAAAGAAAAAGCGAAGTGGCTTTATCTTTCTTGTTTCTCTGAGACCACAGCGCTCGCTTTGTACACCTGGTAATTTGTTGATATAAAAACCACATCTTTGGCGAGTAATTATAGGCCCTTCCATCATGTACCCACAGACTGCCTCCCATCCCTGTTAGCTTAAAAGCTCTTAGGGGGATTGTAGATGGAATGTATTTAAATTCTATTAACCCAAATCACATACTGAGGAGTGTGAACAAAATTGTTTTCATGGGAGGGAAAAGAAGGGAAAGCCGAGGGCAAACTAAACCTTTATGTGCAAAAGTATCTGACAGCATTGACGAGTTATGGCATGTTCACTCTGATCCAAGCCCATTTGGACACACGTCACTTAGTTCTCCCTTCAAATCCCCACCTGAATGCTACTGGAAAAAGGGTAGTCAGGCAGTGATGGTGATGGAAAGCTCATGCTGTGCCGTGGAAGGTCTATTCTGCTCGGCCCCCAGCTGTCTCCTTCTGAGGATCTAAGCCCACCTGCTGGGGTTGACCACCAGGCTGCGGTTATAAAAGCTGTCTGATGCTCTTGTTGTCAAACACTAGAGAGCATCCACTCTGTGTCCTTTTGTGAACACTCCATTCTCCCCTCAGTCGTCATTCAATGCTCAGCGTAGAAATCATTTTCAATCGTCCACACCCGGTGTGTCACCGTGTGTGGCATAATTATGGGGTCATTTTCATGCCATTATTATAGTATTCGTAAAAAAAAGTGTATCCGTAAAAAGATTTTGCATTCGTAAAAGAATATATATATTGTTTTTTTTGTTCGCCAGTGATATTACTGCCAAAAATTACCGCTCCGGTTCAGTCTCTATCCTTTTATTACTCTATGGTTATACCAGTCAATGGCAAATTGACTAATTCATTATTTTAGTATCCTATAAAAGGTATAAGCGTATTAATAAAACTGTAATAATAATGTAATAGTGTAATTAGAGTAATAGTGTAATTAATTTGTGTATTTAGTCTAATAGTGTAATAGTGTAATAGTGTGATTAGTTTAATGGTGTAATTAGTGTAATAGTGTAATAGTGAAATGAGTGTAATAGTGTACTTAGTGTAATAGTATAATTAGGGTAATAGTGTAATAGTGTAATTAGGGTAATAGTGTAATATGTGTGTACTAATAGTGAAATAGTGTAATAGTGTACTTAGTGTAATAGTGTACTTAGTGTAATAGTGTAATTAGGGTAATAGTGTAATTAGGGTAATAGTGTAATATGTGTGTACTAATAGTGAAATAGTGTAATAGTGAAATAGTAGTCTGCTATTTACAATTAGGGGGGAGGGTTCACAAATGCACGGACGGACAGCGCCTCATGTTTATCATCCAATTCTTGCTCATATACCGCCATTTACGTCGACATCATGATATAACTTCATGTTGTGATAATATAGCAGCAGCAGTCTATGCTACAAAGTATAACTTCATCATCCTATTGTTTAAACATTGATCTAACTGGGAAGTTTTCTGCTGTTATACAATCATGACAGAATCACCACAGTTTGACATTGTTCAAGCCGGTTTCGGTGTGCAACAGAGAAAACTCACTTGCTGTGAGCGCTGAGCGGCAAATCCCCGCCAGGCCAGATTGTATACCCAGGCCTGTGGAATTCATATAGGCAGTCAGTAGCCAATTTGAATGGATCTCCTCAAACTGATACAGACCCATATATTGCTGTCAGATGGAAACCAAAAATATATAATAATAATAAATAATAATAGTTAAAATCGCCTATCTACAAGCTCACAATGCATCATATTGTTATCTTGACACGTTGGGAACTTGTACATCTGCTATTTTTAACTGTGGACCACTACCACCGCAAATATAAAAGCAGCTGGTAATAATATGACTACCGGCATGTCATCATTTCTTGTTTTTTTACTAATGCACACATTTCTTTTACGAATACAACTATAATAATGGCATGAAATTGACTCCATACATAATGATTTAAATACTGTGTTACTCACATAGAATCAACTTTGATAGGCCTGGCAAAAATTAGCAAATCCTTTGCTCAAAGGTGCTCCTGAGCAAGGGAATCAATGTCACCAGCAGGGCTCTTCAGTGGCCAACAGCTATCGTCACACGAATGGATGTTCTGAGGCAGGTATGGATCACTGTAACTGGCTGAGAGTGATAGTAAGTCGGATGTGGCAGCAAATGTTGTTTGGGTGAAAGTAAAATACAAATCGCTGTTCAACCCCCCACTGGCTAAGCCTACAGTACAATCTGTCTATTGAGTGTTCCCTACTACCGTCGCTGTCCATGGTGCTGAAATCTCAAACAACAAACCCATGTACCCGGCCTGGAAGGTTAGCTCAACCGTCTCGGCACCTATAGGGACTCTATTTTCGTTCGAGCTTTCTATACACAATTTGGGAATTTAGCAGTGGGGAAGGGGTGTTCCCCCACTAAAGTTGGTATTTTGGTTACCTGTCTAAATCCCTAAAATACCTCCGTTACCCGTTATATTATGCATAGGTGTGGTTTGGGTGTTACAATAATTAAACCAATCACCATGCCACATGACATTGCCTTTAAGAGATCCCTTATCTGTTGCCCGTTATGCCCATGCAGTTCTATATTGCTTCATAGCCTTACGGTCTATAGCCCATGGAAGAGTGATGTGTTGCTGCCTTGAAGTCCCTTAATACCATTAAGGGACAGAGCAAGCTCCTATATTCGTAATTTTCAGGCAGTGACTGACTTGCGGGTAAAGGTGGCGACAAAAATTGAGCCCCAAGCCCAACTAGGCTGCCAAACCAGCCGAATGGCGTGCTGCGGGTTTGACTCCCGAGCCGACAGCATTTGCCATGTGTAACTCCCCATCTCTTTCCCCCTTTCCTGTCTGACTACTGTTCCCTATCAATGAAGGCATAAAAGCCCCAAAATAAATCTTGTTATAAAAATAACAAAAAAAGAAAACATGTACCCAACTGTTGCTCTGAATAGCATCAAAAAGCCAGTAAGAGTGAGTGCATTCTCCGGCACCGGCAGCAGCCACGGCACTGCCACACACCTCCCGGCACGTGCCGCACACCTCCCGGCACGTGCCGGCACCTTCCGGCACGTGCCGGCACCTTCCGCTTCCCGGCACATGCCGGCACTTCCCGGCACGTGCCGGCACATGCCGGCACTTCCCGGCACGTGCCGGCACATGCCGGCACCCCTGCCCGGCACATGCCGGCACCCCTGCCGCCCTGCCACTGTCTTTGGGGGTCTCAAGGTTCGGGGACCCCAGGGACCCCCCGAGACCCCCCAAGGACCCCCGTCTTTGGGGGTCTCAAGGTTCGGGGACCCCCAGGGACCCCCCCGAGACCCCCAAATGGTAACTCTGTTATTTCTCAACCGTTTTGGACGGGGGTGGGCTCGTTGTGATTGAGTAGCCCCCCTGGGGCTTTTGGGGGGTCTCAAGGTTCGGGGACCCACAGGGACCCCCCCGCCACCCACCGGCATGTGCCGGCACTTCCCGGCACGTGCCGGCACTTCCCGGCACGTGCCGGCACCTTCCCGGCACGTGCCGGCACCTTCCCGGCACGTGCCGGCACCTTCCGGCACGTGCCGGCACCTTCCGGCACATGCCGGCACTTCCCGGCACGTGCCGGCACCTTCCGGCACGTGCCGGCACCTTCCGGCACACATGCCGGCACCGTCCGGCACATGCCGGCACCCCTGCCGCCCCGCCACCGTCTTTGGGGGTCTCAAGGTTCGGGGACCCCCCGAGACCCTCCAGGGACCCCAGTCTTTGGGGTCTCAAGGTTCGGGGACCCCCAGGGACCCCCCCGAGACCCCCAAATGGTAACTCTGTTATTTCTCAACCGTTTTGGACGGGGGTGGGCTCGTTGTGATTGTGTAGCCCCCCTGGGGCTTTTGGGGGGTCTCAAGGTTCGGGGACCCACAGGGACCCCCCCGCCACCCACCGGCATGTGCCGGCACCTTCCGGCACGTGCCGGCACCTTCCGGCACGTGCCGGCACTTCCCGGCACGTGCCGGCACCTTCCGGCACGTGCCGGCACCTTCCGGCACATGCCGGCACTTCCCGGCACGTGCCGGCACCTTCCGGCACACATGCCGGCACCGTCCGGCACATGCCGGCACCCCTGCCGCCCCGCCACCGTCTTTGGGGGTCTCAAGGTTCGGGGACCCCCCGAGACCATCCAGGGACCCCAGTCTTTGGGGTCTCAAGGTTCGGGGACCCCCAGGGACCCCCCCGAGACCCCCCAGGGACCCCCAAATGGTAACTGTCATTTTTTAACCGTTTTGGATGGGGGTGGTCTCATTTGAATCGTGTCGTGTCCCCGGGGGTGTCTTTGGGGGTCTCAAGGTTGGGGGGCCCCCAGGGACCCCCAGGGACCCCCAAATTGTAACTCTGTCATTTCTCTACCGTTTTGGATGGGGGTGGTCTCATTTGAATCGTGTCGCGTCCCCGGGGGAGTCTTTGGAGGTCCCAAGGTTGGGGGGCCCCCAGGGACCCCCAAATTGTAACTCTGTTATTTCTCTACCGTTTTGGATGGGGGTGGTCTCATTTGAATCGTGTCGCGTCCCCGGGGGAGTCTTTGGGGGTCCCAAGGTTGGGGGGCCCCCAGGGACCCCCAGGGACCCCCAAATTGTAACTCTGTCATTTCTCTACCGTTTTGGATGGGGGTGGTCTCATTTGAATCGTGTCGCGTCCCCGGGGGAGTCTTTGGGGGAGTCTTTGGGGGTCCCAAGGTTGGGGGGCCCCCAGGGACCCCCAAATTGTAACTCTGTCATTTCTCTACCGTTTTGGATGGGAGTGGTCTCATTTGAATCATGTAGCGTCCCCGGGGGAGTCTTTTGGGGTTTCAAGGTTGGGGGGCCCCCAGGGACCCCCAAATTGTAACTCTGTAATTTCTCTACCGTTTTGGATGGGGGTGGTCTCATTTGAATCGTGTCGCGTCCCCGGGGGTGTCTTTGGGGGTCTCAAGGTTGGGGGGCCCCCAGGGACCCCCAAATTGTAACTCTGTCATTTCTCTACCGTTTTGGATGGGGGTGGTGTCATTTGAATCGTGTCGTGTCCCCGGGGGTGTCTTTGGGGGTCTCAAGGTTCGGGGACCCCCAGGGACCCCCCCCCCCGAGACCCCCAAATGGTAACTCTGTCATTTCTCAACTGTTTTGGATGGGGGTGGGCTCGTTGTGATTGTGTCGCCCCCCCGGGGGGTGTCTTTGGGGGTCTCAAGGTTCAGGGACCCCCCACCACCCACCGGCACATGCCGGCACCTTTCGGCACCTCCCGGCAACTGCCGCTTGCCACCGGCACATGCATAAATAAAAAGTAAAATCACACCTGTGTGAAGTGAGGGGCGCTCTGTGGGCCCATTGCATGGTCCTGATGACCTGATGTTTGTGTCAACATTAAAGCTGTATAAAAGAGATTTCAACCTTACTACTTTTACTACTAGGACTTTGAGGAAAATGTAAAAACAAAAAATATTTGCAAACCGTATGGCACATTTATAATAATTAAAATAAATTTACATTTTAGGGATATCTTTCACAATAATAAAACATGTTCTAGACATTCTGATGATCAAATTTATTTTAATTACTTTTATCAGGGTTAAAGGTCAAAACTTGTTCCAAGAGTCCAGAGATTATCACAGCATTTTAGACCAGTCTTAGGCATATGCTAAAGGTCAGTTCAAGGTCCCTCCTGCACTCTCTCATCCAAGCAGGCAGCAGATATGGGAATGACACGTACTGTATCCCCCTCACCAGTGACCATGCAGCTGTTTGGTGCAAGGAATCGGATATCACATTTTCTAACTCAAAATAAAATTTTACAGAAAAGAGGTTACTATAGGGCTTAGGTGACAAAAATTGGAAAAAACAATAGTCTGGTTTCCTATACAGCAACCACACTAATAATCATTATTTATTATTATTATTACTTTTATTATTTGTATTATTGGTTTAGGGTTAGCCACAGTGTTAAAAATAATATCAGAGCACAAAGACATTTGACAAAGGAGTGAATGAGAGTGAATTTGGAGTGAATCGGAGTGAATGGGAGGTACTGTTACTATGGGACTGATACTATGGGAGTGAATGGGACTGAATGGGAGGTACTGTTACTATGGGAGTGAATGGGAGGTACTGTTCTATGGGACTGATACTATGGGAGTGAATGGGGCTGAAGTAGTAGTATATATGTATAGTTTATGTCACACCCTTTGACCATGAAATGAACGATGAACGAGACAGTGTTTCTGGATACTGGAGGCTTTATTTTTTATGCCGATATGGATGGCCCAAAGCCTACGTCAAACTGACGAAAACACAAAGAATAAATCATGATTAACATGAGTACCAAATTAAACAAAAAATAAATAAATCATAGCGTAACAAACAAATGCTCGAAACAAACGCTATTTACCTCACTGGCTGCCCATAGCTCAAAGGGCATGAGGAAGGGAACCATACAACTGCATCATAATAACTAGGACTGCAAAGAAACATAATAAACAAAAACGATCAATAAACCTTGTAATGTTTTGCAATGAGGAACTCAAATGTTGACAAATAACTGAATGACATGACACCAAAATAAACAAAACGAACCTTTCATTGTGACACGCTCCGCACGCTAACAAGCGACTGCTCCGTCTCAAACACTAAAGTGTCTGACAGGCGGAAACGCCATGATTGTTCTGTGAGGCTGTGAGTCTACGCCCTATATGTTGACGTAACGGAAATGGGCGTCAAATAAGTGAACTTGAACTCTTAAAGCCTGGTCATTATAACGACAGTGTACATAGTAAATAGATAATATAGAAACGTAGTAAATAGATAATATAATGCATAGTAAATAGATAATATAGAAACGTAGTAAATAGATAATATAATGCATAGTAAATAGATAATATAGAAAATATGGCAGACAAAGTTTATATGTACGTATAGTTTCATTAAATAGATATTCCACTGTTACTGTCTTAGCTTACGTATGTTTCATGATAAATGTTTTTATGTGATGTATTCCCATGCTTTTTGTTCTTGCTTAATGTAAATCGCTCTGGATTAAGAGCGTCTGCTAAATGCCTAAATTGTAAATTGTTGAATGGGAGTGAATGGGAGTGACAGTCCCATAGTAACAGTACCTCCCATTCACTGAACCTTGAGACCCCCAAAGACTCCCCCGGGGACGCTACATGATTCAAATGAGACCACCCCCATCCAAAACGGTAGAGAAATGACAGAGTTACAATTTGGGGTTCCCTGGGGGTCCCTGGGGGCCCCCCAACCTTGGGACCCCCAAAGACTCCCCCGGGGACGCGACACGATTCAAATGAGACCACCCCCATCCAAAACGGTAGAGAAATGACAGAGTTACAATTTGGGGTTCCCTGGGGGTCCCTGGGGGCCCCCCAACCTTGGGACCCCCAAAGACTCCCCCGGGGACGCGACACGATTCAAATGAGACCACCCCCATCCAAAACGGTAGAGAAATGACAGTTACAATTTGGGGTTCCCTGGGGGTCCCTGGGGGCCCCCCAACCTTGGGACCCCCAAAGACTCCCCCGGGGACGCGACACGATTCAAATGAGACCACCCCCATCCAAAACGGTAGAGAAATGACAGAGTTACAATTTGGGGTTCCCTGGGGGTCCCTGGGGGCCCCCCAACCTTGGGACCCCCAAAGACTCCCCCGGGGATGTGACACGATTCAAATGAGACCACCCCCATCCAAAACGGTTGAGAAATGACAGAGTTACCATTTGGGGGTCTCGGGGGGGTCCCTGGGGGTCCCCGAACCTTGAGACCCCCAAAGACCCCCAGGGGGGCGACACAATCACAACGAGCCCACCCCCGTCCAAAACGGTTCAAAAATGACAGTTACCATTTGGGGGTCCCTGGGGGGTCTCGGGGGGGTCCCTGGGGGTCCCCGAACCTTGAGACCCCAAAGACTGGGGTCCCTGGAGGGTCTCGGGGGGTCCCCGAACCTTGAGACCCCCAAAGACGGTGGCGGGGCGGCAGGGGTGCCGGCATGTGCCGGACGGTGCCGGCATGTGTGCCGGCGCCGCCACGTGTGCCGGCGCCGCCACGTGCCGGCACGTGCCGGAAGGTGCCGGCACATGCCGGTGGGTGGCGGGGGGGTCCCTGTGGGTCCCCGAACCTTGAGACCCCCCAAAAGCCCCAGGGGGGCTACACAATCACAACGAGCCCACCCCCGTCCAAAACGGTTGAGAAATAACAGAGTTACCTTTTGGGGGTCTCGGGGGGATCCCTGGGGGTCCCCGAACCTTGAGACCCCCAAAGACGGGGGTCCTTGGGGGGTCTCGGGGGGTCCCTGGGGTCCCCGAACCTTGAGACCCCCAAAGACAGTGGCAGGGCGGCAGGGGTGCCGGCATGTGCCGGGCAGGGGTGCCGGCACGTGCCGGGAAGTGCCGGCATGTGCCGGGAGGTGCCGGCACGTGCCGGAGAAGTGCCGGCACGTGCCGGCACGTGCCGGAAGGTGCCGGCACGTGCCGGAAGGTGCCGGCACGTGCCGGCAGGTGCCGGCAGGTGCCGGCACGTGCCGGCACGTGCCGGAGGTGCCGGCACGTGCCGGTGGGTGGCGGGGGGGTCCCTGTGGGTCCCCGAACCTTGAGACCCCCAAAGACGGGGGTCCTTGGGGGGTCTCGGGGGGTCCCTGGGGGTCCCCGAACCTTGAGACCCCCAAAGACAGTGGCAGGGCGGCAGGGGTGCCGGCATGTGTCGGCATGTGCCAGGAAGTGCCGGCACGTGCCGGAAGGTACCGGCACGTGCCGGAAGGTGCCGGCACGTGCCGGAAGGTGCCGGCACGTGCCGGGAGGTGTGCGGCACGTGCCGGGAGGTGTGCGGCAGTGCCGTGGCTGCTGCCGGTGCCGGAGAATGCACTCACTGTCTCTCCAAAAAGCCTTAAAGGGACACTTAAAGGGACTACATGTTGTCTCAGTAAGACAGCTCTCCCCCCTATCCACAAGGAGGAGCAGTGCAGGAGTAATTATGGGAATTGTAGTCCAGGAAGGTAGTGAGACCAGTGTCCATGACATCAGAGACAACAGGCTCACTGCTACAATCTAAAATATCTAAAACCACATATTACACACATAAATACCCCAAGGAAAGTGATCTAAAGCTTCCAAACATCATTAACATATATTTTTTTGCAAAAAGGGTGAGTGAAGTGTCCCTTTAATGGTAAATTGTTTCATAATAAAATAATTATTTTATACGTCATAATGTAGATCATTGTGAGCTTCCGTAAAACTAAGCTTATGCCTGAGCACTGTGGATCAGTTGAAACAAACGGAAAAGTAAATCACCTGAAGTAACATCAAACAGGGAAGAAATCCCCCCACTTAGAGAAACAAGGCCTGAATTGCCAACCTCCAGTGCTGAAAGACATGTTTTTTGCAGGAGGAAGGTGTGAATGCTCTGCTCTGCTAACTGAGCCTGGCACTAGCTTGAAAACACCAGTGAAGCGCTCTCCATCTGGAGGTGGCAACAGTAGAAACGAGACACAGTATCTCTCCCACACCTACACAGTAGGGCATCCTTGAGGCATTAGTCCAAAGTTAATTTGAAAAGACTGTGCAAAGACAGCCAGGTGCATAAAACCACGGGGCGATCATTATGCAGAAGCTCATTTCCTGCTCTCAACAGCTGGTCAACTGATACTATAGCTACCCGGGCACTAGAGGAGGTTGGGCACACGCTGGGCTGAATCAAATAACCCCCAACATCCACCAGTGTGTCGGTGGAGGGGAAGTGTGTCGCAAAGCCGCTGAATATTAAAACCAATTCCAGACTGTAAATTGACAGAGAGTAATCCCACCAATCCTAGTGAGAGAAGAAAAAAGATTAATGCAACAGTTCTGCAGCATACTAAATCCAGACTATCCACTAACCTTGCTAAACCTGTGACAACCATTGAGAGAAAGTCTCGTACCAGTACTGTATAAGGAAGAAATCAGGTTACTTTCCGCTTGAGGATTATATTCAATCACTGACCTTTAAAGCTCTAAAAGGGAGGGTTATACTATCGTATCATTCAAATGAACCTGTAATGGAGAACCCTGCATAAATGATGGATGAGATCTGCAGAGAACCTCACCACGGCAGAGACCCGCCATGCTATTCATATGACTTCTGGTTGTATATTCCACATATATATCACATCAGGCACTGGCCTCTCGTTTCAGTGTGACAAAGAAAAAAGGAAAGATGGAGGGGGAGAGAGGGGTATAATGGCAAACAATAACATGAACACACAAAAAATAACATACCCTTGTAGGTCCCTATACTGTAGTTCACATTCTCAATGTCTCAGATAATGTGCATGAGCTCTTATAACTCTTATTGCTCTGTGTGTGTGTGTGTGTGTGTGTGTGTGTGTGTGTGTGTGTGTGTGTGTGTGTGTGTGTGTGTGTGTGTGTGTGTGTGTGTGTGTGTGTGTGTGTGTGTGTGTGTAGGACATACAAACATAAATACAGTACATAATAAGCAATAAGCCTGCTTTAAGCACAATGTTGGGTATGTACTCATGAAACACAGTTTGGTCTTTTTTTGGCATTTGGTCTTTTGTCTCTGTGTTTAATAATAGAGTCAACAGTGTAACAGGACACCCAATAAACTGTTTTAAATGCCAGCACAGCCAGAGGAATGGGACACAAGTCTGTTAGAGAGTCCCTTATCCCTACTGAGCTGTTGAAACAATACCAGACCCGCCTGGCTAATTAAGCAGTCCAACACAATATTAAGCACAGACGCTTTCTGTTAGCATTGGAACATAAAGGTGAGGGTCTGAGCAATCGCTCAGAGAACAAGGTCGATGTGTTCAACATGATCTCACTTCATTCTAGCCTGGTGGGCAGGAGGGTATAATCTCATGCATCTTTAATCCTGTTGTACTCTGCTCAGACTGAGGAAGTATAGGATTGGATGTAGAACACTGGTAAAATGAAGTGAGGAAAGAGGAGAGTAGGGGAAGAACAGGAGGAGAGGAACAGATGGGGATGAGAGGAGAGACTGTGGAATAAAAAGATGAGTTATAGATGGAATCTAAGAATATAAATAAATACATCTACATGTTTTCAATATCAACTAAAACTCAATTTGCAGTTGTTCGGCACAATAACAAGTCAATGCATGCCTTCAGCACCTTATAGTGAAAGACCTTTTTCTGAGACCTGTTCACAGTTTTTGTGAGGTTCATTACTAGTATAATACTGCATGAGCTGTTTCATGGCCACTTTCATCCAGTGTCGTAGCACATACTGGCAGTGTTCATGTCATGCAGTCTCATTGAGCTACAGCATGCTTTTGCAGAGACTAGAGGTACACTTATACGTTGCACTGCCGATCCGCCCAATATATCTGAGTCATTAGGCTATAGGACCCCAATGGAAACAAGACCGTAACTACATTTTTGGTGTAATACTTGCACTGCACTCCCTAGACTAGAGTCCTTGCTGCTGTGCACACCGAGTTTGAAGTCCCATACATATTATGAACAACAGAATATGGGTACAGCAGTCAGATCTCTGTATCCGTCAGTCCTTGTCATATATGCTCACATAAAATTTGATTTGTTTGCACCTGATGCCATGACGACACAGTGAGGTGAGAAAAGACAGTTCATGGGCGTAGTGGCATTGGGAACTCCTTATGTTTATGATTGAGTCGTAGTGACATGAGCGTGACAACATAGTGACGACAATGTCATAGATCATACACATGTACGAGAGTTTTGAAATGTTATTTGACGTGTCAGAAATGAGGACAACATCTAGCTTATACTGTATGAATTGTGGGTCCTGTGATCCGAGACACGGTCCAAATGGCTGAGTCTTCAATTATGCCGTGCTACGTAGCCATTACCATATCAACTGACAATGTAGATCTGGAACTGAGAGAGGAATTAGTGTTGCATGAAATCAGTACTGTTGTTGAAAGATGCATGCGCTGAAAAACAGCATGTTGGTTATTTTTGCAGATGAGTTGAGCCTAAACAATCTGTTTGCACGTTAGGTGGGCCTCATGTCACAGGAAAAAAAAGACAACAGACATTGTAATAAAAGTAAGTCTATTTCCACATTAGTTCATTTGTGTTCATCAAACAAAGTTTTTTTTTTCAGTTTGTAAATACATCAAAGATGCAAATATAATCCATTTCTAATGAATGCCTTGGCCTGGAAGAGAGGTCATCAGGTGGTCTCCAACCTTCAACCCTCAACCACTACATTCTCCAGTTGGTGGGTCAGCAGTGATTGGCCAAGTCACTGCCCCTCTCCTCCAGGCTTCCAGCTATAGACAAGTCCACAGAGGGGCATCCAGCGTGCAGCCATCACCGAGGCGCAACCAGCACCGGGAGGGAGAGCCACACCCGGCCAACAGGGAAGTGCGAAAAACCTGCCGGCCAGGTGCAGCAAACCAGTGCTGACCACACCCCAGCGACTGCCACTGGCGACCGACTCTGTTTTGTGTGTTCTTGGGGGACATCAGGCATGACTGGGAGGTCTCTAGGACTATGGTTTGCCTCCTGCCTGTTGGCCTTACTCTGGTGTATTTGAGTCAAGGGAGCCTTCTCTGCGTCTGTGTCACTGTCATAGTTGTTGTCGTCGAATCTGTCCTATCGAGTCTCTCTTCCTCCCCTCCTCTCGGGAGACTCTGGGGTATTGCTCATTTGTACGGTCTGTAGCTTGCGTGGTGCCCTCTTGCGAGTGCTGCAACAGAGGTTGCTAACCCCTGTAGGGCGCCAGACTTTCCTGGAGGTCACTGGTTGCCCATTGCTCACAATGTTCTCTCTGATGGCTTTTATACTCAACTCTCCAACTGGCTCTGTTTAGAATACTACAATGGTTGACACTTTAGCACACACTTCTTTAGGAGAGTGAGAGAAGTCAGAAAATGGAATCAAATAGCACAAATGAAAAATCTTTGCCCTACAGGTGTTTGAAAGGTGAATTCTGTCTCTCATTTTCTTTAAGTACAGTATTCAAACAGCCATTACAAAAGCTCAAATATGCACGTTAAGCAGTACCTGTCAACAGAAAAGGGGCCATTGTTTGATTCTCCATGGTTGCACAACCACTGTGGCCACCTCCAACTCTCACTTTAAATGTACTCCAATGACGCTTTGAAATAGCTCTCCCCAGAGCTCATTTTATTAACTTGACAAATCTTCTCCCATTCTACTGCATCATCACCCCAGATAATCTCTCACTGCGTGGGAGACCGCGGCAGCAATGATATTTCCATGTGAGGCAGACAGGAAGCGATCTAATGGTATTAAATGATTCGTAACCCAGTTATCAATAGTAATGTTCCTTGGAAAGAGAGTTCATTCTTTTGTTTTTGTGGCAGACACACTGGAATGTGGATTTGTGGTTCCAAACCTCTTTATGGCTCCTGACAATAGAAGTGATGCTCACTCTCTGATGCCAAATCATGAATTTTATTTTTTTCAAGCTGTTTTATTTAATTAATTAAAGGGAGGAGAATAGCTAAAGGCTTCATTATTCTACAAGAGGAATTTATCTTCAGAGAGAGAATAATGGTATATTTTCAATGTTTAGAATACATTTCAGATTCCATAAATCTGCTCACACCCCCTATAATATTATTACAATGTTACCCACTGAGTGCAGCGTCTCAAATCCCAGTTCAGTAGTATTACAGAAAGGTTCAAAAGATTCCAAGTGCCTTGGGATAACACAGGCCTTCAAAGATGCTAAGATTTATAGATTTCATGGTAAAATGAATATTAAAGGCCTAATGTTGTACGTGTCGTAAGTGCCCAGAATCCTAAGCAGCCCCCTTGCCAAAGAGTTACTGATGACAGGTTTGCCCCCGGCACCTGCCAAAATGTCCATCCTTGCCAAAGATCCCTTGAGCAGACCACTGAACTCCTATCCCGGCGTTCACAGCTCACTATCACCTCTGGTGAAGTCAGCATACTCTAGGTCTCTCTCAGGGTCAGTATAATGTGCGTAATGTGGGGATTGAAGTGCTTAGACTTCAAACAATGAAACTAGACTAGTAACTCTGCACTCAACAGCAAACATCTGAATACAGGAGCACAATATTAGAAGGCAACATCATACAATTCAGATAATGAGAAAAAGTGCTGAGAAACACGTTACTCCATCTTTCAACGTTAGAGGGGCTTAAATTGCTGACAGACAGTGATTCTGAAATCACTCATGACAGGGTCCCAACGTAATCATGCGGTCCATTTGTCTGTTTGCAAGATTCATAGAGACCAAACTACTATTATATTGCATGAGCACAACACCGCCAGCCTCCTTTTGCATTCAGTATGTATGAATATAAATGCAAAGTCTCAGCATGAGTGCACAAGTACAAAAGACATTTGATTGAAGGACGGATCCACATCACCAGCAATATGACACAGTGGTTTGATGCATAGACAATGAAAGCAACTTCAGGGGCATAGTGATGTGAAGCGTTTCTCCTGCACCCAAAACAAGGCTCCGCACTCATGCAGTGTTACAGCCACCACGATCTTGAGCAAAGTAGAAAAAGTTGGGGTCATAGAACATGTCATGACTCCCCACGTATTTACCAATTTGCACATACAGTAGATATTGTATAGGAGAACACAGAGTGAATAAATTGAAATGTCATAGGCGGTACCTTTTTCTACATTGTGAAAAGTATTTATTCCTTTGATGTACTATTCTTTCATTGTACTCTACATAATATATAATAGGGGGGGGGGGGTGAAGCTCATGAATACATCATCTTCCCTCAAGACAAAATTCCTCCCTTTGTTGATAGCAGTGGTAGTGGTGTCAGCAAAGTAAACTTGAAAAGCAGCAACACCCCCAGGACTGGGAGTTCATTTGAAACTTTGTTTAAGAAGAAATGTTATGTTATGAATGTGCTAAGGTAATGCAATTTCACCCAGCATATTTCTATCATATAAAAATCTAATTTCGGGAGGTAGTTTTTGCACTCCTTTTATTGCAAGGAGATCAATAAAAGGTGCCAGTGTGGCTCTGGTGGGGGCGCTGCATGGGGGGGGGGGGGGGGGGGGGGGGAGTGTTTACTATAACACGACGAGTCCTATTCACACAAATACTGTGGACACTAGCGTTTATGTGGGGAATATAGAAGGAGGCCTTGAGGCCTGGCATTTAATAATGGGGTAGGTGCACGTGGTTGGTACAGTATGTTTGCTGGGGGGAGGGGGGGGGGGGGGGGGGGGCAGTTCAATCACCTCACACCTCAGAAATCATCACAGTTCGACAGTCACCCGGGGAGGATGTTATGTGATATGTGCAGATTATCATCTTCATGCGATTGTTTTCAAAGAGTGATTAGGGGAGAATACGTCTCACTGGATGGGAATTTCATTACACAGATGCAGAGATAATTTGTCCTTCTGTTTTAGGACACATGAGAGGATTATTGTGCAGAAACAATTGACTCCCAAATTAGGTAATATCCTTTGGACGTGTAACTCCATTAGAAGGCAGCTGCTGAGTGCCGTCATACACTCCCCCACACACACCAAAAAAGATAACACAACAAACAAACGTGTATATATTCATTTATACTAAAAAAGTAATATGAAACATTTTCTCATGAATAATGGAATAGACCAAAATACACGTTTTGTCTTGCATAAGCTTGCGATGTTAACTTTGTATTGTTTGCCTTTACCATTATCTCCAACAGCAATAACAAAGTTTACCGTTTCAAGGGTATCCCTCCAAAAAACAGTTAATTAAGACATTCACAGATCCCAGTTTTCACATTCTAATTTGTACAAATCCATCCAGAAAACACAGTCAAATCCAAAGTGTTTTCAATTCATCTGTTTGTAACTGAGTGTACAAATGAAACAAAATGGACCCGAAAGGTTCCATTTTGTACACCCTCAGAATTAAATTAAAACTGCAGGATTAAACAGTGTAGCCTTTCTGTTCTCTATCAAGTAAACCACTTCTCATTCATTTCCATGTATTTACAGTGCCAGCATTCTGTTGACATTTGAGGTGTTAAAGGGTAAGACCACTTTTTGAGAGGTTTGGGTTGTTTTCTTACCTTATTATGGGCAAACTAGTCCATTCCATGAGTTATTTCGCTCCGTTGTGTTTTTTATTAGCAATTTAAGAAATAAAAAATAAAAAAATAAAGTCGCTCATTGACTTGTTTACAAAAGATGTCCCCGCGAGAGTTGGGGACGCCGGAGTACTGCTTCAGTCTATCTCAGACTAAAATAGTAACTTTATAACGAAAATAAAACCGCATGAGTTCCATGCGTTGGTTTATGTGCTAAAAGAGTGACTTTGAGAGCTGTTTCCCCGTTACAATGGAAGTCAATGAGCAACTTTTGTATTTATTTTTTATTTCTTAAATTGCTAACAACACAATGGTGCGAAATAACTCATGGAATGGACTAGTTTACCCATAATAAGGTAAGAAAACAACCCAAACCTTACCCTTTATTTGTGTCTTTGTTGATGGAGCCCCTTCCTTGGGCTGGAACCATGCATGTAGTTTCAAGAAAATCAGACACTGCATTTATGATTAAATCATGAATGCCACAACATTTGTGTCATACATGATTAAATCATGAATGCCACAAATGTTGAGCCATTTTGTGCAAAACGGGCCACTCCCCAAACTTTAAATCGGAAAGAATGGACAGATAAATCTTTGAGGGCCACTAAAGTCTGTGGTAACATGAGGTATGTTAAAGTATGTTAATATTGCTTATTACGGCTTGGTTGAATGCTTGATTCTGATTGGTCAATCGTCAAATTCAGCGGTGTGTTATTTCTGGATAATTACCGCTCCACTCTATGACAGACCGATCACAGCCTCAAAAATGTTTTTGAAAACATTTCAGCAAGAAATAGATGATACAATACCTGAAAATGGATTGTACCTGAAAATGGATTCCCAAAAAGGCCTCTGCCCGGGCTCTGGACAGGGCCCCTGCCCAGCATCGCATCCATATATGGAGCTGGCCTGTTCTGACCTCACAACACTCCATATTTGGCCATGTCTGACACAGAACTCCACAAGCTGGCAGCATATACTCCATATTTGGGCATGCCTGACACAGAACTCCACAAGCTGGCAGCATATACTCCATATTTGGGCATGTCTGACACAGAACTCCACAAGCTGGCAGCATATACTCCATATTTGGGCATGCCTGACACAGAACTCCACAAGCTGGCAGCATATACTCCATATTTGGGCATGCCTTACAAAGAACTCCATATATGGGCATCGTAGGGAGACAGACGTAATATGGGTGGGGCTTGCATTTCCAACTTGCATCGTTCCAAGTAGGCCAGTGCCCAACAGGCACCGCTGAAGAGGCTCCAACGCATAATATCTTGGTGGGGCATGCATTTCATACTTGCCGTGGGCCCTCTACCACTGTAAATGGTAAATGGTGCATTTATATAGCGCCTTTATCCAAGGCGCTTTACATAGATTGTGCATTACATTCACCCATTCACACACACATTCATACAACGATTGCGGCGGAAGCCATGCAACCAGCACATCGGGAGCAATTTGGGCACTTGACACAACTTGACACTTCGACATGTAGACAGGAGGAGCTGGGATTCGAACCGCCGACCCATGGATCATTGGACGACCTGCTCTACCTCTTGAGCCACAGTCTCCCCACTGTAGAGGGCCCACCCCACGGGCACCGCAGGGGGTGCAGTGGCCGGTGTCGAGACTATCGGACCAACGGTTGTCCATAACCGGCCCAAAAAGGCCTCCACAGGGGGTGTACTCCGTATGCATTTACAACTTACATCGCTGCAAGTAGGCCTTCCACACGGGCACCGCTCAGGCCAAATGTGATATACTGTATGTTGTCATGGGGCCCAGCATTCAGCATAAGACCATGGCCTGTATTTTGCGTGTCTAAAGACCTGGAGGAGTGATCAATGCCATTTGGCTATTCTGAGTGGCCAAAGAGCATTGAGGTCATCCAGGTCTTTAGCTTACTCAAGTTAGGGAATAAGACCTGGTACTTAAGACACGCAAAATACAGCCCTATAGGTCAACAGCAGCTGTAAACAAGACATGCTGTAGTAGCCTAATTGCAATGATGTGAATATTATGAAGTATGTTCATAACACAATATGTGCATTCATGCAATAAATAATTAATTTATATTGTGCATATTAGCCTGTAAATCACATTACTAGGCCTATATCTTTAAGACGCCTGAGGGCGTGCACCCATCCGCCTCGTTGACGGCAGATTGCTGGGTGAGTGCTGGCGCCCATACAGTATAAGGAGATCTAAGGGTGGTAGCGGACATTCTTGAGTGTAAAGGGTTTGATGATGGCCCAGGTAGGGTCGGGCCTTAATTTTCGGGCCTGTTGAGAACTCTAGTTTTCGCAGGCTGCCAGGCCGCTGCACTAATAACTTTGGGGCAGGCCCGTCTAGAGTTTAAAATTAGAATGGACAGGTATAAGTCAAAAGGGAGACATCGAAGAGGAAGGGGAAGGATCAACATATGGAATGTCAGAACAGTTCTGACATAATATATCCATATGGAGATCTAAAGGGGAGGCCTGAGGCCTACCAGGCCGGCCTGATCGGTCAATAAAAGAATGCTGAATTAACTAATTGTATTGACTGCACAATAGCCTCCCATTTAACCTCCTTGTATAGGCCTAGATCACACATCTCTCCATTTTTCTGCGAATGGTTTTACTACTGCCACATGTCGACAGGTGTGTGTGTGTGTGTGTGTGTAATAGGCTAAAGAGGCTTTACGGAAACAGGTTTGCTTCTAAATGTATTCATGTAGGAGGCCTTACGTGCGCAATGAGGACAGGTATGGCTGTGCTCTAGTCTAGGTTGTTGTATTTGACAGTGTTTCCCAAAAAAGGACATATATTGGCTGCCATGCAGCAGAGGGGTGTGTTAAAGGTACGTGCAACACAACATTTATTTACTGGAAACCCAGTCAATAACCAAACAAAATCTCTCATTCATACAGAGGAATAAGGGGTGGTGAGTCTTGAACTATGCTAAGGGTGCATAGCATGCAGTGTTCTATGTACCAACCTCTCCAAGACATATTCTTCGTAATGTATTTATGAAACATAGCTGGCAATGAAACAATTCAAAATTTGATTCAGTGGCTATAGAGAAACAATAGCCAATGCACTGACCAGGTGTGGCCCTATAACAAACCACATCTGATTGTGTTAAAAATAAACACATTTCTCCCATATAATAAGCACCTTAATTAAAGACCAGTATTCACAGCTGTAGACCTAATTAGTAGAGGATAAGTATGTCTCCTCCTCTGCCAAAAACAACCCAGGCATTGATTTAACTAATGCTTTAATCTAATTGTTGTCTACCCAATGGGGTGACGTAAATTGAGATTTTGGCACAGAAAACCCATATCCCACTGTTAATGAGAATGTACCCAATCAATAAGTTGTAATATTGTATGTTTTCTGTACTCCCAGGGTTGAATTTGAAAAAAAGGAAAAAAAGGCATTTGTGTGTGGGGGGGTTCTAAACCACTCTGCCCTTTATGCGACAAATAGCAAAATATAGCCGAATAAGCCGATATGTCACATTGAAGTGCTATTTTTTTTATGAAGCTCACCAGTTTGATTCCCATTGCTTCATTGTCCTACTCCACAGCTGGTTTTGATTAAAGAACTACTCTGTTTTTAATCTTTTTCAATATGACATCCAGACAGTGTATTACTCGTTTTAAACGTAATCGTCACGCTAAAATATGTATATAGGTTGTGTATAGGATAGAAATAATCCCCTGGCTTTGCCCCACGTCTTTGTCACTTTGTTTACAAACGTGAGAGGAAGTCAGGACTTGGAGGCCCCAAAGCCTGGAGGCATGCGACGCTCTGATTGGTTCAGAAACTTCAGAGCCAGCGTTTCAAGCTTTACACAAACACTCAAAGCTGGCCATTCATTGTCAATGGCATTCAATGTTTGTGTTAACTCTTTTCCAGATTTATACGACCTAAGGTGCTTATGTATTCATTACCGACGTCTGCTGAATGCGATAATTATCGCAAACCTTTTTATTAATATGTTTAGTTTAACTCGGTGCGTAACTGTAATAAAGCCCCTGAACTTAATGGATTCATACTACAAGTAAGACGCGAGAACGCGGGAAGCGAACGCAGATCGTAAATTGCAATAACAATCAGAATGAATTACGAATTAGTGAGAAGTGTATGTGTAATACTGTGAAATTAGTGAAAACAGGGCCACCATGACTCAGCCATAACCATAAAAGGAGTCCCCAAAGCAGCTATACGTCCAAATATGGAGTGTGTTGCATCAATCACAAACAAATCTATGAGACCTAGCAGATCATGTCTGTCTGTGTGTGTGTCTGTCTGTGTGTGTGTGTGTGTGTGTGTGTGTGTGTGTGTGTCCCGCTATACGTCCAAATATGGAGTGTGTTGCATCAGCAATCACTCAGCTCCATATATGGGCACAAAAGGGGCCAGGTCCACATATACAGTAACAGCGGGACAGACACACAGACAGACAGACAGACAGACAGACAGACAGACAGACAGACAGACATGATCTGCAGGGTCTCAGCTGCGTTCGCTTCCCCTCGTTTGCGCGTCTTACTGGTAAGTAGTAGTAGTAGTAATATTGCCGGATCCCTCTCCTCCTCGGCAAGGTCCCAACGGCCTTCTCCCAGGCACTAGCCCGGTGGCAGTGGGCCGTCGTGACTAATAGGCTACCTGAGAGGTGGTCGCTAAACTAATCTATCAAACAATTCCTCTATATATTATTGAGCTAGCATGATGATCAAAGGAATTTCAGTATGTTATGCATCTGGACAGCTTCGTCACCGCAAATCACCGCAGCGCATACAGCCGGTTGTTGAAGCAGCTAGCATGGAAGCTAATGTTGGTGTAGCTCCATATGGAAACGTTCCCTCCGCTATGGCACACAACTGTGCTGTAATCCACGCTTCCATACAATACAATTGGTGTGCCGTTCATTTTGAGAAACATTCCAGGGTGAAAAAACGAGTGTGATTAAATGCGATAATTTTTCTGTAGTTAATAATTCGTAATTAAGGTGTAAGTCCCGGCCCTAATGAAAACATAAAAATTGTCATCATGAATCCTACGTAAGCTTAAGAACCTAACAGTGGAATATATATCTAAGGAAACTATATGTGTATACACTATAGAGTGCTATGTCTACATAAAGTGCTATTTAAGTTACATAAGTTGAGCCTATGCATACGCCTGTAGGAGGTCTAGGCCAGGGCAAGTTCTACGACAAGTGCTATGGGCTAAGATGGAGTCTGAAGAGGTGCATTTTCAGACTGTGGCGGAAGATTGGGAGTAAATCTATGCAGTTCTGATTGTAATGGGAAGTGCATTCCATAGTTTTGGAGCCAGAAGGGAGAAGAGTTTGGGACGTGTGGACTGTGGAGCGTTGTCCCGGCGCTTTTAGCGAAGGTACTTTCAGCTTCCCTGCGTCGGCTGATCTGAGTGCTCGAGAGGGTCTGTAGCGTGCGATCATACTTGCAAGATATGGCGGTGCCATTACCTATGGTTGCTTTGAATGCCAGCATCAGAGTTTTGAGCCAATGGAGGGAGCAGAGAAGGGGAGTGACACCGCCCACCGTGCATCTACCAACACAAAATGCATGCATGAAATTCGGTCTCCCCAGAAGCAGGAATGAAACATATCTCCATTGGCCATAAAAAAATAATGATCAGAGGGGGTATATCAAATGCAGAGGGATGGAACCACCATCCCCCTCAGAAATGTAACCCTGAGTACTAGTGCTGCATACAGCGGAGGTGAAAGGTAGGTACCATGCTTGGTCCCTGGAGTCCGCCCATACCAATGATATGTAAATGATCTTTTCACATGTCTGTCAACCACTGTACGAGTATACCTTTGCTGAGAAACTAATCTGAGTTTTATTGGCCTGCCAGAATGGATTTATACATCGCTATTAGATTACCACGGTTGGCAGCTGTACAGTGCATAGTACTAATGTAGTCTGTCACAGATTGTGTGCATAATGAACTTGGGGGGAAAGTAGTCAAGCCAAATCCAGAAACCCATGCAGTTGTAATAACACTATTAGAGGCTCTAGTTCTATGTGCGACAAGCAGGAGAATAGCATCTTCCTTCGTAGCTCAGTGCACGGTTCCTCCCTTTAAAATACCTACTGGTCATGATCACATGGCAGCCATTTTGTTCTTACATAATACACACTCTTATATATCACACTTGGCTAAGACAGGACCCAATTTAGAATCTGACTCCTTGTCTTGTCTCGCATGTCTCTCCTCTGTCTGCCCTTGGTCCCCTCTCTGCACTCTCCTATCTAAGAAATAAATATAAAAACAATGCTGCAACATCTCTGCATTTCGCAGACTTGGACTGACATATCGTCCAATGCCAGCAGCTCTGCTTGTTTTGATGCAGCTTCCCACCCTAAAGCCACCAATGATTTTAATACACTTCCATAAGCATAACAATGGCAGGTAAACAATAAAACGGACACACACACACACACACACACACACACACACACACACACACACACACACACACACACACACACACACACACACACACACACACACACACACACACACACACACACACACACACACACACACACACACACACACACAAAATGCATATCCTTTTCTGAGGGCATTGGAGGAAAGGGGTGTGGAACATTATCATAGATAGAGAAGCGGGCGAACTGCCCAGAGATGTAGTCAGCACGTTGTATCAGCATGACTGTTCAATGAATCACACATTGTGCAGGCCGGTTAGGTGATAAATATACAAGCATGAGGTCTAACATACAAGATAGGACTCATTGTTGGTTGGACCTGGCTTGTATTTCACAGCCAAGGCAGGACCTGATGATGGATGGGGCTAGTGTTTGGTCATATTTCTTCCACAATCTGGGTCTAGACGTTGTGTTCAAAGTGCAGAGAGAGGAGTCCACTGTGGAGGTAGCATAAAGGTGGGCCGTGGAAGGCCCTGACACGCCAAGCTGACAATGATAAGTCAGGCCTTTGGACCATCGTTGAGCATAATGTGGCAGACAATTGTCTATAGTTTTTGTGGTGTATCCTGGAGTAAGTTCTCTGTTTGGAAGTTCAGCCTGTGCAAATCAGAGCATGAGAAAAAGTGAACAGCAAGCCAACGGCAGATAGAAAGATGGCACAGAGGACACAATATTGACATGAGTTTGTTTTGTCTTCGCAAATGTGGTGCATTAAATAACCCCATCCAAGCAATATGTCAACTGAGCTGACTGTCAGTGTGCATATCACTGTCACTGGCAAATAGTGCTCACTGCACTGGCATGCATGCATCTTCTCTGTGTAAAACCACAAACTCACTTCAACTTGTGAAAGTTGCAATCAATGTAGTTGATAATGTATATGTAGACATTTTCTTATTCTATAACTTCAACTTAAACTTAACTTCAACTTCAAATCTATATTGTTAATATTAAAGAACCACTCGCACAGCCACTCGCACATCCCTCATTTATTCACACAGTCCACAACCACAACACCAACAACAAACCATGTGCAACCCAGATTCGGCACAAATAAAACAAGGTTTCGCTCCTATGCCACCAAAATGTGGAACGCCCTCCAACAGACATATGAATCCCTTGACTCCTTCAAAAAGGGAGAGCTGCAATTCGAAACTGGTCCCCGTAAAGTTTGAGTCCCCCCCCCCCCCACCCTTTCCCCCTTACTATATAATATTTTTTTTTCCTTTTTACCTCCTTATGATGATTTCCTGCTAGACGTGTAGCCCATGTTTATGTCTCTAAATGTTCTGATGAGTTGAAAATCTTGGACCCTCTTGTAAACAAGTGTAATGCTTTATGGTGTCGTCCAAAGTAAAAGTTATTGTATTGAGTTGTGCTGTCGTTTGAAATTCTGCATACTGTTAATAAATTCCACTCATCCACTCATCTCAGCGCAAATGTCGGCATTTATCTGTCGTCAATGTGAAATCTCACGTCAGGTCTCAAGATTGTGTACGCAAATGTTTTACATGCTGTGGTGCAGCATAGTCTGACAATCAGACAGGCATCTAAACGAGAATGTATTTACTCCAAAAATGTAAAGTTATTTAGCTAACAAACAAAATGGTGAAAATATAATCATTTATAAAGGTATACGTCGACTACTGTATGTATCATTATGCCTAATACATAAGTTGGATATTTCCAAATTGTTCGCAAAAATGGTGTTAACAACTGCACACTGCTCTATAATGCGTTACATGAATACACAAAATGTATTCAAATCATGACAATTGATCTCATTCATCTACCGTATTAATTAAATTAAAGATGATTCCATGATTGTAACATCTGGCTGGCAAACACTTTCAGGCAGCGGTAGCCTAAAGGTTTGAGGAGCATGTTTGTGATCGAAAGGTTCCTGGTTCAATGTGGAAAAATGTGGGTGGGGAAGTGAATGGCCACCAGTGCACCACTTACCCCAAACCTGCTGAATGCCCTTCAGCAAGGCACTGAAACCCAAAGAAACAGCTCCAGTGGAGCTGCTCAGTGACCTGTGAGACTGTGGTTGTAATGGGCAGTTCACAGGTTTTAATGTGGGTGTCTTTGTGAATGTGAAGGAGGGCATTGCTGAAAAAGAGCACTCGTGCTCAGCCAATGTCCCTTGGGTTAATAAAGGTTATAAAACAACTTGAAAATAGTGTAGGACTGCCAAGTTCAACTTCCACAGTGTGCCAAAATGCATTCACGTTGGGCTTGTATACAAATATTTGTGTGAGAATGCAGAGTGGGGCAAAGTTTCCGCATCTAATAAGTTGCTCCGTCTTCTTATTGTTGTACTCTGGTCTTCACTCTTAGTTTTCAATGGCGTAAAATGTGAGGTGGAGGCGAGAATATTTAAGGGTGTGTCATTTAAATGGTAATCGGTTGCAATTGGCAGATTTATCAACACAGTGTCTATTCTTATGCTGTGATTGGTAGGAAACGACCGTTTCATAAATCCCACGTGAGCCCCATGGTGAGATGATTCCTGCACTCGGATCTGCACTGGTTTCTATGTTTCATTGATTCATGCGGGCCAGTGTGTTGACCAGCTGTAGTTTGAGCTAATCTGTAATTCAATAATGCCGGTCTCAACAGCAATAGTGGATGGACTTGTAGAGTAGCTTACCTAGTATCAGGCTTAAATTGAAAGCTCAATGTGCTGTAACATTAATTTTAAAATGATTCATACAGAACCGTATTGTCTATGGCTTTGCATAATTCTTTAATCATTAATTGCCTGCATGACATTGTGAAAGTGAAGAAAGTGCTGACAAGCCTCCTAACACTGTTCTGTTCCAAATGTGTTAAGAACCTGTATATTGTTTATGTAACATAATCCAGCATCAATAATGATAGCTATAACAGCTAGATTGCATTGGCTTTCATTTAATTAGCTTCAGTAACGTATTCACTCACGTACTTTCCCAACCAATAATAAACAGTAGTCGTGACAAAGTTCTCCCCAAGTTAACTTGATCAGAACATTCTTCCCAAGAATGGCCTGTGTTATCTCTGCCTTGGAGCTCGGCTAGATACGCCAAGACACAGACTGTTGCCATCTCCTGGTATGGAGTCATTTCCTCTCACACAGGCGCAGAGCAGCCGTCAGTCTGTCCTGTGGTGTGTGTGCAACTTTCACCGGAGACATTTAAAGACTACTCTATATAGTAAACATAAAAATGATGTACAACAAAATAGAACAAAAACCAGAGAACAAGGAAAGCCTACTTGTGAGAAAACCTCACACCTTGTCCAATTATCCTCATTGTTAGGAGTTTAGCTGACAACACAGCCATAGAGTAAATCACTTCACAAGCCCCCCGTCACAAACTACTGTACAAACACATGAAAGGCATGTTGTGTACGCCCACGCAAAGAAACATGACATGTTTACTCACAAACTGTTCTGCCTGCAAGTGCACCCAAAAATATCTAAGACATAACTAAACGGTAATTTATTGTTCACATGCCTCCCTAGAACTCTTCACTGAAACTTCTCTCTTGCTTTTGTCCATTTATCCTCTGCACCTCCACCTTATACAGGTGCTGTGTGTCCAGATTAGATGCTTTCATGAAATCATCACTATTGGATACAGGATGTACCACTCCTACCACCTGCCCTGGTTCAGAACCCTGCACACGCACGCACAGACTTCCCTTCTCTAATGCTACAGTAAATACATTATAAATAAATCACAGACACTTGAAGGGCTCTGATAACTATAAATAATTCATATCATTTTGCGAAGTAATTATTAAAAAACTTTACAGAAAGTATCAGTGCCAGAATTTGTGTGTATAGCAATGCATTGTAATTTATTTTACCCAAGGCACTGTTGTGCAATTAATAATTACCTTTATGTTTTGTAAGAGTTAGAATATATAATGGTAATTACAGTACACTGCAACCTTGCACAGTGGAAATATTAAAAAATATGTTTTGTGTGGTAGTGTGGTGCAGAAGGGTGGTCTGTCTATCTCTGTATCTCTGTCCCCTCACGCTGCCACGTGGACACAGTGAACCAAGCCTCCCAGCCTGTTCTCGGATTATCCTGGTATCAACCTAAATAAAAGCATAAATGTCTATAAGGCGGGACTTCCGTCATATGTTTCATGCACAGAAAATGTAAACATATTTGTAAAGCCTCAGCGTGATTTCCATGGGGGGTACTTCCCTCAAATGTCAGTACTTTTATATGCTCAACTGGCTATAGGTCAATTACCAGAGCCTTCTATTAGAGTTGTGTCAACGAGGGTGTCAGAAAACAGCATCTGTTCGTGTAACTCAAAATAGTGACAAACGCTCATAGACGCCAATAGAAGTCTATGTAGCAGAGCTGCCATTCGACTGGCCCGATGAAGTGAACGGAGGTGACACAACTCTCTAATACACTGGTTCACAAACAGATGTGACGTGTTGGCTGGGAGGAGGAATAGGAGTAGGACTAAGGCCCTATACGTCCTCTCTGGGCGGGGGGGGGGGGGGGGGTAACTGTCAGTGGGGAGTGATGGCTGATGAATGAATATCAACATCCTAATTCCTAATACATCCTAATACTGGGGGGTCAAATTATGACAGGCAATTCCTGCTGTCAAAATATGACCCCCCCAGTCTAAAAACTCTTTGTTTGAAATAGACACTCATGCTTTCCAAGGTGTGATTTGGGGTCCTAAGGATGAATACAATTTGAATATCAACATCATAAAACCAAAATGTTGAATTGTGGGTTTGAGCTCACATGCCCTTTTGATGTAAATCAAAAGGGGGGTAACTACCTGTCAGTGGGGAATGTTGGCTGGGAGGAGGAGTAGGACTAAGGCCCTATAAGTCCTCTCTGGGGGGGGGATGGCCAGGAATTGTCTGTGTGTTTGACTGGATTGTCTGACTGGATTGCTGAATTACTACAATGATCATGATGGTGCACTCACCCCACCTTGTGGAGAGGGGCCAAAGATTCTTAACACAACCAGCGCCGGGATTCCTTCAAAATAGAAGCTCTGGGGTGCCGGGAAGACATGGCCGCTTTTACTCTGTAAAGCCCCCACACCCCAAAAAAACTGAGATATGTTTTTGCTTACCTTTCTCTCGTTTCAATATTATCGCTAAATAATCCATGGCATTCATCAGACGTGTAACTAGATGTCAGTGGGCCCCGCCCCCGCCGCAGGCTGATCAGCAAGTGCCCCCGACAGCACATCACCCCCCCCCCCCCCCCGCGATTGCCGGTGAATGTAGCCCAAAGGGAATGCGTGTTGGTTTATAAACAGCGGGGCACTGTACAGTTAGTTGTGATTTGTGCACGTACCTGGCTATCGGGACTCGAGACTGGGAAAGCGCACTGCATGCACACACCACAGACGTTCGGAGGTGGGGCACATGTGTGCCTATGAATATGGTATGGTGTGTGGCTGTGTGCGCTAGCAGCAGCCACCACCAGACCCCGACAAACTTTGTTCAACTCAACTGTCATTGCATCTCTGTATGTGTTTACAATTTCATTTTACAGACTTTGACTACTTCAGTTCCCATCTCAGAGTGTTAAATCATTGTAAGAAAATATAGATGCCCAAAAGAAACTGGCATTTTCTATTGCTGCTTGAGGTGCCATGTCATTGGTCCAACACTACATTATTCAGAAGCATTAAAAAGCGTCAGATTATTTTACACCCCCCCCCCTATCTGTAATTTGTCACTGACAGTGCTGCAGGGATCTCATCACTGAAACTATATGCTACACTTTCACTGTCAACATGGCTTTTGTATTGCTAGCCAATGTCAGGTTATGTACAGTACAAAGTAGGTCTGCAGGAAGTATTATTTTTCACCTGAAGAGACTAGGGGCCCCATTTTGAATGTCCGTTTTACAATGGGGTAATACATAAATTGGCCTATATTGGCCTTGCTCTGCGCACAATGGTATTATAGAAGCCTTATCGTCCCGTGTTGAACGCACACACATATGGCATACGGCGTTCCTGAATATTTTAGCATTGTGGGAGTGTCAATATGTTAATTATTTTCGCTTTGCGCAATTTGCTATTAAGCCCCTTGACCTACAAACACTCTGCGCATAACGATTAGACGTGGGTCTGACCATCTGATAAACGCAAAAAGCAATGTTTGATTTTACACTTGAGCGGCTCTGGGAGGGTTGCCAAGTCTGTTTATTATAAGCGGCTTATTTTTCTGTAAAGTTGCTTGTAAATATTGGTAGTTGTGGTTGCTTTTCTTGTTTCTAAAGTGGTTATTTGAGCTTTTCTCCTAATGTTGTTTAAACCAGTGATCCTCACACAGCACATTCCCATGTCAAGGATCCCCAGATGAATGCATTTGCCCAACTAAGGACGGCTAATCCAAAAATGTAATTACATTTTTCCAAGATTACTTTTTAAAATAGCAGATCTACCAGCTCCCAATGCATCACATTCATTCATTAAAACTATGAACTCTGACTGCAGGCGGATATATAATGATCATTATAACAATGTGCAAGAAAATATTATTATAGACATATTTACTTGTTTCTATGAGACATGGCAACAGCTTTTTGGATGCGTCTTTCTTTTGTGAAATGTTGAGATTAGAAACGGCCATAAAAAAAAACATCTCCATAATCCTTGGGAAGTTTGCTTTCATACGCTGTATCACACCCGATCCAAGTCTTCTTCAATAAAATGCTACGAGCGAAGACCATACCATCACGGGACCATACCATCACGGGCATACGCACCACGCATTCAACTCATTACTCATTTCAAATATAATATAATTATAATTTAAATTCAAATATAATTTTACTGGTGTTTCTCAATAGAAACAACTTATTTTGAGGCATAAAGGTGACAGCATGCAGTGCAATAGGAATAATTAACCCAAATGTGACAAAGTCATATATGTCATGTCTTCTATGGTGCCAGCCTGAAGAAATGTAATATAACGATCCCCAAAGTGCGCATTCCGTATGTGACATCAGCTGACTGGTAAAGAAAATAGTACGGATGTTGATTGGGTAACTCTCAAACACGCCTTAAACACTCCCATGACTAATTCAAGGCCGTTTTGCGCACTCCACGGGGTGTCGAAAGCGCTTCTTAACATGCTTAAAATTGCTATATGACATACCTCACGCCCCCAGCTCATAAAACTGTAATCTTATATGTCATATTATTGGAAGTGGTTAATAGACCCATAGGACTGAAAAAACGCAAAAAAGAAAACAGTGGTGAAATTATATGCAGTATTTACGAGGGCAATCTCCAGTATAAAGAGGCTTGTGCGCGAAGGATTCCTGAAGCGATTTCACCTTAGAGAACATTTCTGTACAGTCAGTCAACAACATCTGCAGCCCAAGGGATCTTGTCAAAAACTGACTTTCCATAGTGCATGAATAATCTTGTATATATGAAAATCATAATTCCATATGAAATACAGTAACTTCAATCCAAATAGGATTTCAAGGTCATATTTCAAGGTAAATGAAATAATATCTGGAACTAGTGAGATGCAGTCACAGTCATGCACATGATGCACAGTGGGAAATGGGAGGTTTCAGACTTTGACTACTTCAGTTCCCATCTCAGAGTTAAATCATTGTAAGAAAATATAGATGCCCAAAAGAAACTGGCATTTTGTATTGCTGCTTGAGGTGCCATGTCATTGGTCCAACACTACATTATTCAGAAGCATTAAAAAGCGTCTGATTATTTTGAAAACAAAAGGCCTGAAGGCACGTTGCTCCAAAATACATTACTCTCCGTGGAGTTTTTATTCATTTATTGCACATTGTCGACAAAATGCTTACTTTTTACTGTGCCCATCGGCAAAAATGTGCTGTGTGTATGCATCTACTCTACTGTATATGAACATAACTATAGCGTGAACAGAAAATATCTGTGGGATTGTGCTGGAGAAAGTTGGATACATATCAATTCGAGGAGCTTAATAATCAATATTGTATTATGGTAAATAAAATCAAGCTCAGCTCAGCTTGTATAACCCATCCCTGCATTGACAAACTGTCAGCTTGTGGGCATGTTGACTAGTTTGGTGATTATCAGTCTCCTTTGGCTAAATGTAAATAGTGTTCTTTACATACTTCATAGATAAGTATAAAAGTCCAGAAGACAAATAAGACAAACTAATCAAAACAAAAATAATCAATGGGGGGGTGCAACTTTTATGCTCTTCTTAAGTTTCACTTTCCATTTAACTTGTGGCTTCTAGTCTAGACCAGGGATACTCAAATAGATTTACCTGTGGGCCACATTACAAAAATGGCAAGGGGCCAGGGGCCAGTAGATAAAATTACGACATTAATGATACTTGATAACTTCTCTCTTTCAATTGCTTTATTTTCGCAAAATGTATCAAAGTACAATGTGCATGCACACAATATGTAAATAAATAAATGTGTTACATTTTCTTGCATAAACACAAAGAGCTGTTTCCATAACTGCACAAATTATTGCACATAACATGAGTAGCTGTTATAATAACATAATAACATAACATGAGTAGCTCTTTGCCTGCCTGCCTGCCTGCCTGCCTGTCCATGAGTAGTTATTTGTCTGTCTGTCAATGAGTAGCTGTCTTACTGTCTGCCTGTCTATGAGTAGCTGTCTGCCTGCCTGTCTATGAGTAGTTGTCTGTCTGCCTGCCTGCCTGTCCAATTGTCCATGAGTAGCTGTCTGTCTGCCCTCTGAGTAGCTGTCTGCCTGCCTGCCTAATTGTCCATGAGTAGCTGTCTGTCTGCCTGTCTATGAGTAGCTGTCTGCCTGCCTGCCTAATTGTCCATGAGTAGCTGTCTGTCTGCCTGTCTATAAGTAGCTGTCTGCCTTCCTGCCTGTCCAATTGTCCATGAATAGCTGTCTGTCTGTCTATGAGTAGCTGTCTGCCTGCCTGCCCAATTGTCTATGAGTAGCTGTCTGTCTGTCTATGAGTAGCTGTCTGCCTTCCTGCCTGTCCAATTGTCCATGAGTAGCTGTCTGTCTGTCTATGAGTAGCTGTCTGCCTTCCTGCCTGTCCAATTGTCCATGAGTAGCTGTCTGCCTGCCTGTCCAATTCTCCATGAGTAGCTGTCTGTCTGCCTGTCTATGAGTAGCTGTCTGACTGCCTGCCTGTCCAATTCTCCATGAGTAGCTGTCTGTCTGTCTGCCTGTCTATGAGTAGCTGTTTGCCTGCCTGCCAGCCAGCAAGTTGGTTAACAGAAAATAAATTGTTATGGCTGAGTAAAATAAAATACAATAAACACAATTTGCCTGAAAATAGATTACCCAGCTATGACCTTTTTCATGAAAAAAAATGAGTAGTGATATGGCTGACTGAGTAAAATAAAACAATCTACCTGAAAATAGATAGCTATAAGTGAAGAGCAATTTCCGCAATTTCCATTTCCGCAATTTCCGCAATTTCCATTTCCGCAATTTCCTCAATTTCCATTTCCGCAATTTCCGCAATTTCCATTTCCACCATTTCCACAATTTCCGCAATTACCATTTCCGCAATTTCCGCAATTACCATTTCCGCAATTTCCATTTCCACCATTTCCACAATTTCCACAATTTCCGCAATTTCCATTTCCGCAATTTCCATTTCCATTTCCAACTATTAATGGCAGCTGGGTTTCATCATTCAAATAAAATAGAATTCTGTCCGTTTAGCTATAAAATTATGTCAGGGAATAGGGATACACAGTATATGTCTTTCATTTGCATTGCATCTCCCCCCCCCCCCAAGCTTTTATTTTCGTTCGAGTAATAGTACAACTCTAATAGTATTACTTATAATAATGTAATTAAAGATAACTTCATTCAGATTTATTTATTTTTATTTCATTTTCCAGATTTTTTTTTCTTCTTTTTTTTAGATTTTCATTGGTGGGCCAGTCATAATGGTCCCGCGGGCCTGATGTGGCCCGCGGGCCTGAGGTCGAGTATCACTGGTCTAGACCACACACTCACAAGCGGATGAATTAAAGACAGACACTGGACGCCTGCCGTATCGTGGTCATGTACTGTACCTCAATGCCAAGGAAATCTTAGTAGTAAAGAGAACGTGTAACTTATTGAAAGTTTGTGTTCAAGGTTGTAATTTATTATTACATCTTGTGTACATAAGAGTAAAACATATTTTGGTTTGGTTTGTTCCTTCAGACAATTCAGCAGCATAGATAACAGTAGAATAACGATAAAACGTAAAAAGATTTAAAGGAAGAAAGAGAGTGCTAGCGTTTCTCTTTGCCCTGGTTCTTTCTCATGTTTACTTTTTACCCATAAAAAACGGGAAAGCATCTGTTGGTTCTGAAGGTGAGATTTGAGGACTCCCAGGGGTCCTTGGGGGTCCCCAGCAAAATTGTTAATTTAGCGTCACGAAGAAACTAAGGTTTCTTCGACTATGCATGCACCTCTAAGGCCCTTAAAACAAGGCTCCAGACTTCCCAAAACAAACTGGTCAGCCTACTACGTGGCCTCACTCCCCAAACCCACCTCACCCCTGCCCACTTTGACAGGCTGGAATGGCTTAGGGTTGACGACAGAGTACAGCATCTTGCAATGGGGCTGGTCCACAAGATTTGCTACACCACCAAGATACCCATGTACCTCTAAATACTTCCTTAATGTCATCGAAGTCCACATCCACAACACCAGAGGGAGTTCAACAAACCATGTGCGACCCAGATTCAGCACAAACAAGGGACTAAATTAATTTCGCTCCTATGCCACCAACAGTCATTAAGACTCCTTCAAAACTGATCTCAAAGGGCACCTACGAATGGCTGCAATTCGAAACTGGCCCCCATAAAATATGAATCCATTCCCCACCCACCCCTTTTCCCCCTCACTGTATGTTTATTTTCCTATTATTATATTATTACTGTGGAGCAGTTTCTTACTAATAGTAACTAAAGTGTTTTAAAAAGATTGCCATTTCCATTTGGCAAAGGAGACAGATGTGTAGGAAAGCCTTGGTTAGACTACAGCACAAGTGGGTGGTGAAAATGTCAAATCCAGAATTTTTAATGAGCTGTTGGATGCGTCCACAGAAATACAGCTTTTAACACTTATAAGTAAGCTAAACTATATTTTTTGGAAGAAAAGGAGCTTGCATAATAACACCCATTAGACTGCGGGCACTCCAACTATAACAAATGGACAAATTAATGTGAAGGCATACAATATTATAAGAGGATAAAAGGATAGGAACGGAGAAGCAGGATTCAAAAGCATCTTTTCATACTGTATACAATATCCACAACTTGTAACAGTAAGGGAGAAATGCGTTTACTACAGCAGCAGCTATTATAACATGTTGATTTCTCATTCTCCTATTTTCTGACCAAAACTCTAATCAGAGTTTAAAGTGCAGTTGATGCTTTCACCAAAACTACCGGTAAGTAATACAGTGCCATCTTGAAATCACAGACATAATTATGAACAATATGTCAATATGTCCAACTTTCTTTCTCCAAGTGAGTAAATAGAATAACACAGTGATCCGGTTGAAATACAAATACATTTTTTTGAGCACTTGAAGACCCAATTGTCACTTAAGAGTGCATGTCATGCAGAGAGCCAATAAAATGAATGAAAAGTTGACATTTAAGGTGTGTTGACAAGGGTGAGACAGTGTAAGAAACGCTGTCTTAGATAATAAAAGGCAAAAACAAAATGTATGTTACTAGAATTTCGCGGCCCTGGTGGGCCGCTCATCCTAGTTACGTTGCAGCGTACTATGGGAAGAAGGTAATTGCGGGAGTTGACTCCACATGTAGTAACGGATGGGTTATTAGTTATTATGTGTCCTTATTAGTGTAGTGTAGTCAACATGTTAAGGCTCGTACACACTGCCCGGTATTTGCTCCGATTATGCTGTCGGGGAGCATTTTTGGCGCTCGCCGACAAAACCCCTGATCTGACGTTAAGCGATCTACAAAGGCTTTGCAGGTAGACCACATGACATGCCCTTAAAGATATATATAATTTTAATATAAAAAACGATTTTTGCATCTGCCGCTTTAGATGACTTGATTGATTGACATCAAAAAGGGCCTGTCAGCTCAAACACACAATGCAATACTTGTTGTTGCTCACAATCATCAGTAGCAAAGTCAAATACCAACAAAAATAAAACCCTACCATTTCCATTTTCCCCCCTCTATTTCCCATTCCATGTGCGTTTGTCTTATATGTAGCCTCAATTACATTTTGTAAGCATTTTCAGCAATGGGATGATAGTTTTATTTGGTGGGTATGTTGAGCTGGTCGTTTTGAAAGTAGCTCTTTCACACTTTCATAATGTGGAACCGCTAAAAATGGTAGGAGAGAAAACAGCTGTGAATGTGCCTGTGCCAAGAGAGGAGGCATGAGGGAGAGTGTAGCCTACAGTGAAAGCACCCAAACAATAATCACTGATAAAACAGTTAATACAGAAACAAATGAAAGGGGGAGTCAGCAGATAATAACCATAGTTACAATTAGGCCTATAACTTCTTTCTATTATTGTTATAAGACTGTAAGCACACACACACACACACACACACACACACACACGTCAATTTACAGTTGTTTTTAAGGACAGTGGGCTGTCTAATTCTCTTTGGGGTTTTTATGGTGATAAGTAGGAATGCTCGAAGTGATTCTGCATGCTGACAGGTGTGACTTAGCCATTATGCAATTGACAGACACAGCTTCCAGTTTGAACTTTGAAATGATGGTCTTTTCGTATTATTTGAAGAATTGTGTCTTCTTGTTACAAGCTCTAATGTATTTGATTATAAAACTGGTCAGTGCATGCTCCCCTGAGCTAAGGCTTTCAGTATTCTTTATCCACTGTCTATTTGCCTTTGTATTTACTCCTTTTTTAGATAATTTCTGCACACAATTTGCCTGCGTGGGTTACCGCTTAGCAGGCCACACAGAAAAAGCCTTTTGCATTTTCCCCTCCTTTCTTTTCTTTTCATCCACTGAGCACTTTGAGAGGTAGAAAAATAGGCTTGCCATTTTAGAGGCTTATCTTCTGCAACATATGAGGAGAGTAGAGTGGTGAAGTTCCAGGAGAATGTCTTGTTTTAATTGCTTCTTTAAAGCCTGAGCAGCAGCGCCCAGGGAGCGTGTACATCTGTAAGTTCTGTGGTGTGCTGCTCAGGGGGAACAGCAGCAGGGCCTTCGCCTCACTCATATAAAAAGGTAGCTCAAGTTGTTCCACAGCAATCCACTAGAAATGATTATACCTAGAACTTTTTGAAAAATAAAGTTGCAGAGAGAGAGAGAGAGAGTGTGTGTGTGTGTGTGTGTGTGTG
Organism: Protomyctophum bolini; assembly: GCF_963924005.1. NCBI lineage: Eukaryota > Metazoa > Chordata > Actinopteri > Myctophiformes > Myctophidae > Protomyctophum > Protomyctophum bolini. The sequence continues at coordinate 27,117,453 of NC_137867.1, read as the reverse complement.
TGTGTGTGTGTGTGTGTGTGTGTGTGTGTGTGTGTGTGTGTGTGTGTGTGTGTGTGTGTGTGTGTATGTGTCCTCCCCTTGCCAAAATTAATCTACTGCATTAATCCAATTATTGTCTACCCTGCGGGGGTGGCTTACAGTGAATGTTGTTGACTTTAGCACAAAACCCACCAAATATCACTGTGTGTCCAAAAGTGAACAGTGGTGCTGCAGTGTCCTGTGCGGAGCACCATTACCACAGGTAGCCCAGCTGGTGCGGAGGCAGCTGAGAAATGGCTCTGGGACCTGCCCATCTATCACAATCTGGCCCCCTTTTTTTCATGGAAGAATCCATCACCTGAGATTTGGCTGGGAGTCACTCCCTCACCCGGGTCATTTTCAGCCGTGGTGGGGGAAACTGAGCCGGGTCAGGACGTGAGGTGATACTCATAAAAGTGACCTCCCTGGGAGAACAAGGAGAGGATGGCATGCTGGATGGACTGATTTGCCTCATCCTGGGACCCTTTAACACATGCACTGTAACATCCTATGTATATGGGGCGACTGTGGCTCAAGAGGTAGAGCAGGTCGTCCAATGATCCATGGGTCGGCGGTTCGAATCCCGGCTCCTCCTGTCTACATGTCGAAGTGTCCTTGGGCAAGACACTGAACCCCAAATTGCTCCCGATGTGCTGGTTGGTACCTTGCATCATGGCTTCCGCCGCAATCGGTGTATGAATGTGTGTGTGTGAATGGGTGAATGTAATGCACAATCTATGTAAAGCGCCTTGGATAAAAGCGCTATATTAATGCACCATTTACCATTTATATTAATATAAGGGTGTTTGTAGAAATAGAACCGAATAGAACCCCCCCACACACACACACACACACACTTTACTGTGTAGCGGTATAGAGATATTTTCACTGTCAGGCAGATACCTGTATCTCCATATAACATATTTTTATGTTTATTAATTAATGCCCTATTTTGTATTTTGCCGTATAACATAATATGATTTTAGCTGCTGTGTGCCTCTGTGTGTCTCTTCTCCATACTATCCATTTCCACTCTTTTTGTGTCCCCTCCAATATATCTTACATCTTAGAACTGAGTTTCAGTGTGCCATCCTTTGACCTCGCATTCTGTTACATCTGGACACAACACATTTTGAATTGTGTTCAAAGGCAGTTTTGCCCACCGGCACTGCAGAGACCCTACACAAGAACGATTTCCATGTAGCCAATTGGATGGAAAACAATCAAAACATGATTTTAGCTGCCAGTACCGCTGGTCTCCATCTGTGGGTTCAAGTCCAGGGAACACAGGAAGCAAATTGAAAAAGAGACAAATGAAGAGGTCATTTGGAGCTTAGTGTTGATTGACTGAACCCTCCAGCTAGTAGCTACTGTACCAGAGCTCTTTTCCAGAACAACACAAGGAAGGGCAAAGGAAATGTTACTGACATACTTACAGCAAGGCATGAAGTGAACCATTAAGAGTTATGAGGCTACCAGTTATCAGTATCACCATTTAATGAACACAGAATAGTAGTACACTAGTACTTCATGCTTAGCTGAATATGAACACTATATTTTAGAGATATTTGATCATTTGTTGGCCCAAAAATGTGCTTCCAAAAGTATTAACATATCTCTTTTTTTTGTTGAATTATTATCTTTTATTTACTTTTAACATTTAATTTGCATGCAGTTGTAAAATGCAACCTATAAATAAATACATTTCCTAACTAAACAACCCCAACCCTTCCCCGACCCTTCCTAGTACAAGAAACTATCCAATGAATGATTTTCTTTTGACCATGATCGTCTGTGCTACAACATGAATAGAAATTAAAAAATCACACCCGTGTGAACTGAGTGGTGCAATTCCCCCCCCCCCCCCCCCCCCCACCCACCCCACACCCCCCCCTCTCTCTCTCTCTCTCTCTCTCTCTCTCTCTCTCTCATTAGCAGGCACAGCAACACCCCTCTCTCTGTTTCTGGTGCCCCCTACTGGTATAAATAAGTAACATACTCGTGCTCACGTGCACACACAGGTACACAGGTACACAGGTGGACATTGCTGCTTGTAGGAGTGGTTGCACCACTCAAAAATGACCACAACAAATTAAGTATGACAAGCAGACAAATATAACAACAATGACAACATCAACAATCTCTGTTATGCTTCAATTAGCTCTCTCTAGTTCACGTCCCATATTTGGTATGTTACGTAATCCGTTGCCCGACCCCAGATCTTCTGAAAGTGCAATATTTTTCCTTTCACATTATACATGATTTTTTCCGGTGTGCAATAGGATAGAAGTTCTGCCCACCATTGTTTAGTCGGGGGAGGGGGTTCAGTATTAACATATCTCTAAGGGAAAAAACAACTCATTAAAAGTATTTATTGACAAAAGTCTGTTACCAGCCAATAACTTAAGTGTAAACACTGTTACATAGCCACAGGTGTATAGTTGAATTGGACTGGCTTTGCCTCAGGCCTGAAAGATCAATGCGGAGAAAATGAAAAGCATCTCTTGTAGCAAAACAACCCCTATGGCCTGGCTGTCTGGATTTTCCGTGATGTTTTTACACAAGCCACTGTCTTAGCACCTGAACTGGAGCTAAAGCCTTCTGTTTATTAGACACAATAGATAACACTCTCCCAGAGACTAAACACTTAAAGGATACCACTGGTGGGGTTTTTGTCTCTTTTCTTTAAACGTGGTTCCAACTACATAATCCATCGTTGTGCTTGACTTGACTACATCAAATGTACATCAAATGTAGTGAAGTAAAGACATACAAAACAATACGTTATAATGACTAAAAAGACATATGCATTATAACAGTTCCTCTGTACTGCAAACTGTCACTCCATGTACAGTATTTGCCATTGTGAAACTTGCCATATTAAGTTACAGGGGTTTAGCCTTTGACAGTGATGGATTATATTAATGGAACAAAATGTTACAAAACACTGGGGTGTCCTTTAAATTGGCTAATTGACATGAACATAGCAGGAAAGAGTTGGAGATAAAAAAAATTAAATCACAAAATCTTCTCTCATGTCACCTTGTAATACAGAATTGTGGGACATTTTTTAAATGTGATGGTTAAAAACTTAATTAAATATGCGTTTCTCTTCCATCATTTTGCAAAAAAAGTCACATTAAATTGAAATTTCACTGGCTGCACTTTAAAAGGTCATTAATAAAGGGAGCTTGTTAAAGTTCAAAGAGAATAAAAATAAGTCCTTCTGTTGGACATCATTTCAAGACATTATAATCTGAAAATAGGTCTGATTTTACACCAGAATAACACAACAATATGAACATAACTTATACATTGATCTAAAAAAATAGATGGATGGAGAACAACAACACTGTGTAAACATCCTACAATCCTGCCTCCATACGGCATTCCCAACGAAGTAATCATCAGCAGTATCTATTAACATCTGAATCATCATCATCTCAGCGGGGCCCACGTCAAGGATTATGTGCGGCATGTATTAGAATGGATTTGTAACCTTGCCTGCAGGCAAATACAATGAAACAAACAATCATAACCCCGGCCTATTGGATACATATCAAAACAGTACATGACAAATAAGCCTGTCAAAGTAATCTTCATGGCTCAAAAGATACAGTGTGCTTTTGACACTCCTCATTGAGAGATAATGAATTAGGGCCTACAGTATGTGTCGGCCTGAACAAAATAAGACTCGATGTAAATGTAATGATGTGTGCGTTAATGTTTGTTTTGCTTGTCACAGAGATGTAATGTCCATCTTAGAGATATTGAGCGACATTCATAATTTATAATATTGTGAAGTACATGAATAATCTTTTGGCTCTACTCTCTAAATTACATCATGATGTGTTTTTAATCTGTTTGTATTACCAAAGAACACCGTTTACTGTGTCCAGAGATGGTGTAATGTTTTGTCCCCCTGGTGTATTGGGATCAAATCCCACCAGAGCCCTCTCCCATGTGCCTTCAATCCCCATTTCAATCATTTGTCTGCATGGCAAACTTGTATATAGTTTTAGTATATATATATATATATATATATATATATATATATAGTATACAGTATAGTATAGTCCTAATTGTGACCGAAGGTCGCACATAACTATGAAACCTTGCGTTTTTGTCACGTCACTCTGTCACCAAACTCAAATCCCTGTCACTCTGTCATGTCACCAAACTCAAATCCCTGTCGCTCACCCCAGGCAAGCCCCCAGGTCATCGGTTCCCAGGTCATCGGTGTTCAGGTCATCGTGCCATCATCATGACATCAAGGACAATATAAGATAGCTCGAACCAGTGCTAGTTGTATCGTTAGATCCCGCTGCAGTGGTGTCCGATCCGAACTTAACCGGGATGCAGACATAGCCCAACGATATCCGGTTTGTAAAGCCAGATATCACGGAGGACATTTGGGTTGTGAGGCCAACTATCCTGTCTCATCCGGAAGGTAATGGATGCTGCTAGCTCCCTAAACCTTGGATTCTTCTTATATATGGTTCACTAGTTTGCGTGTCATGATGACGATGCCAGCAAACAGAGTACGTATCACCATGACTATATGCCAGGCGTGTATATCCATATATGAGGTTTCTACAGTAGTCTGATGTCAGCGCTGGATATCGCTGTTGTTTCCATACATGGAGCTATAGGTTGTCTCCATATATGGAGCTCTAGGTGAAATAACGAAGGCTTTCACCTTGAGCTCCATATATGAAGACAACCTATACCTATAGCTGATGCTCCCATGCCAAAGCGCCAGCGCTCGCCCAGCAATCTGCCGGATGCGTGCACACATGGGGGCTGGGGGCTTCTCGCCCCCAGGCGTCTTACTGGTATATACAGTATATAAAACAAATTGTGAAGTATTAGAAAACAGGGGCATTTTATGAATCCACAGCCTCTCAGAATTTCTCAGACATGGGAAAATCTTAAGTGGATGAATGACAAGCTGGCAAATCAGTTTGAATCTGACAAAAAGGACCAACACTTCAAAGGATGGAGACATGGAACAGGCCAGCTAACAAGTGCCAGAGAAAGTTCCTTTAAAGATAACTCTCCTAAAAGATAACAGGGAGGGAGAGAGTGGCGACAAAGAGCCACTATATATATTTGGAAGGGTGTGCATGGCTTTCAATGAAATTGAGCGTACGCTGCCATATAATCAAAACCACTGAAAGAGAGGAGAAACTGCTGACCATCTGGTTTTTGAACCCGAGGGTAGATATTATCCCAAGTAGAAAAGATGAGAGGAAGAAAAAAGAAAAGCTATAGTTGACAAATTAGAAAGTACAAACCAGAGAAGAGGAAGAAGAGGTCTTAGAAAATACTAAATCAATAATTCTCATAGGATACTAAAATATATTTCCGGTGGGTTCCTTCAATAAAAAAAGAAAAGTTAAAAGATCAAGAGGTATGAAAATGTCTTGTGGCAAGCCATTGCTTTTGTCTATTCTCCTCTTGGGACAGAACACTGCAGGCCTGTCACTTTTGACGACTCCGCTGAATCATGACAATAGATTATGAAGAGGGATGTGGCTGAAGGTGGCGTGGAGAATATGACTGGCGTGACCTGCAGACGCTCTCAGCCGATTGCCTCAGCAAAGGAGCTACATTTGCAATGGGCCAGACAAGGTGGGAGACTTCGCAGCACCCCATTCATTAAGAATGATGTGCTTCACTCTGATAAGCTCCGTCTCTGTCACTGTATGCTGGGTGTGAGCTCCTGCTGTCAACGCCCTGGACCTGACGTGTGCGCAGGTGGTTTATGAGTCAACGTGAAATGAACAATCAAGGAGAGATCAGTGTAGGTGAAATTCTTTTGCCTTGGCATCTTCTCTTGGAATGTCAGCTGGGTAATGCCGTTGCATATATCATGCAATCTGCTCTATGTAAGTGTCGATCATAGCCAGGGACCTTTTCTTTTTTAGCAATACATCATCTGTGGCATATGCAATACTTCATACGGATTTGCCCCTTTTGTGCAGGCAAAAAATGGGTGATGAATAGAGGGACATCAAGAAAGATTGTCATTCGCAAGGATTCTATTAGATGGAGGGTAGGAGGGGACAGGTTTGCCAGGTGAAGATTGAAATGAATACATGTTGATGTTGCCGCCACAGCAAAACAAAGAATATTAATAAAAGGTCCAATTCAGCAGATTCCCTTCTTCATCCCATTATTGCTTACAGCAGCTGCCTGCTGCCACCCGCTGATGTATAGTGCGTATACACACTATAAGTATGCAACTAAAAGATTCAGAGAAAGACTGCGGAGTACATCTTGTTAGTGAGTTAAGACAACTTTATAGCAGCTTCGTTAGGCATAATCATGTCAGAGCATGGTTTGTTCATTATACTTTATGTTAAAAATCCAGGTAAATTCCATTCTCTTATTGACATTTGCTAATCTGTATGTGGGGTTTGGTACCTGTTGCATTTTCAAAGTTCCCAATTAACCTGAGAGACCTCCAGATACATTCTACCAGAATTGACATGCTGTTTACAGGCTTATTGCACTGGCGTGTGGACAAAGGATGTGCAAATAATGTGAAATTAGCGATACAGGGATACTGTATTGTGTTATTGTTGAGAAAGTGGCTGCACAACTGTTCAAAAGGTTAGGTTTAGGCCTAAAGTGACATGCCACATTGACGGGCAGATGGATTATTGGCAGATGACAGAGAGCGCCATATATTTTTCAAACCCACCTGTGACCCAATCCACGATGCAGGAAGTCATCCGTCAGCTGCTATAGCCTCTCTGACGGAGGGGACTGGCAATATGAACCAAGTATTGATTGATTAAAATGTTCGGTTTGTGGCTGCTCTACTCACCAAAAATAATCCCCCCCACCCTACCCTCCCCCCAGGCAAGGTCACTGAAAAACATCATAGTTTTACAATGAGACATTATATGAAATGTGGTGAGAATTGAGGGGGGTTATTATGAAATACAAATTGAGAAAACTATCTCTTTGCGTACCTCCATCCCCCCTTTCAACCCACTTCGTAACACTAAGATATAATTTAATCGAGAGACGTGTAAGCCACTTATCGATATTTCATTATGTTAGAGAATATTTGTCTCAGTATGCAGTTGTAGTTAGTTGTTGCCTTCCTGCTCTGTTCCACACAAGATGTTGTAAATAATGTTTTGTCACTTTCCCCGTTTCAATCTCCAGCACAACAAAGGCTCTTATTCAAAATAAATTAATGAAATGAATTATTTTAGACAGGAAATACAAAGGGTGAATGTTGCCACGACAACGGGAAGCAACGTGACGTCATCATGACTATAAGCCTAGGTCGATCAGGGCACAGATTGAGTAAGAAGGTGGTTTATACGAATATTACTAGTACTAACACTACTACTTTCAATTCGACCCTCAAAAGTGTCATAAAGCCCAAGGCAATTTCGGCTTCATAGTTAAGATCCACTGGAAGTCACGTCTTCAGTGAACTTAAAACAACAAATAAAGATTATGCTATAATTTAATTAATAGTTTACAAAATGTTTACTCTGCATCATAATTTTACAGTTATTTACTGGGCCCTATCCTTGGCCCTGTCCTTTCCCCCCCCCCCCCCCCCATCTACATCAAATATCTAAGCCAAAAATACAAAACTCAAACTCCAAACTCACAGCTCTGTTCTGTGAATACTCGCATTGTTCTATTATGACATGCCCAGAATAGGGCGTTTAAGCCCTCCCAGGCACCAGCATAGATAGTCTGATCGGGCCGACCGGGCCCGTTAAAACCAGTGCCCAGACAAACAGAGCCAGACCGTGTGAAGTAGTTGAAAAAAGGTTTTAACTTATTGATGAACAGATGGAGAGTGACTACACAGCACTAGCAACCATGATCAAAACCAGTCTAATTGGCTTAGCAGGTCAAACTGTTTGCCATCATTCAGTAAATCCTGATGAATGATGTGAAGACAACCAAAGTTGCATTTTGAAAGACTGCAGGGTGGCTGTTACTGTTTCATAGAAAACAGGAACTCAGCGCACCATTCAAGGTCCTGGAGAAATGAAGTGAAATTGATCTTATCCTGCCCTTTCACACTAGTGCAGCCTTGAAACAGTTGTGCTTCAAACAAAACACTTGGCTTGCTGGGTGCCTGCCTCACCCGCAACATAAAAGACAAAAAATATGAAGACAGCCGGCACCCCAGCCAAACAATAGAATGCACAAATAGCCAATCTATTGTCCAACAGGAGACTATTTTCTCTATCTTTCCCATTCTGAATGTGTAATGCCTGAGCTCAATGAATGCTACATGAGCATGTGCACACACGTCTAGCAAGAATAATAGAAGTCGCATTTACAAGTTTCATGTTGTTAGGCCTGAGATAAACTATTACACTTTATGCAGTGCCTCGGTCATTAATCTTGGTGGATTGTGCATAGGTTCTCGTTCTATTTTATTTTTCAGGGCCTCAAGCAGACGCCTCGTTTCCCCCACCAATTATTAACCTTAAACACCAGAGTGCTCCACTCCCATTCTCATAACTGTGATATTCATTTTTGAACCCCTCAAAAATCTGCTTTGACTAGTGTCTTAGGAATGTGATGATTTGTTTGGCTGAGCACAGAATGTGATGTATGATGATGTATGATCATAAGAGTGCCCCTCACTTAGTTCACACAAGTGTGATTTTAGTTTTATGATCAGACCCATCTTCATTCTATATGCATCAGTGGCACTAGCAGGCTCTCAGTTGAGCTTCAGTTGAAATATGATGACAAGACTAACCAATGATGCCTGCGGCCTGCCATATAACCTTGAGAGGGCAATATAGTTAAGCTTTCATTGTTTCACTGTGTACTGCCTACAAGAATATTTAAAAATTCCACGTGACTGGTGGAAATGTGATTCTGCGGTGGATTCTGCTTTGCAGGAAATACATTTCAGCGCTGTATAATCTGATTTCTGCTCCATAACCCTGGCGTAGATCCGCAAAGGCTGATAACCCCAATGAGCTCTGATGCATGGGTCTGTCTCATAATATAGGAAGCATGGATTTATTTCCTCACACTTAATGTGAGCTGTGATACTTAGCAAAACAACAACACCCCTAACTCACTACCCATAGGCCTGTACAGGGAATCTAAATGACTATATTGACTTTTAGGGCACTATAAGTGACTACATTCAGTCAAAAGCGTGGAAGGCGCATTACAAAAAAGTAAGGAACCAGACTGATATAGTGGAGTTTATGCATAGACGTCTCATTTCAAATGTACGGCTGAAATTTGCAGTGGAGATGCTGTAGCATCAAGTCAAGCATGGAGGGCTTCAGTGCCGAGGCTGTGCTCAAACATGCCATTTTCACAATAAAGAGAAGTCTAAGGTCGTTTGGATGTTTAATTCATGTTCTTATGTCTGCTGCCTGCCTGGCCATGCTACCTTTCACTGACTCAGTCCCAGTGGGGAGTGCTGGGTGATCGGTAGCTATAGTCTCTGGAAACCTGAGTGATAGTGTGTGATAGTGAAAAATAAATAATTGAGCAAATTGAGAGAAACTCTGTGAGTTATAAAAGAGACAATCTTGAATGTTGAATGTTTTGCGGCCTGGCCAGAAAGTGAGAACACCTGCAAGTAGTCAGTGAGGACATAGAGGAACAAGTGTGTGTGGTGGTTTATGATGAGATGAACTCCTCCTGCTGCATGGATGGAGGAGACGAGACAGCTGCTTCACAGAGAAGCCCCGTCAGCTGAAAGTCAATGCTCGTCCAAGTGGAGGAAGAGAACGCTGCCTGATTGACAAAAACCTTTTGGACAAGGTCAGGGCGTGCGTGTGTGTGTGTGTGTGTGTGTGTGTGTGTGTGTGTGTGTGTGTGTGTGTGTGTGTGTGTTGAGTGGTGAAGGTGGTGAGTAATCACCCCTGGCCAGTTTCATATTCCAGTCAACTACTTCATCGACGGACGTGTGGCAGTCTTCACTGCAACGGTATTGAGCCTAAACCCGATTCTGCTACTGAAACCACCTCAGGGATACTACTACAATTACCCATGGGAATCAATAGTTTTAGGCTACTCTATATCGGATACTCAGCATGATACATGGTATATTATTTAGAAATTGAAGTACTGTCTTATAACATAGACTATGAAAACCATTTAATCAATGTTACTCACAGTACAGTAGTCTTCAAAATTGATACTTTTGTAGCTAGCTACTTTTACTTTAGTGGATTTTAGTTAACAGCAATTAATTAGAATTTCCTAGTAGGGTTCATGTGGTTAAGTGTTCTAATGTTTATTCAAAATGAGGCTATAGTCCTGGTGTACACCCCATGACAAGGGCTTTGCCAGTCAATAAACCACCACCCCTCACTGACAATTCACTGTGGCCAGGTGCTCTCTCCTTTCCTGGTCAAATGAAACAATCAATTTCACAGACCTGCATGTTTTATAAGCCTAATAAAACCGTGGTCGTGTCAACTAGGAGTGGAATATTTAAGAGATTCATTCATGTGGCTGCTTCTGGTGTATCGAGCCATGGCTGTGGCTAAAACCCATAAGAGCTGAGCTGGTAGAAAGGTCAAGTATCAGCTACTCTGACCACAGCAAATGTCAGCGAGACGATCTGATCATTTGCGACCCCGAGGTGAAGAGAAAATCAAAAGAAGCTATATACGCAGGATCTGTAAAAGACCCCAGTGTGAAATGTCATACAAATATGTGCTGGGAGGAAGTGAGATGTCAGTCAAAGAATGTTAGCGTTAAGCCTGATTGAGACCTTGTCATATGCTCTAATACGTGCAAACTCTAACATGTACTATACCTGTAGAATACCCTGTGCAATGCTACTGCTATTTCTAACTGGTCTGTTCATCTAATTTCATGTCCAATACTGTTCAGTGTTCACCATACAGTACTGCACCCACCTTTGTGTGACTCAGTACTCCTTCTTCTTCAGTCAGATGTGAAAAAAAAACTGTACAGTACTTGGCCGCTAAACAGATTCTGAGTCTGGTATACATTATTGGTTAGTAGAATGAATGAATCCATGTACAATATACATTCATAAGGTGCCTGCTGTATGTTCTTTAGAGAGATGTGAACTACAATGTAGATTATTAGACCTACTGTCCCTCCCAAGCTAGGAGCTTTGATGACAGCCGATTAAAAGTTTTGGAATAGATTTAAAGGTATATTTTAGAAACTACCGCAATTGTATGTCAAAAAATTGTGTACCAAAAAATAAACAAAACTCTTCATGACAATTTTGGCAAAATATTGCTGAGTGTACATCTTAAAGTCACAAAGACCACGATGACAAATCACAAGATATTGGTTGCCATTTATACAGAAACCAATTAAAAACAACTGAAGACCATCAGCGGGAAATAAATCATTTGAAAAAAATCCCATTATAACGGAACAGACGCAGAGGACTCAGCTGTGTTTTTAAAAGCCAAAAGGGTCAAAGAAGAGAATTAATAGGCTTCATAGGTAGAAATAAATAGACTGGGGAAAGTTGTCTCTGATGGGAAATGAGTTTCAATAAAAGAGCTGGCTGATTTCTCCACAGCGGGCGAGACAGAATGCGGAAAATGCCGGCATAGTAGTTCAGTCTTTTGCCTCGCGGGCACTGAGGCTTGCTTGAAACAATCAGCTCAGAGGCAGAGCACTAAAACAATCCAACCTTCGCTGCAAATGTGGCTTCCTTGCCCCCAGGTCCGACGGTCCAATCGCAAAACATGAATAACCTCGCCAGAGAAAAGCAATTATCCTGCAGCCTAGACACCGGGGCCAGAGCACAGACACCTCCAGGGCCAGAATGGCAGGGACGGGCCACTGCTGTCTGCCATATGATACAATTTAATACCCATGGAACATTTTCTGTTTAATCCCAAAGAAAATATGGGGGGAAGATCAAGGTGGTTCTATCGAATCCCCAATGTTAGAACAAAGCCATAACTAAAAGCCATAACCCCTACGGTAGTAGAGAACGCATGACTTAAGGATTTTCTTATTATGACACTTTCTTTTGTTTCCTTGTTAACCACTTCCACCCCATTCTGTGCATGTCATAATAGGCAAACATTCAGCTAAAATAGGTGAATGGTAACAGCAAATAGCAGATCTACAAGCTAGCAACGTGTCGAGTCGCAACGCGACGCAATGCGTGAACTTGCAGATAGACCTCTGGGGGACCCTGGTCAACAAAGTATACGGTACAGTAAGTGGTTAAATAACTTTTTTAACTATTTTTGTACTGTGCAAAATTATTCCATTATTCCATTCTCTTTCTGCTAAACAGTGATTCAACTAACTCACAGTATGTGAAGATGAATTTGAAAACGTTATTGTAAAAACACTTGACTTTTAAAGTAAGGCTACATGGCCATTTGGAGAGGCTGGCCAGCCATATAAAGTACAGAAGGAAAGTCAATTTAGAGCCTCTCCAGTGAAAACGCTAGTAAATCTTACACTTAATTAAAAGGACCTCAATTTACTGCTCTTATCTTAAGTAATCATGTTAACCAATAGGGGTGCTAAAAACTCATTAGTAGTATGGATTTTAATTAGCAACCTTGTAGATGTAACATAAAATATTGTCTCCCAAATAGGAGTCCTTCCATAAAGGGATTATTCAGTGAGTGTGGTGTATTTTGAAAAATAATTAGCAGCTAATGTGGTCCATTATTTTGTCTTTATCTGTACAGTGTTTTATTTTTGCTGTGGTGTGGATTGTACACCACTGTTTATTAACATTTGTTAAACACTTTTGCATCCTAAGTGCATGCAATTATGTGCTAGACAAAAAAATATAAATTAAAGAAATGTAAAAAGAAAACTAAATTTTATTAAAAGATGTAAAAGTCCACAGACTTTTATAATAGACATAGCCTACAGTAGGACTACACTAGGAGGAATGTTTTGGTGATATTCAGTTCAGTCCCATGCCAGCAAGGACCAGTTTTTACCACACTGTGGACATCCAACATGCAGCTATATATTGAAAAGCCCTCCCATAAGTGTACCATTATGCCGGTTTGTGCTGCAAAGACAGCATAATAAAACCATTTTGCAATACAACATTTCCAGTCCTCTTGGCAACAAAGTGCTTTACTGTAGCAATGAAATAAAATAAAATAAATTATAACAGGCAGCTGTTTTACTGTAAATAGCTTCCATTTGGGCTTAGTGCATCACAGTATAAATGTGATACTACCTTTGCATGCAATCAAAATATTTTACCAATAAGTACAGTAGATGCCAAATCAAAGAACAGTAAATCCCCAATAGTTTACAGGCTGAATCATTATTATGGACATTGTGATGATGTGGACGATGTGCCCCTGTAATATTATTGTTGACAAACAGTTTGCACTGCAGCTAATATAGCACTGATATGTCGACACTACTGTATGTCATACTAGTATAGTCACTATAGTAATAATAACAGTTACTATAATAGTAACAATAAACCAGTAAGACGCGCAAACGCGGGAAGCGAACGCAGCTCGTACATATTTGGGTTTTGGACGTATAGCTGCTTTGGGGACTCCTTATATGGTTATGGCTGAGTCATGGTGACACAAATCACTCAGCTCCATATATGGGCACAAAAGCGGGACAGACAGACACACAGACAGACAGACAGACATGATCTGCTAGGTCTCATAGTAAGTGCTCAGTGCGTTCGCAATAATGGTGTTTGTAAGAGTAGGAGTTTCATTGCCGGTTTTAGTCATTGTGGGTTTAATTTGCTGTAATTGCAGTGGTTGTAGTTGTGATCTTAGTAGAATTACCAGAATTAACAGTAGTTGTAGTAGTTGTTGTTAGTTAGTAGTAGTAGTGGTTGTTGTAGTAGTAAACGCAGAAGTAGTGGAATACATTTATAGATGCCACAGTGAGAGATTTCACTGTAACACCACAACATATAGAACAAAGCACAATTAGAACACACGACCCAGACACAGAACAGAGTGTAGCTGCATCAAGTAAATACAGTATCAATCTACAATATAAAGCACACACCATGCCAGCAAATCTAGCCAAAGGCAAGGCAGCTAGCAAGTGATACATGTGGACTGTGGAGGTGTGTTTCACTCATCTCAGAGGTCAGAATGAAAGGTCATAACAAAAGGTCATTGAGAAAGCTATACATCCAGAGAAAGGAAACATCCTTGGGTTTTCAAATAGTCCATTGAGAGGAATTGAGAGTATAATAAACATACAGTATAAAAAAATGGTATACAAAAACTTGAGTATTTAATTATGTATTCACTTCAGGGACGTGCAGAGAATGTTAGAGAGGCTGCATGATGAGGCTGAAATTCCGTAGTAAAAGGGCCCTTTTGGCAAATAAATATTGGATTTACAAGCTCACAACATGGCACGCTGCAACTTGTTGAGAGCTTGTAGATCAGCTATTTTCGGGGCAAAATTCTGCGTTCAAGTCAGGAGAGTTATGAAAATAAGACCTGTCTGAACTGAGTGGTGCTGTTGGGGTGTCTGAATATTGGTTGTCAGACTATTGGTTATCGGCTCTCAGCTTCCCAAAAAACTCAGCTTCCCATCATGCACATGTGTGAAGCTCAACAGCCCCACTATGTCACCTGTTGGTATCCTAACCCATTTTGGACTGAGGCCAATTCTAAAAACGCCTTCTAAATACTGTACATACTGTACAAAACCCCAAAAGGTGTTCCCGTCCAGAAGGGTTAGATTACCAAAAGGGGTTCCCGCCCAAAATGGTAATAAACGGACATAGGGACACACATAGCTCCGCGTAGGAGTGGCTGCACCACTCAAAAAGACTATTCTCCTGAATGCTGCCTCTGGGTACAACATGGAAAGGGGAACATTTGCATTTCTTTCACCATAGTATGATCCATTCATGGTCTGGAGAGGGCAGTTTTTTGCAGACAGGTAAAGGGGCAGGGGCTGGAGGCTGGAGCCCCCTTTGATGTTTATGTGTGCATGTGCCTGTATGTATTTACAGAGCAAAATAAAGTGGGCATGAGAAAGTGGTTGATATCCAATTTAGCTTACGCAGATTAGTACTGTAGAATTCTGGATAAGATAACGAGATAAGATTTATAAAGCTTTATTGATCCCTGAGGCATGCAGAAGGTCCACATACAGAAGCCAGTAACCAGACTTAACACCACAAAAAATGAAAACTCAATAACCTCAAAAACGCAGACCTCAATATTACTCTAACCCGATTGACCGCCTCCCTCCAATTCTCCTAATACCTGAACTTTAAACTCACATTATAACCCCCCCCCCCCCCCCCCAACACCGCTGTCCTTCCCCTCATCTCTCATTTGTTCTCTTCCTCACCTCTTCAACCCTCCTACTCAAACCCCTACTTGCCAAGAATCACCAGGCGTGTGTGTGTGCCTGACTGTACTGTATGTCACTGTGTTTGCAGAGACCTACAGTACAGTAGAGGGGCTTCTCAAACACCCTTCCCCCAACAACCCTGTGAGTCCACTCACAAGAGTAAACCGTAGTCTATTCATTACAGCGCTGGGAGTAGCCATATAAAGCTTGTATCTAGAGCTGCACGTGGTAATAATCAATTGTTCGAGTGGTGAGGTGCTGTGGACAGCATAAAATTTCAACCATGACATGATGAGGTGCAGCTGGGGATTGAGTGGGCTGAATGGGATCATGTCTGTGGAGCCAAGGACAGAGCAGAAACCTTTGCAATGGGTCTGTGTATACCGTATATTAGAGTTGCAAGGACGTGAAATTGCGGTGGTTTAGATGAAACCGTCAAAGTATAGGAAAAATGATTCCATGTGCAAAAAGACTGCACTTTCAGGCTTCTTCATTTTTAATCCTATTACACGTTATGAAAGACAAAACATTGATACACAGCACAGATAAATGGTGCATTAATATACTGTAGCGGCCTTTCTTCAAAGCACTCTACAATGACCCCATTGACCCCCTGAGGGCAGCACAAACCAACATGCTCATTGGGAGGGTGCGTGGCTGAAACCAGGACCCATTTGATTCCAAGACGGCCGCTCCACCACCTGAGCCATTGCCGCTCCGATGATTTTCAATGTTTTTCTTGTTCTACAGTATGAAATATTCTCTTTTTGAGTGGTGCAACCACTCCAAGGAACAGCAATGTCCATGTCCAATGGCCATGAGCACCAGTATATGCATATATGAGTACCAGTAGGGGCGCTGTTGTGCCAGAAACAGAGAGAGAGAGAGATAGTATTAGTGCTGCACTGTTGCCTGCTAATGAGAGAGAGGAGAGGAGGGGGGGGGGGGGGTGGGGGGGGGAGAGGGGAGTTGCACCGCTCAGTTCACACGGGTGTGATTTCTCTTTATACTGTATCCTAAATACTTGTATAGCTCTTTGAGACAGCATTCTAAGAAACTGTTTGGTTCAGAAATTCCAAAATATTTATGACATCAATAAAAAGCATTACAATTATTCTCACAAACTTCTTCAGCACATCAGGAGCAATTAGGGGTTCAGTGTCTTGCTCAAGGACACTTCTACACTAACTCTGGGGGAGCCTGGTTTCAAACTGGCGACCTTGCGGTTACAATCCGGCCACTATACCCCTGAGCCGCCCTTATAGGTATATGTAGGTACAGCAAGAAAAAACATCTTGCGTGGCTTCAACAAGAGAACAGGTTTACTTCTCACTCAACACTGCACTGTAATGCTCATGGTTTAATAAGTGTTGAATTTCATGTTCATCTACGAGGGGGCACTTTTCAAAGTTTGTATTAAATTTGTTGTAATAGAGACGTTTGGTTCATATTTGTGGTATATACTACTAGAAACACAACAGAATGAGAGACCCCCAGATGTAAGCTAAGTTATTGTTAGTGGGTGGAAAGTGTTGAATAAACATTGTCCCTTGAGTTAAAGTAATGCTGTGGTAATTATTCAAGAACTGTACATGCACTTCCTTCAGTCCCCAATACACAGCAATAGTACAAACTCTATGCTTGATGGGCATTTTCAAGGGAGTACAATTATGTAATTAATACTGTACATCTGTTATTTTCTAATCTAACTTCAGAGAGACTTAAATATGAATAATAATACATTGTTTAAAAGTGTTATATAATATGTAGGTTGCCGACTTTATGGCGAATGCCAACCACATGGTCCCATTGGGATAGCATCTGAGAAGTGATTAATCACTTTCTCTACACTATGTGGGGGTCATACTGCCATGTGTGTAAGTACTGTACTGTTACATTGTAAAATCCAGAATGTTCATAACTCTGAGACTGTACAAAAGTAACCAAACGGACCTGTACGGGTCCATTTGGTTACATTGTTGTGTACACTCTCTTGCGTTACAAGGATAAATGAACAATGCACATTTTACTGTGTACTTTATGTACTGTGAAATGATGTTAGCCGCTAACACACCAACACCAGCCAGATATAATTGCTGCACACCATTACTTGGAAATTATGTTAATTATTCTGATTGATCCTCCTTCTGATTTGCCTCACAGACATATCCTCATCTGGAGAACTGGAATTACAAACTCGTCTGAACATCAATCATCTTGCTACTCATAATCAACAACACCATCCATTGACCAAGTGGTGAGAGGCACCTTGGGAACGAGATTGGAAAATAAACACTGAAACATGACCAGTCCCAGAAGGGTGTTACTGACTGGCTGTAATCTCACTGAGGGAACGACAGCCCTGAGTTCTTTCTTGTTAATCACCGAGCGGAAGGTCTCTAACTGAGAGCTCATTGTCAGATAGCATCACTTTCATTGATAGATGTTATGTGGCTGCATGTGGTGGAGGCCCATGTGACAAGGATAGGATGACCTCTTAGAGAGTTGACAAGTATAGCTTCAGCCAAGCAATCCCATTGACCAAAGAAAAGTTCAATTCCAAGTGTTGTATGATACCCTAATATCTACAATTATTTTCGATTGTTATTGGGATAGTCCAAATTAGTATATACTGTAAAGTCCTGTCCCTAAATGTTCCCGCTTCTTTTTTTGTATGTCAGTAAAAAAAAGAGCAAAGCTTGAATTTGCTAGGTTCAAGGTTTAAGGTATTTTATATTAAGCCTTTATATTATACCTTTTATTTTAAGGTCAATAGCCGAGCGTAAATGTGTGTGCAGATGGGAGATTCACACACTGGATCATGCTCCCAAGTTAATGTATTAATATTACCACCAATGGTGACATTTCGAGCATGTAGCACTTCCTCAGACTGAAGAAGAGTTAAACGCTCATATTATATTATCACCTTTGATGGTAATTTAATAAACTAAGAAAGGGCACTCCATGGAGCACATATTTTGGCCCATGGCTGTGGGTTGTAGCCATCAGGACCTGAGGACAGAAGGTCTTTGGAGAGTGTGCATTCTACATAAGACCAGTGCCAGTTTAGAGTTGATTGGACATTGCGTTCATTCTATGTGGCATCTTTCACAGATCAAAAGACATGAAACAAACTTTAAAACAAGTATCATTATATAGTATTAAACAGTACTCTGCTCCGCATTGTGCCTAACAATGGTAAACCATTACTTCTTGGGGTTTATTGCGTGCCTTATTGGTTTATTAAAGTATACTGTGAATAGCCCTACGAAGACACACACACACACACACACACACACACACACACACACACACACACACACACACACACACACACACACACACACACACACACACACACACACACACACACACACACACACACACACACACACACACACACACACACACACACACACACACACACACACACACACACACACACACACACACACACACACACGTGTAATGACTGCAGGTACAAATTAACTTCTATATAGTTTTGTTCTCCACCTACAAACCTACAGTTGGATCGAAGGCTGGAATTGACTATGTAAAGGATTGGAACAGTCTTGAAGTCGAAGATAGAGCTTGATAGAGCCTGCCTTATATTGCCCTCAAAACCCACCTCTTCAATATTTCTTTCCCCATCTAACTCTACAAAACAAACACTGGTGTCCCTTTGTACACACTGTTCACAGTTTTGTTCTTGAAGGTCAACTTAGAAGTCTACTGTCCCAAGATACGCATAGCCATATAGTAATATTCACAGCCTGGTCTTTAATGACCATGGTCTTATAAGTTGAAGCACAAGTAGAATTCCTAGTTTGGTTGGGTTTGACTTTTTACTGGGGGCAGGTCCGAATTGCAGCCACTTGTAAGTTTCTTTTAGAGTAGGTTTGAAAGAGAGTAGGGACTCACACTTCTTTATGGCTGTTGGTAGGGGAGAACAGAGGCAATGATTGACAGGCAATTTTATATTTATTTATTGAAAAGGCCTCAGAACACAGAGAGAAATAAACCTGCCATGGCTCACTGGAGTGGATTTCAGTTAATACCTTTTAATACACGTTTGAAGGACCATGTCATGAAAACTTTAACAAGTGTAATGTGGTAGCCTACTGGTAAATAATTTTAAGTACTGCTAAGTACTACTACATTTAAATTCCACTCCTAGTTATGAGAGTATGTCATACAGTATTTCAGCTCTCGTGCACAGGGTATATAGAGCACCGAAGTCTGACGTCACTTTCAGTAGAGGGCGCCAATACACAGGTTCATGTATTTTTTTATTTGCATTGTGATCCCCATAGGGCAATTTTAGGTCGCTTCATATAAGAACTGTGTTTGAAAAATAAACCGACCACCCCGGCCTTTCTGAAAATGGAATTAATGTGAAACTACATATGAAGGCAATGTCGCTGCTAATATACGTCACGCCCAGCTGTCAACACATTGCGTTCCTGAGATTCCTTGTTGACGTAAGCTCAGCTGGTGGTGACTCGACTCGTACTAACCACGAAACATTTATTTTTCAAACACAGTTCTTATATGAGGCGATCTAAAATCCCCCTATGGAGATTACAATGCAAATAAAAAGTACATGAACCTGGGGACTGACGCCCTCTACTGACAGCGACGTCAGGACTTCGGTGCTCTATAGCATTTGTCTCTATACTGGGAATGTCAACCTGGCATTCGTACTTTGGAGATATAATATAAGCAAAGATTTTACTATCCTCAAAAAGGTTTAAATTACACAACTTTTCTTTTTTTATTGCAAGAAAGCAGATCTACAAGCTAACGTGTTGCAATAAAACACATTTTGAGGTGTCACACAATGGCCTACTACACTCAGCAATGTTATGTACTTGTGCAGAAAGCCAGACATCAGAATTATCCATTCACCGTCGACACCTAATATATACTACTGTTAAAAGCACATTATTGCTCTGTTAAATGTGTTGTTTGTCTCAGAAAATATCACAATCCATGCCCATTGGGAAACACAATTGCCCTGTCTTTATTTTTATGTTGGGGTTTTTCCTCCCCAATTTATTTTAAATGGTTATTTATTTAATCATTTGTAATGAATGAATTGATGAGTTTACCCAGTTTCATAAAATGTATTGTATACATTTGACCTTCATGGTAAGTGGCAACCCTGTCATCCTCTTGTTTCTATTCAGACGTGAACACTCATGACATGCAACATATAACATTCATTGCCTTGTTGCTGCTGTCCTTAACCTGTGCCATGAGTGCTATCTGCTCAGAATGATAGGGACCATTCCACAGGATTAGCCTTCCTCAAGGACAGGGCCATTTCATCAGCCGTTTTATGAAGCACAGCAGAATCTTGTAAAAAGCCATTTCTGAGTAATACCCATTCAAATCAAGGCATAAAATAGTTAACATTTCACAGACCGTGCATGGGCACTTAAAATTGCCATTCCATGCAATCACACTACCACTAAATTCAAAGTAATAAAAAAAGTTCCCTGGTCCAAGTTTAGCAGTATTTTTGATAGGGAGAGAAAAAAAATCTTACAGTAGGCTATACCACAATACTACAAATACAACAATCCATACAACAATGTCTAATACAACATGAATGCTGCGGTGCTGAATGTACACTTAGAGCTGCCAGTCAAACGCTTCTATATTCCTCTATTATCTTATTTGAAGCCTCTCATATATCTTTTATCAGACAGCAGCAATGCCGCTGTAAGGTGCCAGTCAGGAGTGCCACAGAGGAGTGAAAAGTTCAGAAGATTCCAATGACCCTGATCTGACAGTGGCACAAAACATTAATAAAAAAAATCCTGCCATAGTTCATAAATATTTGGGGTCCAGTGGGACCTGTTGTCATGGGATGCAGATTTCTTTAAATCTCTTGCAGCATTTATTCACTGCAGTTGATGTCGAGTTCAGTTTGTCACAAGGTAACTCTGTCTACCAGTCTATCCACAGAGAAACAGAATGGAACAAGAGCAAGCTGTTCTGCCCCATCGAGTTTAGAGGCACATTACCTAGACACAGACAGCTGTTGCGGCAAATCCTTGGTGGAGTTGCCGACTAGAAGCAGACTCCTGCACAAAAGTGCCCATGTGGCCCCGGTGGCACCTCATGCAAATCCAAATAAATGCCCCCTCAACTTTAGAGGGGGGTGGAAATTAATGGGACTTTGACGCATTTTGAGCACTCGGCGCAACAACACCACATGGCTCCCATATGCTTGTAGATGCATGTAGCCAAAGAAATACGCCTGGGAAATGTTAACACAGTCATATTTGCATAGACAAGTTTCATTAAAGTGTACAAAGCACTCGAAGATCGGCACCATTTAATAAATGTGGGGCCCTTGCACACAAATTTAATGTGGGGAACAATTGAAATTAGTACAGAAACACCCAGCACCTTATTTTCTCGACAATGAAAATGCCTGACCTAATCCAAGACGTCTTGCACTGAATAGAGTTCTACTGCTTTTTACCCATTTCATGAGAAGATTCAGTTATGTAACGCTCAGGAGACCAGTTCCTGGAACTAAAAAGCAAAGAAAAAAGTAGCAAGAACTAATTTTGTGCTATTCTTTTGAAATTACAAAGACATGGAAGGTGGAGGCTTTTTCAATAGCTGGGGCTTTCATAGATGATTATACATTTCTGTCTAGTGTTTGAAAGAGTGAAAAATATGAACTCATTTGCATATTACTTTGCCTTCACATCGTCTGTTTTGCGGGAAGTGGTAGGCTGAACCGGAATTCATCAGAAAATTGACAATAGAGCTGCTCTGCATATCACCCGAAACTATAAAATTAGGGAGGAGTGATATTTACAAAAAAGCAATCGGTTTGATGAGCACTTCAAAATCAATTTCAGGGAACAAGGGTCAAAGCAGCCTCCCTTGATTTGTCAATGGCGGGCAACGTACCGCTTCTCTGTCTAAATAAAAGAGGCTACATGCATGCAATTACCAGGCATAAAACACTCCTGACTCCCTAGTAATTATAAACCCTAGTGAATAATCATGGCCCACTGCAATTAATGGTGCAACTCTCCAGCAGTGGAGAAAAAACTGTTAAGAGCTACAGTACAGCTTGCACTGGTGACACATTCTAATTTAGCCGATTTCATTAGGCCGATCCGTTTTTGAAATTAGACTTATGAAATGTGTCTGACCTTGTGGTGCCCCCATTCTGGGCCCTGATTGCAATTCTGTCATACTAATATACGCCATGAAGATTTTCAACATTTACGTTTTAACTAGCACTATAAAACCCAGAAATTAGAATGAAAACCCGTGCACCAACAGTTTATAATGTGTTAATTTGTAATAGACACTATAAGTAAACCATTACTGGCTGTGGCTCAGGGGTAGAGTGGCCGGTAGAGTGGCCAGTAGAGTGGCCGGATGGGAACCACAAGGTTCCCAGTTCAACCCTGGGCTCCCCCAAAGTTAGTGTCGAAGTGCCCTTGAGCTAGACGCTGAACTCGCAATTGCTCCCGGATGTGCAGGTTGGTGCCTTGCATGGTTTCCTCTGCCATCGGTGTACGAATATGTGTGTGAATGGGTGAATGTACAATCTATGTAAAGCGATTTGGATAAAAGCACTTTATAAATCAAAACAATTCACCATTATGCTGACACAAAAGTTCATACATATACGTACACTTATATCGTATTATGCATTTAGAGATTTTCTTATAAATCAATATGTATACAGTAGATAATACAAAACACTTTAGTAAAGCGTCAGTGAGATTGTCAATATAAACACAGACAGACCTTGATATCTCTGTCATACCAAAGGTCTCTTATCAATTTTGCAGGATTGTCACCACCAGGACCAAGTGGCAATAAAAACCAATCCTCAGCAACAGCATTGCATCACAGAGAAGATATATTGTAAGGCAAAGCCTCCTCATATGAAGACTCAACCCCTTGAGTCAAAGTGGAGGGATTGATAAGAATCTTACTCTTGGCAATAACACCAATGCAAAATGTATTACTGCAGTACATTGTTGCCTTATATTGGACCCAATATGTCTTTCAACTGCAAGAGTGACGGAAATAGAGTTACAGTTCATGTGTTATTGCCAGGTGTATTGAGTCTTCTTTGTTGCCATGGGACACAATACCTTGACCCTTGACCCTTGGATTTGGGCTGAGCAGAAAAGCAGAAATGTCTTAAAGAAATACAGAGCTGAACGCAAGGTCCTCCACATTATCACAGTGACAAAGAAAAACAAAACGTTGCAATATGGCATTGTTAAACTAAACGTGTTTTTAAAAGCATAACCTTCCATACAGGGCCATTGTGCGATAAACATGGTTACTTGTGGGAACCATGGCAACTGGCATGCAAGTATAAATGGCACATGTCCTTTGATATGGCAGCAACATCTGCCTTAACTAAATCTGGGTATATACGCACGACCTCTCAGGGATTGGGGGATGGGTGGCTTCATGGCTTGGTACTGTACAGTAGGTGGCAGATGACAGCGTATCAGGTTGTCTTCTTTGATTCCAACCAGCTGCTACTCATTTCACTGCTTTTATTTGTTTTTGCAAGAGGTATAAATGCAACGTACGTGTGTGAGAGCTGGTCGAGCGATTGAGCCTAATTACTTACCTCACACTATAATGATCATCTCACAGCACCAGCAAGAAATCTGACAGAGGATCATAGTAGCAATCCTATCCTATAAATCCCCCCCAGCTCCTATACTGTACACTGCAGTCTGAGAGGGCTTGTTCTCATACATGAACATATTGAAAGGGAGAGATTCTGATCATGGTATTAAGTATAGAGCTCCCTCAAATACAGCCAAAATGAAATCAGAGCTAAGGGGACAAACCATGTCTTCCGAGTATTATTTCCTCCTAGGCTTTATATAATGGTGGGGCTTGGAGTTGAAAGTCTAGGCTTCACAGCTTTCCCTAGTTTGGTCCCAGTTATGGCTGTAGTTCAGGATACAGTGCAGAAATAGTGAGGTTTTTTTTTACTTTGCACGAGGAATAGCATGAATAAAAAAAATGGAGGACTCTATTTTGGGGAAACAGGCAACAGACATTTGGTATACTAGACTGGAGAAGGGCGGAGAACTGGCAGAGAAGTGGCGAGGTGGGTAGGATTATTACCAATCCGTTTTATTGCAAAATGGGCACGTCTTAAATGGTAAATGGTGCATTTATATAGCGCCTTTATCCAAGGTTTACAGATCGCTGCCGAGCGTTTCAATGACATCTAATATTACAATTGTAATCTTCATGCGCACACACGGTTATGTAACCCAAAGTCAATAGGTAACGTCACACCAAGCTCGCCCTCCTAACCACTGCACCGCCGTCCTACACACTGCACTCACACGGCAGTGTCGTCACGGACTTACCCTCCGCGTCGTTCCAACGATATCTCCTCATGTCACGCCGATCACAGAGCCTCAACACCACCCGCGGACCAATGGTCATTGCACTGCCACCAAAGTCAGTTCCCTTTCACACTCACGCCGCCAATGCCTTTCTTTACTACAAACACTATCGCCAAAAGCACCCACACCCACGCACGCACACACTCACACACACGGGCCACGGAGCACTGTTGCCACGTCTATGACAACAAGCCCACACAAAATGCCATTCAACACGCTACTTACACACACTACAACTCGCTTACAATTCGCGGACCTGGCAACACTGCATCCCGTGATTCCCGTCTTTCCATTGGCTCCGCCGCCACCATTGTTGCCACGTCTATGCAAACAAGCCCACTAACCCCGACTTTCGACAGCCTACTTACACACACTACCACTCACTTACAATACGCGGACCTGGCAACACTACATCCCGTCTTTCCATTGGCTCCGCCACCACGTGCCCCACGAGTTTGCATGTTAACTTGAGGGCTTCCTACGCCACCAGAAGTTACACACTACAATTTACAATTTACAATTTAGGCATTTAGCAGACGCTCTTAATCCAGAGCGACTTACATTAAGCAAGAACAAAAGCATGGGAATACATCACATAAAGACATTTATCATGAAACATGCGTAGCTAAGAAAGTAACAGTGGAATATCTATAATGAAACTATACATATAAGCTATACATCTATACTACTATGCTACACATATGTACTATGACGTGCTATGACTACTAGAATTGCTATCTAAGGGGGTGGGGTAAGTGCTATGGGCCATGATGGAGTCTGAAAAGGTGGGTTTTCAGACTGCGGCGGAAGATTGGGAGTGATGCTGCAGTTCTGACTGCACTGGGAAGTGCATTCCACAGTTTTGGAGCCAGAAGGGAGAAGAGTTTGGGACGTGTGGAGCGTTGTCCCGGCGTTTTTAGTGAGGGTACTTCCAGCTTCCCTGCGTTGGCTGATCTGAGTGAGCGGGAGGGTTTGTAGGGTTCGATCATACTTGCAAGATATGGGGGAGCCATACCTTTGGTTGCTTTGAATGCCAGCATCAGGGTTTTGTATTCTGTGCGGGCAGCGACCGGGAGCCAGTGGAGGGAGCGGAGCAGGGGGGAGACATGTGAGAATTTTGGCTGGTTGAAGACCAAGCGAGCTGCAGCATTTTGGATCAGCTGGAGAGGCTTAAGTGCACATGCTGGTAGGCCAGTAAGGAGGGAGTTACAATAGTCAAGTTTTGACAAGACTGTTGTCTGGATTAGGAGCTGGGCTGATTCCTGGGTGAGGAACGGTCTAATTCGTCGTATGTTATAGAGTGTGAACCTACAGGATCGAGTGACAGCTGTGATGTGAGTTTTGAACGAGAGCTGACTGTCCAGGACAACACCAAGATTCCTGGCTGTTGGGACAGACGTTACCAGGGCGTTGTCTATGGAGATAGTTAGCTCCCGCATAGGGCAGGACTTAGCTGGGAAGAAGAGAAGCTCAGTCTTGTCTGGGTTCAGTTTGAGGTGGTTGGAGGACATCCACTGTGAGATGTCAGCCAGGCATGCGGTGATGCGCTCTTCCACCTGAGTGGCAGAGGGGGGGAAGGATAGAAACAGTTGTGTGTCATCGGCGTAGCAGTGATAGGATATATTGTGAGCAGAGATGATAGTGCCAAGGGATTTAGTGTACAGTGAGAAAAGGAGGGGACCGAGAACCGATCCCTGTGGGACCCCAGTTTGGAGGGTTCGGGGGGATGATAACAGACCTTTCCAGGAAACCTGGTAGGTCCGGTCGGTGAGGTAGGAAGAGAACCACTTTAGTGCCGTTCCACCGATGCCTAGATCCGCTAGGGTGTCTAGGAGCAGCTGGTGGTTCACTGTGTCAAATGCTGCCGATAGGTCTAGGAGGATCAGTACTGCAGAGTGGGAAGCAGCTTGGGCAGCATGTAGTGCTTCTGTGACTGCCAGCAGGGCAGTTTCTGTGGAGTGGGCCTTCTTAAATCCGGACTGGTTGGGATCCAGCAGGTTGTGCTGTGAGAGATGGAGAGAGAGCTGGTTGGAGACAACACGTTCAATGGTTTTAGAAATAAATGAAAGGAGTGATACCGGTCTGTAGTTCTTGACATCTGAGGGGTCAAGAGTTGGTTTCTTGAGGAGTGGTGTTACTCTGGCTGACTTGAGGGCAGATGGGACACAGCCTGAGGTTACTGAGGTGTTGATGATGGAGGTGATGAAGGGGAGCAGATCAGGTGCGATGGTCTGGAAGATTGGAGACGGGACAGGGTCAAGAGGACAGGTGGTAGGTCTAGAGGATGTCACTAATTGTAGAACCTCGTCTGGGGAAAGAGGAGAGAAGGAGGACATGCATGGTATGTTGGGGTTAGTGTTGGTTGAGTCAGATGCCACTTTATGTGGGAGGGGAGGAAAGGAGCTGCTGATATCATCAACCTTCTTCTCGAAGTAGTTGACAAAAACCTCAGCAGTGAGGGATGCAGGTTGAGTGGGGGGAGGGGGTTTAAGGAGGGAGGAGAAGGTGGAGAAGAGCTTCCTGGGGTTAGAAGTACAGGATTGGATTTTGGTGTGGTAGAAAGAGGTTTTAGCAGTGGTTAGTGAGAGGGCGAAGGCAGAGAGGAGTGAGTGAAAGTGGGAAAGGTCATCTGGTAGCTTTGTCTTGTGCCACTTTCTTTCGGCTGCCCTTAGAGGTGTTCGTTCAGATCTGAGAGTTTCAGATAGCCAGGGAGCCGGTGGACATGAGCGAGCTGGCCTGGATGAGAGCGGGCAGTGTTGGTCGAATGCAGATGAGATAGAGGAGAGGAAGGATGAGGTTGCAGTGTCAGGTGAGAGGGAGAGGAAGGACTCCAGGGAGGGTAGAGAGGAGAGAATAGAGGATGAGAGGGAGGAGGGGTTTAGGGACTTGAGATTGCGTCGGGAGGTGACGTTCGGAGGGTTAACAGGTTTAGGCGGGAGGGTGGAGAGAGAGAGGGAGAAGGTTATGAAGTGGTGGTCAGACCTAATTAAGGGGGTAACAGAGAGTGTGGAGGGAGAGCAGGCTCTGGAGAACACAAGGTCCAAAACATTACCAGCCTTGTGAGTGGGAGGGGAGGGAGATAGGGAGAGGTCAAATGAGGCCAGAAGGGATGTAACGGGAAGATACTTCTCTGCGGTAGGAAGGTTGAAGTCACCCAGTAGAATCAGAGGGGTGCCATCTTCCGGAAACGAGCTCATCAGAGAGTCTAGTTCTTCCAGGAAGTTCCCGAGAGTTCCTGGAGGGCGGTAGAGCACAATGAGGATGAGGGGGACTGGCTGTGATATTGAGATAGCATGAAATTCACATGTGGACAGAGAAAGGTGAGAGAGATTTAAGACACGGAAATTCCATTTGGGGGATGTTAGTAGCCCTGTACCACCCCCTGTACCTGTTTGGCGAGGGGTGTGGGTGAACTTGTGTGAAACAGAGAGGGCGGCGGGAGTTGCAGTGTTATCTGGGGTGATCCAGGTTTCAGTCAGAGCAAGGAAATGCAGAGACTTGAGGGAGGCGTGGCCTGAAATGAATTCAGGCATATTCTTTTTGGTAGCTGCGTGGCAGTTCCATAGGCCTCCATCCACCACAATGTGGTGACTGGGTGAACGAGCTGGATAGATGAGATTTGAGGGATCTCTGTGACTGGAGAGGTAGTGTCTAGGGCGACATGAGGAGGACAGTATAGGGACGGTGGGAAAGCACATTCTAAACAGGTATAAGGATAATAGTAATAATAATAATAATAATAATAATAATAATAAAGTACAACTAATAATTATAACATAATAGTAGGAAGTAAGTTGATACAGAACCCCTAGGACGGCCTCCTTCGATGTGTCTGGATGTCCGGGTCTTTGGATTGGACGCTAGGCTATATTCAGTCAGCCTGTGTGATTTTTCAAAAAACTAAAGAAAGGAAATGGATAGAATAGGTTCGGAGTATTGTGCTCACTTACTGTGTACCAGAGTGCAGGTTACCAGAGCAAGTGCAGAGTCAGACCGTGAGTCAGAGAGTCTGTGAAACTGGGGCCTATATGTAGGCCTGGAGAGACAATTTCTACAAAAGTAGGTGGAGCTAATAGTTCAAATGAGCTGTTGATGGCTCAGTTGATAGCAATCAGTCCTAATGATCTCTTCAGTTTCAGAGATACAGTCTGATTAGTGTGCTAACTAAAACACAGAAAGAAGACAAAACAGATAGTACAAAAAGAAAGGAAATGGATAGAATAGTTCAGAGTATTGTGCTCACTTACTGTGTACCAGAGTGCAGGTTACCAGAGCAAGTGCAGAGTCAGACCGTGAGTCAGAGAGTCTGTGAAACTGGGGCCTATATGTAGGCCTGGAGAGACAATTTCTACAAAAGTAGGTGGAGCTAATAGTTCAAATGAGCTGTTGATGGCTCAGTTGATAGCAATCAGTCCTAATGATCTCTTCAGTTTCAGAGATACAGTCTGATTAGTGTGCTAACTAAAACACAGAAAGAAGACAAAACAGATAGTACAAAAAGAAAGGAAATGGATAGAATAGTTCAGAGTATTGTGCTCACTTACTGTGTACCAGAGTGCAGGTTACCAGAGCAAGTGCAGAGTCAGACCGTGAGTCACTACACACACACACACACACACACATACACACACACACACACACACACACACACGCACACGCAGACACGCACGCTGCAACAACGGCTACTTAAGTTCAGTGTCACATCGTCCAATCAACGTCTGCACTCTGCGCCCTCTGCTTTGCTACCAGCGTCCAGTGCACGTATCACATAATGGTAACTAGAGGAGCCTTGGCACAGTGTAAATGCAACAGCCACACTGCTATCAACAAATAAAAACGTCTGGGTTTCTGAGGTTTCTGTTTCACTAATCCATATCATAATACTAACAATTGTAATAACAATAATAACAATAATAGCAATAACAACAACAACACTAATAACAATAATATAAACAGTACAGTACACTACAGTACAGTATCCATGTAATAATAATAATAACAATACTAATAATAACAATAATATTAACAGTACAGTACAGTACAGTACAGTACAGTACAGTACAGTACAGTACAGCACAGCACAGTACAGTACAGTACAGTACAGTACAGTACAGTACAAAGGACTACAGCACAGTACAGAGGAGAGTACAGTCAGGTTGCCAACTTTCGCTTTCCAAGCAAATGCATATGAAAACATCATGGGTTACCATGATTGCTTTTCCAAGTAAAAAACAAAACAAATACGCATCACCCTCCCGCTATTGCCTTCTTCCCATTTGCGATGCGTGGCGCTAGGATGAGCGGGTTGAAGGCCCGCGAAATTCTAGTATAATACGTTCAATTTCATTTGTGGCACTCCCTGAAAGGTGAATAGACATGGAGTTGCACTCTATGGAGGTGCCTTAACTTTTGATTAAAATTTGGGGTCTATTGGAGTAGCAACAAGTGCATTTTTTTCCTCTGCTCTAAGCCCCTCAAGGCAGCAAAGCTACACCAGCCAGACCAGCTCACAGGAAGAGAAAAGCTCATCTCTGGTTTGGAAATGTAATATATATATATATATATATTTTAGTTAAAAAAAAGTTGCTCAGTCTTGATTTTTGCCATAACTGCTAGTTTAAAACTTTATCAGTAGCTATTCGATACATAAAGTAGTTTTTCTGTAATATCAAGCGGTGTCTGCAGACTGTCGAGTACATGAGCAGGCCTAGTCCACTCCACACCTACTTCAGGGTGCACGCTTTTGGTTGGCTCTGCCTCCTGTTGCAGTGAGGGAAGCGGCGTTCACTTCTCTCCTCAGACAATGCATTGAATCTCATTGCTTTCTCAAAATGCGGCAGCAAAATGCTACTGCTGGTGTGAATTCAGTGTTATAGCACAACGGCATGTTAATCATTTTCCACCGTGGAAAGTAATTTTTCCCAAGAGCATAATGATATCCATATGCGGGAGGTGCAAAATAATCAACATCATCATGTAAAATGATCAGTTAGCAACTATATCTGCCACTGGTGATCTAAGAAGAATTTCTCAATGTAAAGTAGAGTTCAGAACCCCAGTTCACAGTGCACACTGGTGACATAGGCTGCAATTGAAGTTGAAGTTTAAGGTTAACTAAATAATATCATAATAACTTGGTGTGGAAATGGGTGTACAATCAGAGTTCCAAACAGGATAGCGCAAAATATATGCCTGATTTAACATAAAAAAACGTATTTGTAAATATGAAAAGAATGCATAACAATCAAGTCAGGTTTAGTCCCCTGTTATTTCAAATCAGTCGATGTGGTCATAATGTCTGTCCAGTAACATTACAAGAACATTTTTTTTGTCTGGTGTTTTTTCAATAATCATTAACTTGCTGGTGTTTTTCATTATTATGACTGTAACCAAGCTGTTCAGTCCACAGACCACAAGCCTAAAATACCCATTACAAATTTAGACTGTACATATCGCGGCAGCCAACATAATTGCATGATTAAATCACTGTCTTACTTATATCAATATATAATTGTTTGTCCAATTAATTTCCCAAATAGCGCTTGATCAGGTGGCTAGACCAGCTTGTGTGTGACTCACACAGAGGGTAAATAAATAAAATAAGTAATAAGTAAAAAAAGTATTTTGCTAAATTACGCTTCTGCAGATTTGTTTTCCTGTCTTTATTATCTCAATTTGCACACAATGTCAAGGCGCTAATTCTGTTGTTTAGCATCATGAATCATTCACCCACAATCATTCATCAAATTCAGGCAAGACGGATACCACTAACATATGATAGTAACATCATAAGGCACACCGTGTCTGTGCCGTGTCTTTGGGAAGGACTAGATGTAGTCTTTTAATGCATGGCCTCTCAAAGCACTTGGTAACACTACCGTGGTCAGCACAACCGTCCTAGGCTATAGTCATTCAGGTCAACATAGACTCCTGCTTTGCCATTAGCACACTTGCTACAGAACCTTTGACAGATTCCTGATAAAGGAGGCCGAGACCTTTGTTAGTCTCATGGGAAAATACAGTTTCAGCTTCACCCACTCAGTTCAAGGTTATGATTAGCACTGGTGGGGGGGGGGGGGGGGGGGGGGGTTGTTTTGCAAATGGTCCCCGGTTCAGCTATAGCCAATCCAAGAATAGCTTGATTGAATTACTTCATATTCATACATACTGTACATATATTCAGTTTTGGTGATGTACTGTAATTATATTCATTCATGTTTGTGTGATTTTGGAGACATCTATCTGGGTATGCCTCTGCCAACAAAAATGTGCCAAAAATAACAATGGATGAATGTGCAACTCATTATCCACCCTTGGCCACCTACTCCCAATCCTGCGCGTCCAACCAGCGCTTCCACCCTGTCTCACCTGATGGCATAAAGTCCCACTGAAGACTGTGTTCCAGGCCGCTGTCTGTCTGTCTTTTGTGTCTCTAGAGTAGAGTAGTGACAGCGCGCCTTCCGTGCAGGGAAGAGTGTTCAACCTGTACAAATCTCTATATTAAGAAACCTCCTAAGAGAGAGTTATCAAGTGTTACTTAAAGTCCTAAGGGCTTTCATTTAACTGTGAATCACGAGCAGTAAGTATTAGTAAGTATTTTCCCTATTAGTATTTTCACTGTATCACCTTAGCTAGTTAGGCAGGCACCTTCACATGTACTTTTGTTTGATGGTAGGCATAAGAATAGAGTAGTCAGTTAGCGTTTTCTTTTGTTTACCAGTCAGATAGTCAGTATTGGGAGGGGTTTAGTGTAGGGTGCAGTGTTAGGGTATTTTGTTGCTTTCTTTGCTTCCCGGGTCCTGCTCAGCCTGCTCACTTTGTTCACCAGTGTTGCACTTGTATTTGTTTCTCTCTGTATGCCACAGAAAAGTTAAAGAATAAAACAACTTTTGGCATATCCCATCTTGCCTTTTTCCATCATAACCGTCCTAGACTCAGTGAGTCGTAACAATCGGTACACACAAAACATAAGCAGGTGCGGAAAGACACATCACTTTGCCTCACTGCACGCCTAACGCCACTCCCCCTGCCCCAAAATAGATCTTGAGGCCCCTATTTTACGTGCCACCATCCTATGCACAATCCTTATTATGCAAGTTGCGCTGGATGCAAACACTTAATGTGTTTTTTTTCAGACATTTAACCACTTAAATCCTCAATAATAAAGTAAGTTCAATTAAAGCACTTTACCTCTTTTTTCCCCTCTTCACTAAGCCTCAGCTATTTTTGTTCCCCTAAGAATAGGGAACTACGGTTCAAGTAGTTCATGTACAACTACAAATACAAAAATGTTTCACAAACTCTGAGGACCGCCTCGGGGTCCCGGTTCCCCTGTTGAAGACGGATGGATGGACTACAGCATCATCATTTTGAACCGGCTACACTACACTAGAGACAACCAAGTGATGCAGTTGAAAGTGTGAGGAGGACCTAGGCTACAGTATATAGTGGAGATGTGGTAATATAACTCTTGAGTTTGTACAAATGGATAACACTGAGGATTCTATTGTGTATCTGGTGTTGTCAAGCTACAGTATGTTGGCCTAGATCGGAAATTCATATTACAACTATTACGTACTTTAATCACCCATACATTTAACAACCTGGATTCAAACCCTGGTCTCCTTCATGAGAAACCTTTCACGTTAACAGGCAGGGCTACTCTGCCTTATGTGTGTGGATGACACTTAGTTTTCTAACACTGCTGCTGTAAACATTTTGGCAGGATGTAAATATTTGTATGATACCAACTCGTCTAATATTATGAGGGACCATGGGTAAGTGCTACACTTCTCTGAATTTGAATCACCCACAGTTGAAGGCACAAAGGAACAGCTTTTACCCCTCAGAGGAACACAGCAGGAGTGGTGCTTTCTCCATAGAAATGGCAGGAACTAGGCCCAGGAAACGGAAAGGGAAGCTTGATTAGACATGTGCTCCCTCATAAGCGGTTATGTTGCATGTGTGTACTGAGGCCAGAGTCTTGAACACAGTGAGATGTCTTTCTCATAATGAATTCATTTGTGAGGGAAAGACAGTCTGTGAGGATATGTGAAGGGAAATATGAACACTCCCCCATGCCTTAAATATGCTGGCCAGTCTTAAACCTTGAATTCAATATATTAAAAGAAAAGATTACGTGAAAACAAAAAATAGCTTTCTATAAAGTAATCTATGAAAAGGTTTAATCTGCAACCACAATATGCTAGGTAGTGGGGATCCATCCCTGCTTCATCTCTCTCTCAACCAAGGAGTCCTCGGCCTGAAGAATGTTGAAGGCCCCTGATGTAGTCCATCATAGACTCTGTACCAGTTCAATGCTAATGCTGTAGGGTAGTCTATCGTAATCTCTGTCCCAGTTCCATGATAATGCTGTGGTCCATCATAAACTCTGTCCCAGTTCAATGCTCTGTTATGTATAATTCAAGGGATTGACCTTTTGCGTCTATTAGGCTATACAGTACACTCCACTGCAGAGTGTTGATAACTCAATCACCTTTTATTATGTGCGTATGTATGTATATATATTATATATATATATAATGTTAAATAGGCCCTATTGA
Source organism: Protomyctophum bolini (assembly GCF_963924005.1). Taxonomy (NCBI): domain Eukaryota; kingdom Metazoa; phylum Chordata; class Actinopteri; order Myctophiformes; family Myctophidae; genus Protomyctophum; species Protomyctophum bolini. Next base: position 27,083,123 of record NC_137867.1, on the reverse strand, counting down.
ACATTTAAAATCCAGTCTTAATCGAATTGTGAGCATCATATAAAAACGAAATAAAATGTTGTGCCAACAGCATACTGTATATTTATGAGTAGTCTACTGTACAGTACATGTACTGTGTATATTGCATAATAATTGTAAAACTAATTGTACATCTACATGCGTGTGTGTGTGTGTGTGTGTGTGTGTGTGTGTGTGTGTGTGTGTGTGTGTGTGTGTGTGTGTGTGTGTGTGTGTGCATCACACCCCAGCAGTTATTTGTACATTAACTGCAAAAAAAAACCTTTTATGAAACAATGATTCTGCTGCAGACACAGTTTGATTTGAAAAAAGTCCTCCTGAGCTGGCGCAGTGGTAGAACTACTCCACATCCAGTTACCAGAATAGAGTGATTGTAAGCACAAGTGATTTGGCTTGGAAGCCTCTTGTAACTCACGAATACAAACTACAGAGAACTTTTACATTGTGAGCCGTTTATGTTGGGACACAGCCTGATTGAAGTGCATGCTAATGAATACTGCAAGTACATACTGAAATGAAATTGTAATGTAACCATGTTTGGTCTCTGAAGAAAAAACACAACATATACTGTACAGTATATAACATATACTGTATATAAGGCAATAGAAGCTTGAGACACAGCGAGGCTACAACACTTGCTTTGTTTTGATCTCCGCTGGCTTGCAAAGGGAATACAACATGTTCTCAAACACAAAATAATTACCACAGCTGTACCACAGGCCTGCAGTCAATCTAAGATTTGACCCAAAAGAGATTGCAATAGTAATCGTTCAAGGTTTTTTATGATCATTAGGGTCATCCAAATAACATTAAAAATGAAAAATATGATCTAAAATATACATTTTGGATCATGGTAAATTCAGGGATGGAACGTTGGGGTACCATTGAAAACCTAAAAGGCAAAAAAAAGAATTATGCTTTAAGTAGCATGTGACATTTCTGAATTCTGAATCAATTGCAAGAATTAGTTTTGCATGAAAAACACTCCTTGTATTGGGCTAAAAACGGCCATAGCCATCTTCACTTAATATGATGAGGTCATCACATTAGGGCAAGTGGCTATTGCTGAATTTAGCCCAAGTAGTGTTTTTCGTGCAAAACTAATGCTTGGAATGGGTTCAGTTTGACATGTCACATGCTACTTAAAGCATAATTCAAATTTGAAAGTTTGGCCTTATATAGGTTTTCAATGGTACCCCAATGTTAAACGTTCCTGAATTTACCATGATAATCAATTTATATAATGATCAAATGTAATGTTATTTGGATGACTCTAAGGCTCATCAAAATGAACGATTACTATTGCAATTTCTTATGGGTCACTCCTCTTTTAGCTTATTTAACTGGCCTATATGTGAGAGCAGCAGCAAGGAGGTGGAGGAGGTGGCAGTGACAGGATGGCCGGCCGGGGCCAGTCCTGGCCTTTCCCCAAAACAAAAACAACTGAAGGATCTGAGGAGCTCTCGATGAGGTGGCAGTGTTGCTCAAGAAACAAGATACAAATTCTCCACCGGGCGCGTTGCGTCTCCGTCGCGTGTGTAAAAAAACGAACCGGGGAAATTTTAATGCAGTCACGCAACGCAATGCGGGCAGTGGAGCCACCCTTCATTGATTAAAGAAGGAACATTCCCTGACGGTGACGGAGACTCGACGCTGACGCGCCCTGTGTTAACCAGTACAGGCTGCCACTGCTCTTTGAACACTACGGGCTCGGTCGCAAGAATGTGAGGGTCACCTTGATTTAAACACTTCAACAAGCTATTAAGTTATTTTCTTCTGTGTTTATATATAAAATAATGTAGCAAGGGATAAATGTGGACGTAAACACTCTGCTCTATCATTTTACTTCAAGGGCCACGTGAAAATAAATTGAAGCCATGTGAGGGTCACGCTTCAACATGCAACTATTTACAGTCATTCCAGATCCCAGTAACTCCCTGATAAGTCAAATGGAGAGGATTTTCATCTACCCCCCCCCCCCATCTTATCTTGCTCTGGCACTGCAATCTTGGGGATTCTGTTTGAAGTGTGCCGAGCAGCACTTGCTGCTAAGTAATTACTGCCGCCGATAGCCACATACGGCCTTGGAAAAGGAGGCTTTAAGCTGGCTGCGTCCTATCATCAACTGAAGCAAGTACTGTATTCGTACCATACATACTATACAGATACCTGGGCACAACACAACTAAACCATGCTGCACAATGTGTTGCTGTTGAGCAGAAACCTTCTACTGTATGTCCAACACCGTTACTTTTCAGGAAATTGTCGAAATAATCAGTGTTCCACTGGATCTAATGTAGTTATACGCTCTCGTTAATAGTTTTAATTAAAATCCACAGCAGACTTAACCACTTTCAATTTGGCATCTCTATGACTATGGGCATATCATTATAGGTGAAAATCCTCAAACATCTTGAAAATAGCAGATCTACAAGCTTGCGGTGTTAGCCATCGTATCCCAATGCATTGTGAACTTGTAGATCGGCTATGTTTTGCCGTGCGTGACATTCATTCTGTATTGTGCTGCGGGGTGTACTATCAAATAGCTCATTGGCCTCTCCAACGTGACGATAATCAAACATCTAATCAAGGAGGTCTCATGGAGATGGGAGATTAAATGATCCAGATAAAAGCCCAGGCGTTGTGGGAACCATAGCGGGAGACTGAGGAGCGCTGAAAAGAAGGAGAGCAGGAGGGGAGGGGGGGGTGACGTTAGACTGTGCAGCTGTTACTGGCGAGTGGTTTTCATTGAAGCCCTCTCTCTGAGGTCGGACATTCAATCGCTGAACATTAGACGGGGACTCATAACATGGCTGAGTTATTACAATGAAAAATATCATTGGTGCATTGCATTGTAAATAACTCACGTCAGATGCCTCAAGGTGCTTGCACGAGAAATTTCACATTTAGCTGATGCTTTTACACAGAGCATATTAGAAACGTGTGTGGGGGAAACACTGCTCACACGTTAACACAATGTAGGTGCTGGAGCTGAAGAACATTTTAATTAATTCATAAAAGCAGCATCTGTACACAAAAATCCAACTCAGAGCATATTAACATGGCTGTGTTGATTGACAGCCATCTTGCAGAGATCAAGTATTTGAACGTTTGGCTACAGAACGGATTTTAGGACCAGTTTTTGCCCTCGTTGGGTAATGCTTGAAAGACCTTTCTGCACCTGAGAATTATAATAATAATGGGCATCAGCATCACTGAACCTTTCTATGAGACTTTGCAAACAAATTAATGAAAGAAAGGGAAACATATATATAGCGGCCTTCACACCTATACAGTGCATCGTCGAACCGACAGTCTGTCTCAGGGGCTTTGTCAGAGTACCCGTCCGTCCGTCTGTCCGTGTCTCTTTTGTGCCCATATCAGTGTCTTTGAGCACTTAGAAAAGCGATATATAAAATGCAATAGATGCGAATCTTCTTTACAGCTTCACCCTTTGCCCTCGGATACAGAGATGTTGGATTAAGATATTTGAGACATTCTCTGATATTTTGAATATTCATATAAACCCTGATCCTGTACTAATTATTCTGGTTTTGTCAGACTCCATTTCTATGAGAGCACAGAAACAACTTCTCTCATAATGGTCTGATTACAGCAAGAAAATAAACAAGAAGACACACTGGAAAGGAGGAGGCTCCTGCATTTAATCATTGACTAAATGAAATGACTACCTTAAGAGAATAAGGTACTTATAAAACAAAGAGAGACAAGGTTTGGCTGGTGTCAGTTACTTGAGTAGAAGCACCTAATGGCAGGAGTGTCTATCATCATGTGTCACTGAGCAGTATGGTACCGTGTGAGCGATTGAGGGTTTTCTTTTTGTTTGTTTTTTTTCTTCCCCCCCCCCCCTTTTTATTTTTGGCCATATACTGTTATATTGCTTGGTTCGCGGTTCTGGACAACTGAATATCCATATATGCGTATATGGCCATATCGGTCAGATCGGCAGTTCTGGACAACCACATATCCGAACAACCCGATGGCGGCACCACACTCTCTCTCTCTCTCTCTCTCTCGCTGATGCGCATTGGTTTGAAGTAGGTCAGTCCAATATATGCGCAACTTTGCGTGTGACCGTTTATCAGGACACGGCACAGTCACAAATCTTGTCAAGGAATGTCATGTAGTCACCGTCACATGGAATCACCTATTGTCTCATCATTTGCATCGAAATGGCATTGTTCTTTTGTGAATGCAGAGATCTTCACATCTGCTCATGTAATTCCTACACTGTCCCCGATATCAAAGCCACAAATCAGCCAACACCTAATCAACAGTTTGTCAATATTCCCACTGTTTTCTGTTACTTGCTTGTCGCTGACATGTCCAGCCCTGGGACATGAATGAGATAGATCCTGTGGTGTAATTTCAATGAGGTACTTCATGGTTGAATTGTGTTTGTGAGAAAATGTTATTTCAGATTGGATGGTCTCTGTGTGAATATTTTAGTACAGTCCAGAATGACAGCAACATTGTTCCAGATAGCCTCCACAAACAGATGAGGCATACTGCCCTGCAAAGTGTATCTCCTTGGCCAGTGTACCAAAGCCATGCATTTAAAACATGGTGACAAACACTACATTTTGTGGAAACACGTTGTCGAAAAGAGGTAAGCAATATAACAAAATACATACATAAATGGATGCACCTGGGACATATCCTCAGTGATGTATCCCAAGGTCATCAGGGTTTCGGGTCTCGCAACATCATACCCCTCACTCAGGTGACCCAGCCGGGAGTGATCAAGTCCCGACTTACGTCCCAGTAGCTACCCTCGATAAGTCCCATTAGGGAAAAACCAGGGCCACACAATCCGTTCCTCCTGAACTACTCTGCCGGGACTGGGAGGTACCATTCTGGTACATGGAAGGACTAGGCTCTGTGGGTTGACACCTGTCCGGGCCCCTCCTACGTCTCACCAGGTCCACTCCTGCTCTCACCAGGTCAGGCCCTGTGCGTTGCACCAGACTCCCAGCACCAGGCACTTCATTCAGGAATGGTGGATTCTCAAGCCGCAACGGTTCCGCAGGCTCCACCTTGCCCTTGGTGGTGCCGCAGGCTCCGCTTGAGGCTTGCATGCCTCCTAAAGGCCTCACCGTGGGTTTGTTGGGCTTCTTCCTCACAGAAGACACAGGCTGGGGCGCTAACCCATACTGCTCCCGGGTGCCGTCTAATTTCCGGCTGCCACCCGTCTCTCCGGTGGTCACCAGACTATTCCTGGTTGTCACTTAGTCTATTCCTATGAGTCACTATAAATAGAAGAACTATAACTAAATACATACATAAATGGATGCACCTGGGACGTATCCTCAGTGATGGCTTTAATACAGTGTATGTTGGATTGGCAGGCACATGCGAAAGGAAACACATCTGAAAAGGTGACTATCTGAGAGTGGAACACAGGCCAGCAGACACATTACAACCTGAAACTGTGGAAGTTCAGTGCACAGTAGCACTTGACTTGTTCAACAATTTCCTTTGCACACTCACACTTCATTACCCCGTTCTCTCAACGGCTACTTGGCAGACTCACAAATCTCAGTTCCACCTGCTGCTTCTTCTCCGTCATCTTCAGCCTACTGCTTCTTTCTGTGCAGTTTCATCCACCACTGCAAGTCTGCTGCAGACAGTTGTTCCCTTCTCTTTTAAATTTCTCTATTTTGAAGTCTGGGAAACTATTCAGTTTTTGTAGGATTTCATTGTGATCCAACTATAAAGATGCTAGCAGTGGTTTTGATTGATTGATTGAAATATTTATTAACAGCAATATTTGCAGAATTACAGTACATTTCAAGCACAAACTCAATACAAAGACTGTTAACTGTGAGTGGACGACCCAATTAAGCATTACACTTGTTTACAAGAGGGTCCACCATGTTCAATTAATCTATCTAGATGTGGGAACACTCAACAAATCCTTGGGATTACCATAACTATAGGATGTTTTAATACCGATCATGATCAGGTTAAAATTATGATAACTACATCACAACTTGTCATTAAAGCCTGCAAGAAATAGTATGTGTGTGGGGGTGGTGGGTGCGGTGAATGTATGTGTGTGCAACTGTGCATATGTGAGATAAGGAGACAAACAACATAAAAGGTACTGTAATTTGTTAGCAGTCACCAGAAAATGCAGAAAGTACGAGAGAGTACACTCCCATTGATGTTGTAAAATAAGGTTCCTCTTACAGCCTACAGTACACCCAAAGCCATTATCCTTGTTACCTCTGTGACCTGGCTTCCCTTATTTTGCTTCCATACAGGAAAGCAGTGAAATATTAATCCATTGTCTATTTTCTTTACCATGGTTGTCATGGACAGTGCTGTGGAACTTTAACTGTACAAATCATTGCTGAACAAGCAGAAGCAAAATGCACAGAGCTAAAAGTGCCGACAGCCAGAAAAATGGCAGATGTGCTGTGATGATATGTTCCCAAAACTTTAATACAAAGAACTATAAGTTAAAAGTTAGGGTAACAGACATGGGACAACTGATATGTACCTCTGTGACTGCCAACATTGATTCAGTCTGTAGGTCACTGGACCTGCCAACTGTCTCCGTATGTAGCGGGGACTTTTATTTTGAAGACCCCAAAATTCACCTCAAAATGAACCAGAAGCAAAATCACCTAAAGCTAATGGCTACCATCTTTTTTCAGTCTTAATATTAATTAATATTATAACCGTGAGGTAGCGACAATTTAGTGATGAGCCCCTTACATCGACGTTTTGTTCAAACCCAATCTGAGCCTCAATTCAGAGAAAAATGGGTTTTAAGATTGGGTTATACGATGGCAGTGGACAAAATGGTAAATGGTGCATTTATATAGCGCCTTTATCCAAGGCGCTTTACAGAGATTGTGCATTACATTCACACACACATTCATACACAGATGGCAGCGGAAACCATGCAAGGCACCAACTAGCACATAGGGAGCAATTAGGGGTTCAGTGTCTTGCTCAAGGACACTTCGACAGTAACTCTGGGGGAGCCCGGGTTTGAACTGGCAAGCTTGCGGTTACCATCCAGGCACTCTACCCCTGAACCACCGCCGCCGACAAGGGGGAATTATTTCATTGACGGACCACAGGCGAGCTGAGCGTTAGTGACGGGGACGCTGCTAGACGGTGGACATCAAAGAGACCATTCTGAATTAATAACAACCTAAAAAGACGTCAACGGCAGCGAGCACCTTTGGGAAAAATCAGCAGTCAAGTTAAATATTAGTCCATGTCTCAACAATATCTTTTTTTCATATAACTATGAAAATGACATTAAATTAAGGGCCGTCAAAACTTGCTGATGGTCTGTCCTAATTTCGAACTTAACCAAGCATCTCGTTTGGAATATTAACGCTTCTAAAGAGAGATCAGACTTATTAGCGCGAGGTAGTATAATGGAACATACCTCCCGGTTTTGGGGGGAAATGGAAGAGTAAAATCTGCCTCATCTGCTGGGTATTCTAGCGCTTTTATGTTGAAAAATGGGGGGCATAAAAAGTGTTACATTTTGAGAAGGTGACAGGTAGAACAATGGAATTGCACAGTGGAGGATGCTGCTATATGTACTGTATATAATTACCAGAATCCCAGTAATTTGAGTACGATATTGGCCTATAAAATTCATAGAGAAGTCTCATAAATAATTTATGAACGTTGTAAATGTCTAACATTGAAAACCAGATATATTCGCAATGCTCATGCAAGCTCTCTACTGTAAAAATTCAATTCAATGTAATTTACATTCATCCTTGTATTTGTTTATGGAGAGTTTTGGTGAGTTTACTAGGGTGGACCTCTTCCACTCATATGTATTGTTTATATTATGAGAATGCCAAATTATAATATACTGTAAGTAGGCCTACTGTTTAAAAAAAAATCACATTAGGCTATGAATATCGAGCAATTCAAAGAATCTCTTTCCCCGCCTTTAATTTTGGGCTCAGTGTATGTATATTGAATACAGCATTAATAAGCAAAAATGGCAGGATATCGCTGTGCCAGCAACTGTTCATCAATGGTACCACAATTTGTTTTGTGCGACTGTATAGTAGTTCAAAACAGCAATTCCATGACCATTTTCTTGGTGATTCATTTGACATCTATTGCTTTTTTTTTTTACAGGGACAAATCCAAAATGGATCCCTGAAGAAGGCCGAAAGGCCGAAACGTTGGACACTAATAAATATACAGCATCGTGGCTACGAGTGTGCAGCCTTTTTCTCTTTTTTACAAATCCAAAATGGTCCCTATACATTCTAGAATCATGGTATGAAGACACATTTTCCTATAATTCAACCAAGAGTATTCCAATTGTTGCATCAATTTTATGTTTTGATATAATTTTGACCCAAAAATCCAGAGCAACAACTTTTTCTTTGTTTTTTATTTTTATCCCAAGATTTTGCAACGCAAAATTATCAGTGTCAATTATCTTAATGTAATCCTGGGTGCTACACTTCCTCTGCCAACCTGGGGAGGGCAGCGAACTGACATCATGCTTCCTTCTATGCATGAGGAGTCCAAGCTGCTTCTTTTCACCTGACTGGGGGAGTTTCCCTGGCCGGACGTAGCACGTGGAAGGAACACGTTATTCCGACCAGTTCCTTTCCCCTCCATCAGGCGCCCCGGCTGGCCAGGGGGAGGTAGTAGTTTAGAGACCAGGAATACTGCATGGTTTTTGTGAGGGTACCTACCCTAGGGGACACGGGGAGAACATGCAAACTCCACACAGAAAGGCCTTTCGCCAACCCAGCCTTGTGTAATATGGGCACTGATGACGTGGAGGAGCTAGAGAACACAGCCCCAGCGCCCACAGAGCAAGAACTTAACAGGAAGGCAAGATGTTGCAGTTTGTTTGGGAGAATAACAATGATAAACAATATAACTATTAATATAATTATTAATTACTAATCTCTGCCTACAAAGCAGACATGTATGCTCTAGTCTAGTTACAGGAATCTTACGTTTTTGGAAATGAATAAAAAACAAAAAAGACCATAAGAAATCTTTCTGAAAAGATTCCATGTAAGTTTTGTCTTTGCAGCATACAGTATGCGTTACTCAATAGAATGAATAGAGGCTTATGCTGAATATTATTTACTGCACTGGGATCCATTGTCATGGGTTTGTTGACTCACTATAAAAAATGAGCTGACCAAAGTGAACGTGGATGGGCAATTGGGCATGGGCACACCACTAGAGACGCCTACAGTTGCAAATCACAGTGTACTCAGAGGTAAACACAGTGAGTCAGGCTAGCCACATAATAAAGCCATCACACAGGCAACAAACATGTACCATAGGACTGCACTTGTGAAAGACTATACTGTGTGGTATAAATCTGTGACACATTTCTTGCTACTTTTCTAACAATATAATTCATTGCAGAGTCAACATGAGTTTATTTCTCTCCCGACTCATTTGCACTTATTACCTCTTTGCTACAATACCTTGAAAACAGCCAACTCAGAGTGATTAGGGGTGAGTTACGGCTGGCCACCCTTACTGCCAGATAAAGCCATTTTAATTAAGATGTTTGTGTATAGCCTCTCCATTAGGTAATTGAAATCAAGGATATTTCAAGCTTCTAATTATGTTTGAGGACAACACAGGCACAATCTAGCAGACACTAACTTAATAACATAAATAATAGCTAATTATCATAGGCTTTAAGAACAAAAGGCTCTTGTTTGTCACAATGACATTTACAATTAAGCTCTAACTGTAGCTCGACATTTGAAATCTATTTTTTTGTAAGGTGTGTGATCATTATGGCAAGTGGTTTTGAATAGAAGTTGTGGAGAAAAGTCCAAAAACTGTTGTGAGACAAAACACTCATCAAAACGAGCACACAGCCAAACGTTTAAATCATCAGACAAATTAAAAGGTTGTGATGCTTTCTTCATTCTATCAGTCAACCTTCAAGTAGAAGAACTTTTATGATGCAACATATATTATTGATCCCATCATCAAAAGTAATAAAATAAAAAACAGCACTAAAACTGTTAATGTATTTATTTTGTTGTCTTTATATTCCTCTCAGTGTCAGAACATAGGCTATGAACTGCATCCTTTGCTTTCTGCTCTGCCAGATTCCACGTGAATCTCTCTGCTCTTACTTCTGGTTATGTCGGACTATGTCTTTTCCAGGTGGTTATGGGTGTACAGTACCTCACTTTCCTTTCCGGCTAATAAAAGGTAAAGGAGATCATATCACTCAAAATGAGTTAACTTAAGAAAAAACGGTTTTTAACACTCCTCACAAAAAGAAAACGAATGAAATGTAAAAACGTTTTAATCAGTGTCCTATATTTATTTATTTTAGCTTTTGCCATACTTAAACTATAGCTGTGCAGTGTAATAGAAACATCTTTGCTGTAGGAGTTTTAATTAAAGCAACAAAAGGAAAAGGATTTATATGCTGTGGTTCAATTCTGTTGAGATTAACATACTGATAAAAAATAAATAAAAATAAGCAGCGAGAAAAACATCAGACAGTCATGCATAAACCAGCAAGGTAACATGAAAAAAGGTAGGTCCAGAGTTTAGTAGTGGCGATGCAAATTCATAAAACATGTCCCCATTGAGATGCTGGCAGCGGCTTTATCAAATTTTCATTTTCCGTCCTCCATTTAATAGAGCTCCAATGCAACAATTTGAGCCCAATGAGAAGTACGGAACAGGGAGTATTAAAGCAAATGGTCATACAGTATCTCCAAGGATTTGCCAAGGCCTCCACAAGTCAGCCTTATAATATCCTATTTAATATATTACAGCTCACAACCATGTTATATGCAGAACGCATCTGAATGTATGGCCACTTTAAAATGAAAAGAGTGCTGCTGGCATCATGGTTCGATTCGTAAAAAAACAAAAAAAAGAAAGAAAAAGAAAAAAAAAGGAAAAGGGCATAAAAGTGGGAAATTTTATTAACCACTTATGCCCTGGCCTATATACTTCACCGTACGACCAATAACAAATCTGCTGTACAAGCACAGAATGCATGCATAGTTTTGAAATATAAATGATGAGTCATTCTGAAAATTTGCCCAAAACAGGAACATGTTGTGGATAACATACATTTTGAATTGAATTGTTTAAAAAGTGTGATATTAATATCACACATATGCATTTCTTCTCGGGAAATGCATGTACAGTATCTAATTCAGTCTGATCAGAGGAAGGAAAAAGCATATCCCCACCAGCGATAAAATGTAATGATCGGGGTGGATATCAAAAGCAGAGGCATGGAGCGGAGCCCCCCCACATCGAACCCTGACTTGCATTCACATTCATCCACGAAAAATAAAAATAGTAGCTCAACTCTCCACTAACCTGGGGTTGGGGAGCAGATCAAAGCTGACATGACATGGGGGTGGGGTGGCAGCAAGCTCAACAGCATGTGTGCTTACAGTCCTCCCTTAGCATATGGTGCAGTGGGAGACAAATAGATCTGTTTAGCACATGACAGCTTCCATCAATCAGGAGTGAGCACTGGAAGGAGGGAGACACTTCAGGGGGGGGGGGGGGGGTTCTCTGTTGCCTGTGGCCACAGAGCTGAACTGCACTCGACTTCTCCAAGTCAGGTAACGTTTTACCCCAACATCTGACTGGGGCCGAAGCTCTCCAAGGAGCTGCACTCATTTCACTGTGGTGTGCAGGGTGCTTCAGGAATTTAGAGAAATGGAATACCATTTATTCATCTAATTCTCTATAGGGGGAGCCCAACACCATGATCTGACCGCTATGCACGTACACTGTACTGCAGGGGTTCTTAACCTGGGGGTTGCGACCCCTCGGGGGGGTCCCGAAATGGCCAAAGCATTTCCGGGGGTCCCTAGCCAAAAACGTTAAGAATCCGTACTGTATGGTCATGTGCATACAGTATATAGGACAGACAGACTTCAAACTCTGCTCGCAGATTGGCAAGGGCTCGAAGGAGTGTGGCACTTCAGCTTCATGCTCACATGTGTCATGTGAAACAGTTGAAATCGTATATATATACACATATATATGTATGTATATATATATACGATTTCAACTTGCACAGAAAATATGTCCAGATCTATTGGGCAGTTTGCCATGACACATGGCGGAGTGCATTCATGCTCCCTGGAAGATGAATGATGATAAATAACTCATCCCTTTATTTAAGCAAGACGTCCTCTGAGACGCAAGCTCTCCGTCATCATACATAAAACACATAACATATAGACTACATATCATATGGTAACAGTAGGCTACCCGAAGAATTCATTGCAGACCAAATCGAAGGCTTACACAGTATTATAAAACTATATGTGCATATCCATTATGGAACCATAGTTCATTATAGATATGAATGTAGATTTAACAAGTTTAAAAATAATTAATTAAAAAAAAAATCGTATTGGCCTAATGGCAGGGTCCACAGAATTTTTGACACTACTGTGTCTGTACTGTAGGTCTAGTTTACGAGATTGTAACAAGATTCACACACACACACACACACACACACACACACACACACACACACACACACACACACACACACACACACACACACACACACACAGACAAACACAGCGAGCATGCACATATCTGGCAGAGATAATGGCTAAACTCCACTTGTGCAAAGACATTTTGTCTAAAAATCATGGAACAATGTACATTTTGTAAATATTGTGTGTAATGTTTATTTTTTCTTTCTGTATATTATAGTGGCATATTCCTTATAAAGAGAAAAAGCACTTATGGTCTTATGCTCCACATGTCATCAAACACTGTTATTGAAAACCTCTCATGAACAATGTCATGCCCATACAAGGACATGTACAGAATGGGTCTATGGCCTTTGTGTGTTGCAGCATTTGGTGCAATTATTACAGTTTGGAAGGCAATCACGGAAAAACATATACTATCGGACTGGGAACGAGAATGGAATAATATCATGCCATGGTTGTTCGCAGTGGAAATAGCAAATTATTTTCACCAGCACAACAGCAAAACTGCCACCCCACCCTGACCTCTCTTTCCATCACAATTGTGTGTGAGTGTGAGTGTGAGTGTGAGTGTGTGTGTGTGTGTGTGTCTGCGTGTGTGTGTGTCTGTGTGTGTGTGTGTGTGTCTGCGTGTGTGCGTGTGCGTGTGCGTGTGCGTGTGTGTGTGTGTGTGTGTGTGTGTGTGCAGTGAAGAGGTGGGGGCAACAAAACCTTTTAGGAAGGGGAGTGGCTTCCCGGTGGAATGCTAGATTAACACACCAGGTTTCATCACTGCAGCGCAGGACCCCTCCACCAGCAGCAGCCTCTCAGTGTGTGTGTGTGTGTGTGTGTGTGTGCTCGCTTCACCATACCCCTCACCCTGCCAGAGAAAAGCATCGATCCCCCCCCCCCCCCCACCCACCCACCCAAACGCAATACTGCGCGCCTGCACAGTCAAACAGTTCAAGAGCACCTTGCAAGAATGCCAATTCCAAAACTATTGTCTTTTCCAATGAATGCAGCAGTCTGTAACCTGCCCAGCCCACAAATTGGATTGGAATCAATGGAGTTTTTATTCCTCATGGCAATGCCTGGAGCCTAGTATTTCACCCCAATGAATGTCAGTCATTGGAGGAAAAAAGGACTCATTAAGGGGTGGGGGTGGGGTGGGAGGAGTCCTGTTTTTAAACTGGGTGTGCGTCACTTTCTAAATAGATGACTAGTATCCTGCTGCTCTGGAACTCCCAGATGGAGACTAGTATCCTGCTGCTCTGGAACTCCCAGATGGAGACTAGTATCCTGCTGCTCTGGAACTCCCAGATGGAGACTACTTGCCTGTTGGTTCATCAGTTCTCTTGCATCTATTAGTGTGCTTCGCTATGCTGTACTCATGGTGCATGGAAATATTATGAAGAAAAGGGGGGGTTCAAGTGGTTAATCGTGATTATAGAAAATCTATTAGAATGTGTTCACATTGATAGGCCAGTTTTTCTGCAACCACTTTGAAATGGCTCTTTTACTTGGTGCCATGTAGAATCTTAAAGGACAACTTTAGTTTTTTTCAACCAAGGTTCATGTTTTAGGCTGTTATTAGAGAAAGTAAAAGATGAGTGTTCATTTTCTTTCATTTGCTGCTTTCTTTCGTTTTGGGGATTTTAGCAGTTTTTGACAGGGGGGCGGGGGCATTCGAGCATGGGGCTAAATATGTATTTTTTTACAAAATATTTTGGCGATTTATTTTTTAATTATTTGCTATAGTCCTAATAAACCCCAGGAAATTACATCTGGCCACAAAAGATCACAGGATCTATTGAATGTGACAAACTGACATATTGAGCCTATACACACAGTATAAGCCTTCCCCCAGTAGGCTACCTTCACATCCAGTAGATCCTGTGATCTTCTGTGGCCAGATGTAATTAGCTGGGGTTTATTAGGACTATAGTAAATAATAAATAAATAAATCACCATCAAATTTGATATAACTTGGGTTGTGAGTTTAGTTACTGAAACTAAAACGCAGATTTTTTTGAAATAATTCACATTGATCAATTCATATTAAAAAAATATCAATAGATGCATCCCTATTATTTACACATGGTTTTGAACACCACTGGATAAAGCTGACGATTTGCATTAATTTGGTGATGCCGCACTCTTACAGGACGATCAGAAAATTACTTGCCCTGTTAACTAATAAACCTTGTTCTGAAAATGAATGACGTTGCTTTATTGCTGCATAATATTCGCCTTCTATGTGGATGTACTCGTGACACAAACCACAGTTTAAATTAAAGCCAATTAATAACACAAAATAAAAACTCCTGGTGTGTAAGTACACTTAACCCAGAACTATTGGATTAAGATTAGATTAGATCAACAGCTGGTAGATAACCTTATCTCTCTAGACAAACTTGATGACATCAACATTTTTTTAATTTGTTAATTACTAATGACTTGCGATGATGAGCAACTTTTGGAATAAAATTTATAAAATAGATAGAGTAGTTAGAATTTGTTTCAGAAACATACAGTACGCTCACCATGGCTTGTTTGATCTACTTGCTCCATTTAATTTAATGGGCAAACATTCTGCCTGGAGCCCTTGGGAATACAGAGAATATTGTCATTTATCTAGGAACTGTTGCACTATTTTTCATTGCTGGTGACATTTCAAAAGCTATCTTCCTCAAAGTTCCAGGTTCACCTATCAAGTGGTGCCCTTATGAGGACAGACTGGATGACAATTAGTTGAAAATGTCACCTAGTGTTCCAATAGCACCTGTGTACATTTATCTTGGGATTATGGGACACACTCCTCCCAGACTGAATGGCTGACTGAACCGTGAATAGCAACGATTCTGAGCACCTGGGTGACAGTCTGTGTTGCTACTAGTCTGATGAATCTCAGGCCTCTTTTAGACGGCGACCAGCTCCAGATAAAACGTCAAAGCTCATTTTTTATTGACCCTTTACACGAGAACGCACACTTTACGAAAACGCTATAATGTCGCTAGACGGCGGTAACGGGCTGCCAAATAGACCAGTCACCCACGTACAAGAAGAAGAACCAGCTCCCCCTTCACGCAACCCTATGGGGGTTTTGCTTCCAGAACACAACGTGCAATTTGTGGCCGTCGCTCGCTGCCTGCTTTCTACTAACGCATAGAGGTGACACACAGGCTGACAGGCAGCACAGAGCATGCACGCAGGCAGAGCCCGTCACGGGATGATTATTATATATTTTATAATACATTAGGCTACATAAACGCTGCTGCCGCCTATCGCAAGGCATCTTATTTACATCATGGTTTTACATTCACCATCGCTGATGACGTTCTCAAAGATTTCCACTCTGGGAGGTGGTTTCACTTCGTTTCGTTTTCACCTCCTGAAAACACCGTTCTCGTCTAAAGGGACACGAGCAAACGATACTTTATTTTGTCGTTTTCTATGAACACCATTCTCACTCAACCACCCAGATAGGAGATAGGCTTGGCAAAAAGAATGTGTTCACAAATTGTGTTTATAAAGCATACACAGTAAAATCCTCAGTGTTAATTTATATCTCTGAGAGTGTACAGGAGGATTTTAGTGTAGGAAATCTAAATTTATTTAACCCACCCCAATAGGGAGGGGAATTGTTTTTTGTCTCAAGCATCAAGCATTCAACCAAGCCGTGTAATAAGAAGTTATATTGGCCAAAGGGATGTGATGCCAGAAGCACCTTATAGACCTTATTTGAAACCCCTATCTCCAATCCCCACAGGGCTTTATACTCGGTTTGCACCTTTTTCCCTCGACAGCACATGCATTTGTTGAAAAACATCCAATCAACAAGCTCATAGCTTGTGAGCTACAAGCTTGTGAACGTGTATATATATTTTCGCCGCATGGTCGCCCCAAGAATAGCGATGTTAGGGTGAAAATGTGGTGAAAGATAGACACATGTTTACTATATGCATTAAGCCCCCAGGACCGGGAGGCTATTATTGTTTCAACTTTCATTGAAATGAGAGGGCAGGGTGCCACCTCCAGTTCTTATATACAGTAGCTCTATGTATGCAACACATTGAATGCATATAGTCTTTCATTTAGCAGCGTGACATTCAACCTTTGAGCTTGACCTTTAGAAGGTCAAAGTCAAGTTGGCCATATTTTCCACAGTGGATCAATTTCCACAATAGCTGGAGCTCACGTGGCGTTTGTTCTGTTTAAAGGGGGGGTAGGGGTTGGTGTGCCTGACACTGCTTGCTCAGTACTATTGATTTCATGTTCAGTGCAAAAAGTCCCTGTGTGAAAAGAAGGTGAGACTCAACAATCTCTGTGTACTTCAGGTTTGGTGCATGACATTTCCTAAAAAGGTCTGCAATGTTCCGTTTATCTCAGGCATTCTGCTGCATTTTGAATAAGTCCTCATGGTCCAATTCACAATAGGTCACTCCCTCTGCTGCTTCAGAGATATTGCCTCTAAATAGCTAGAGAATGCTGAGTGGCTATACGTGCAGCAGAGCAGCACAATACTCAAAAATAGTGTAACACTGAAAAGCCCTTACCCAATCCCCTAATCCAAAACAACATAATTCTTCTGTCCCAGTGTTCCATTTGCATTTGCATCTGCTCAAAAGTGATGTGTGGCTATGCGTTGCAGTAGATGTCAGTAGAGTTGTCACACACCGACTATCTGACAATAGAAATGATGTTATTGCAATACTTAAAATAACCATAGGAGTTATGGATCGCAGCTCTAAATGTAGGATTTCAACAGAATTATGTCATAAGGTATTGAATTCAAAGCTATTATGCCAATATTAATAATCAGCTTAAGTTCTTTGCCTAAGCTTGCCCTTTTCCACTGTTATTGCATGCATGCACAAACTGCAACAGATGTTGACGGAACGAGAATGTTAACAAAAAAAGTACTGTACAAGAAGGCAGAAGAAGATGTTGCTCGAATCAGACTGAAACCTTGCCCAAGTGTTTATTGCGAACGCAGTGAGCACTTACTATGAGACCTAGCAGATCATGTCTGTCTGTCTGTCTGTCTGTCTGTCCGTGTGTCTGTCCCGCTATCCAAATATGGAGTGTGTTGCATCAGCAATCACTCAGCTCCTATTATGGGCACAAAAGGGGCCAGGTCCACTCAGCTCCATATATGGGCACAAAAGGGACTGTTTTCACTAATTTCACAGTACTACACAGTTCTCACTAATTCGTAATTTATTCTAATTGTTATTGCAATTTACGATCTGCGTTCGCTTCCCGCGTTTGCGAGTCTTACTCGTAGTCATACATCAGATATGTCATAGATCATAATAGATGACTGACATCACAAGCTTGGCTATGTGAGGTCAGAGATCCGCATTGGAGTCACTCTAGTCCCATGTGGATCCTTAGATCCACATGATTTGATTTTTACCAGTCTAGCCATAAAATGGTTGTGTTTGTCTGTGTGTCCAGAGATAATCTTGCAAACTGCTGGAACAATCATCACCAAATCTCTTGTATACCCTCAGAGTACTCTCAGGGTGGTACCCTATCATATGATGAACTACGAAATATGGCCATGGAGATACAAGGATTTTATCTGACGTAAAACAGTAGATGACGGATGTCACAGGCTGGCCACATTAATAGAAGGCATGGAGCCAAGCTGACTTGATTTCGTATTTTTTAGGGGCGCTAGGCCCTCCTACTCCATGCCGGCAGCTTTGTGTCTGTGTATACCCCATAGTGATGATTTGAAGCGATTTACCCACGGGATCACTAGAAGTACCATCACATACCGGTAGTCTAATATCTGGTTTATCTATCCTTCATCTATCCTGCCTGCTGTAGCTACGTTACGTACTACTCCGTTTTTAATCTCATTCAAGATGACAACCAGACAGTATTACTAATTTTATTTTAATTTATTTATCATTTTTATCCCACAATTTTGTAACACAATTATCTAATGCAGTGGTAACCAACCTTTTCAAGCCCAAGAGCCCATTTTATTCCCAATTGTAAGCCAAGATCTACCACTAAAACGTGTTAGAAAAAACACTTGTTTTTTTGCTATTTCTGACAGGCTCAATGCATGTGCACACATCCACACAAAGACTAAAGCTTAAATAATATTAAGACAAATTAGAAATAATTAGTATTAGAAATATTTTGTTTCTCATTTCAATGAATATTCACATTGGCAGATGTTCAAATGACATAGGCATAACATGACCATATATATTTGCACAGATATGGTGACATACTCTCAGGGTCAGCCCACCTTTAATGAGACTGCTGTGACTGAACTTTATCTGCAAGCGTTTTGAAATCATATTTAGTGATTGCCAGTCTGAGGGTGTCATTAAGATGTGAGTCAGTCATACGAGTTCTATTTTCTAGATTCTAGATTTTATTATTTTCATTTGTGAAAAGGCCATTCTCTGCTCACAAGATACCAAAATTCCTTCTCTTTAGCTCTGACCTGCAGGTGACAGTCACTTACTAATCCAATAATCTCCATTTAAATATCTGAAGTTAATGCAAACACATCCTGCATTTTATCGGACAGCAGTTCAATGACAGTAGGCTCAGTAAAGAGGAAAGGAAAGCAGCTACTTGACTCATGCGTTGTACTTCAACAAGTTTTCATATTTCATATTTTTTGCTCTATGTGTGCATGTGTACATAATTCAAACTGTAGCGTTGATTATTGTCACGGACAGAAGTCATTCTTTCCCTTTGCATATGCCCTGGAGTGCACTCGCCTATTAGTTTGCATTGCAGACTGGTATATTCAGTATATTTTTCTCATTTTTATATTTTTGTTGTTGCTGCGCAGCAGTTGAGGAGAACGCAACTATGCATTCCTTTAAGCAACACAACTTCTGCAGCTGCATCCATATGTTTAGAATTTGCATCAATGATCAAATCCCAATAATAAAAAATATAACAACGAACAACGAAAACTGAAGTAGCAGCGGCGCTATCGGCTAGTAGTCCCAACTCTGTGTCTGCAGCCTGTCACGAGCCCGTAATGAACGCACGTTGTTCCGTATTTTAATGTCGGGTCGGAGAATAAATACAGTATGAATGACGGCGGGATTTATTTGACAACTCTGTCCTGCTTTCTTCACGAGAAGAGAAGAGCGCTCACAGCTGCTAATATGGTAGCAGCCGTGTGGCTGTCAGTTCTCTTTACGGCATGACGTAATGGGAACCTGGGTCTGGGAAGCTCAGAGCTGCAGCCATTGGCTCATGATACGAGCACACGACCAATGGGACAGATCATTCAGTGTTGCTAAGATACCACCACCCCACCACACACGCACACACACCCTTGGACGATGGGGTCTATTCTCAAACTCAGAGCCACAGCGCTCTGCTCAAAATTAATTTGCATGTGACGAGCGGCACTGACATTATTCCAATGGGTCTGTCTGACACTTCGCGATCGACTGGAAACGTTCCCGCGAGCTACCGGTAGATCGCGAACCCCCGGTTGGTTACCCCTGATCTAATGTGATCCAGGGCTCTACACACCCACCGCCAACCTTGTCCCCATATATGGGGGACATGGGGAGAGCAACGGATTTGGACTCATGCTTCCTTCATGCCCGAGTGTCCAAGTTGCTCCTTTTACACCTGACAGGGGGGAGTTTCCCTGGTTGGAGTTCCTTTCCCCTCCATCAGGCGCCCCGGCTGGCCAGGGGGAGGCAGTTAAGAGACCAGGATTACTGCATGTTTTTTCTGAGGGTACCTACCCTAGGGGACACAGGGAGAACATGCAAACTCCACACAGAAAGACCCTACGCTAGTGTGCGATGTAGAGCAAAAAAGCAGATCTACAAGCTCTCAACACAATGCAATGTGAGCTTTTAGACTGCCAATTTCATTTTTATTTAAATAGGAACACCAGGCTGAAAGCAGTTTACCATGAAGCATTCCGGCAAGGTGTTACTGTATCTGCCAACATACAGCACCAAGCCACCACAACAGGGTTGAAAAAGTCAATAAGAACAAAATATAAATTGTATTCCCTCAAAGATGCACGAGAACAACTTGGTTATACCGAGCACTAATATCATGCACTATCTTTATATAGTGTGGGTAGACTCCATTTGACATAGCCATACCCAGGAGAGGCATCTGTCAGGCCTCCATCCCCTCTTTCACATCCCTATGGGTTGTTTCCACACAGTCTGATGTCAATATTGGTAGAGGGCGCAAATACACAGGTTCATGTACTTTTTATTTGCATTGTAATCCCCATAGGGGGATTTTAGATCGCCTCATATAAGAACTGTGTTTGAAAAATAAACAAATCATCCAGGCCGCTTCACTCATATGGATATGAAGAATCAACTGACTGAGAGAAAACGCTATCGTTACTGAATTAGTTACATTTTCGCTAGAAACAGACTATCATATATGAGTGACTGACTGTAGCAAACGATACAAAGACACCTCCCTGACAATAACGCAGAGACAGCTTGTTTATTTTTGGACCACAACGCTTATATGAAACGATTTTAAGATGAGCCGATGTTATTCTCCATAAAGAAATTACTTCCGTGAACCAGGGGAATCGAGGGGACGGGCGAGTGACGTCAGGACTTCAGCGCTCTATGACACCATTGATAGGTAAACCATAGCTATTTTTTGTCAGGTGAAACCTGACTAGTGACTACTCATGAAATGTAGACAACAAGATCGCCACCTAGTCGTGATTGGCTGCTTCTAGCACAAAATGCATACAAGACCTTCCGTCTTCTTTGTATTTTTGTTTCTTTGATATGTTATTGTCTATTTTTTTGTACTACATGCTAAATAAATAAACCTAAACCTAAACCTAGCCAATGGGACAGCAAGCAACAGCAAAGCTACCTCTGGCCAATGGGAAGGGGAGGGGCAATGGGAAGAGGATATCCCTGGCAGCCACGCAGGCTGCAGACAGTCAGTGCAATGCAGCAGAGAGGCATGATCACAGTCACGGGGTGACGGGGAAGAAAGAGCTCGACCCGACACAGGGCATACTACAGTTATTTGACACCAAACGCGGTTGAAACAGCGCAGCCAATGCAAAGCCACAACAAAACACAGTCATTGAACCACACACATAACGACGGAAACGAACGCAAACAACGGCCTCGAGGCGGGAGGTTGTGCCACACAAACATACACGTTACTAAAATAATAATCATACTAATATGGTTGGGGAAGAACACAACGGAGACAGCGCTTCTTTCACCTGACAAATATCACTATGTGATCATTTCTTGATTGGTTCCATTTATGAGCAGCGGTCTAATAAGTGAAGAGTGCGTGTACATATAGCCTTTCAAACTTGCCCAGAGCGGCATCTGATCTGTACCATACAAGAACAGGTTAAACGAGAATACAGTTTCGTCCGCTCAGCTTTTATGGATTGTGTTGTGAAATTGTTATTTTCTTTGCCTTTCCCTCACTAAAAAAGACAAACGGGGAATTGCATTATTTTGCATTTGCATTGACATCTTGCCTGTGAATATGTAGATAAGGTTTGAATGTTTTCATACATTAACTTAACTATGCCGACTAAACCCAGACTCATTCGTTGCAAACAACAGAGGATCCAAAAAACTAAAAAGGTGAGGTTAGTTTTTTTCTCTAACCATCCAGTCCAGTCCTCTGATGCACTAATATTTCATGGATATGCATCATCACACCCAAGCTTCTCTAAAACACATTTAAGAAAATTCCCCCCTGGATAGCTAAATGGCTCTTTAGAATAATTGCTTCCACTTCTTACAGATTTAATAAATGTTTTTCGTCGAGAGGCACGGTTCCCATTGAGTAATGGTTACATTAGAATGGTTGGGATCATGATCCTCCAGGCAATAATCATCTACTGTACTGCTCCATTCCCCTTGGACATACAAAGGACAGCGTTCCCCTTTGCCTCACAAGGACCTTATTCGCAGTGCCAGGTTTAGAGTAATCCCTATTTTGGCCATGTCATTTATAGGTTAACATTTTCAAAAGTTTTCAAGAAAGTTTGAAAACAGATCTATCGACAAGCTCACAATGTGTCGCAAGCGCGAGGA
Source organism: Protomyctophum bolini (assembly GCF_963924005.1). NCBI lineage: Eukaryota > Metazoa > Chordata > Actinopteri > Myctophiformes > Myctophidae > Protomyctophum > Protomyctophum bolini. The sequence continues at coordinate 27,060,547 of NC_137867.1, read as the reverse complement.
GTTGTTAGCTTGTAGATAGGCTAGTTTGAATTGAATGAGGTTGAATGCTTAAAGATGGGTTGCCACAATCTTACTTTTTCAGGTTTTCATGCTTTTCTTTTTGTTTTGCTTCTTACGGTATAATATTATGGTGTGGATGATGGCGTAGATGAACTGGAGGAACCCCGCCCCCCCTTGTTAATTTGTTTAAGTATGTAACTATACGTGATTTTTTTTTAAACCAATAAAAAAAACTCCCAACTCAAAAAAGTGGTGGCACCTCTGAGTTCAGTTCTCAATAAATTAATGAATGCATTTGCGCAACCAAATGTACCATCCCAGCCTACATATCTGTAACTCTGAGTGTACAAATATAACCAAATGGACTAGGGTCCATTTGGTTAGATTTACAAAAACTTTAAATGGTTAAACAAAATAAAGTTCAATTTATTTATTTGCTTAAGTTAAATCAAATATGTTCCATATGTGTTTGTGTAAATGTCAAGTACGGGCCTTCATGCAGTAGCCTGCTATACAATTTAGGCATTTAGCAGACGCTCTTAATCCAGAGCGATTTACATTAGGCAAGAACAAAAAAGCATGGGAATACACATATATAAAATGCATTTATCATGAAACATGCGTAAGCTAAGAATGTATAGAACATATCTACATAATGACACTATACATATAAACTACCGGTATACATATTTACTATACTATGCTATACATATGTACTATGAAGTGCTATGACTATATATACAATGCAATTATTGTGCTGTCTACATGACATGCTATAAGTCTGTTTCAAATGCTAAAAAGTCTAAAAAGTGCTATCTAAGGGGGTATAGGGTAAGTGCTATAGGCCATACACATGCAGCCCTCCATTGCAGGGAGAATTTGAGCCACGGCTGTGCAGCCGCATGCTGTACTAAATCTACCAAACTATAAAAATAGTGTGATAAAAAAACCTCCTCAAATGTAACAGGCAGGCTCTTGACCTCATGCCGCCAACTCTTTATGTAATTTTCTGCCACTGTGTTGTCCATTTGATTTGTCTTGAATCTTGTATGTGTCTGGTTCTCTTGTTTCAATTGTGAGCATGTATTGTATTTTATGTCCTGCCGAGTTTCATTTCTGGAACAATAAAGCCTTGAACTTGTGCCTGAGCACATTTTGGGAGTGTTTGGGTAGAGGTGGAAGCTAGAGCTAGGAGCACCCACAATGTTATTAGATTCTGACAATGACTGCAACTTCGAAATACGCAACTTTAGAATAGATTACACTGGCTTTTGCATCTTTCTGAATGCATAATATCCTGTTGTCTTGATACAGTACTTGAATGTTGGATCCTCCTATAGCTGTGGAAGTCTCCAGAGAGAGAGCGATTCCATCTGAAACTAGCCTTAATCAATGTCTGTGAAGCCAAGGCATTTCAAAGTCTTCATTTCCAGCTGTGGGAATGTCTCACCTCGCTGCTTCAGATACACATCAAGAGGCAGATGAAAATCTGCCCATCAAAAGTGCAGTGCAGTAGACAGCACCTATCCTCAAAGAAGATGACTCTCTCCCGAACATAGGTTGCTGTGTCACACACACACATTTGAAATGTTTATTTATGTCCACATAATGAGAAGTACAGGAATACCTTGTTACTGTACAAAGGACATAAACACTGCCAGTGCAGTTTGACAGTGGGAGAGCAGCCAGTTACAACGTGCATGGACGGCAAAGCATGGTTACATACAGTACAGCTGACATGTCGGACACACACACACACACACACACACACACACACACACACACACACACACACACACACACACACACACACACACACACACACACACACAGAGTGTACATGATCCTCACGTTTGACTCATGAACTACTAATACTGGCAAAAGCAAGAAATCACAGCATCGTTCATTATAAGCTCTAAGAGAAGCTGTGTTTTTGTTCTGCTTTTAACTGTTCTGCTTTTAACTTGTACTGTTTTAACCTGTACGGCGACCTTGAGTGCCTTGAAAGGCGCCTTATAAATAAAATGTATTATTATTATTAAAGTCAATGGAACTCTGCTGTGGAGAGTGTGGCATCAAATTGTTCTTCATAGGCTAATGCTTTCTCTGGAATTAGGCGGATGGAAGTAAGAGCATGGCTGAGTAATTATACCTGAAATTCTCTTGACACAGAAACTCATCAGGATTTCGACAAAGTCACAAGAAAAAGCAAACAAGTTCTGATGTACCATGAATTCAGTGCTCAATGTAATATGACGAAAACTGACATGCTAATCAGCATGTTAATATGGTAAAATTTAATTTCGGATGTTCCTTTTTGGTACCACATAGTAAGTTTTCATGTCGTTTGGTTTCTGTTGCCTGATTGATTTACCCATGTCTCTGTCTGTCACCTATGTTTCTAGTCTTTTGACACGAGGCATTTTAATGAGTCCATTGTGGCTTCTATGTTTCAGCCGAACTGTTTTTCTTCTCTCTTTTCATCATTTGTATGCAAAGATAGCCTCAAAACCCAAATCTTGCCTAATAATAAATGTACTGTAAATATGCCATTAACCAACAGCTGAAATGAAAAACATGGTTTTAGAGCATATCAGTCATAATGGGGACATACTGACATAGTTAAAAATACAGTAGATGCCAACAACTGTATTTTCATGTCAAAGATCCTAAAGTCGAGTCAATGATTTGCAATGTAACAAAACCGTTGCAATAAATTGCAGAGAGAAATTGCAGCAGTCACAAATCATTGGTGTGGAGTGTGGACTGACTGGTGTGGCTTAAATGTCCAATCTGAATGACTTCCTGGCCTACAAAAAACACAATACGTGATTACATGCAGGTACTATAACCAATTTCAGATATGAACCTGCCCTACACTGATAGGCATGTCACTATGACTCAGACATAACCAAAAAACATAAACAAAACCGATACGCCCATATATTGCATTGCATTACTGCTTGTTCTTAATGTTGTTGCCTTGCTTTTCTTTTATTCTCCATTTTTCTGTAAAGCACTTTTAGCTGCATTTCATGTCATGAAAGGTGCTATACAAATAAAGTTTTATTATAATTATTATTGCGAATGCAGTGAGCACTTACTATGAGACCTATGTAGCAGATCATGTCTGTCTGTCTGTGTGTCTGTCTGTCTGTCTGTCTGTGTGTCTGTCCCGCTATCCAAATATGGAGTGTGTTGCATCAGCAATCACTCTGCTCCATATATGGGCACAAAAGGGGCCAGGTCCACTCAGCTCCATATATGGGCACAAAAGGGGCACCATATAAGGAGTCCCCAGAGCAGCTATACGTCCAAAACCCAAATATGTACGAGCTGCGTTCGCTTCCCGCGTTTGCGCGTCTTACTCGTTATATATAGGCATGTCACTATGACTCAGACAGAACCATAAACAAACCCAATATGCCCAGCCCCCATACTGTCTAGGGTAGGCATATATGGAGACCTGGTTGTCATGTACAACAGTGGTTCCCAAACTCTTTCATGTCAAAAAGCCCCAAATTGACACTTAGCCCGCGGACCCCCATTAGAAAATATATGCCAAAGGAACTGGTTGGAATAACGTGTTCCTTCCACACGCTACGTCCAACCAGGGAAACTCCCCCTTGTCAGGTGTAAAGGAGAAACTTGGACACTCAGGCATGACGGAAGCATGAGTTAAAGTCCGTTGCTCTCCCCTTGTCCCCCATAGATGGGGATTAGGTTGGTGGAGGGTGTGTAGAGCCCAGGATCACATTAGATGATTGACACAGGGTTGAAAAATGGGTTACAAAATTGTGGGATAAAAAAAATATTAAAAAAAAGAAAATATATGCCAGGGACCCCCATAAGAGAAGATTTTTACGGCTCTAATAGTGATTCTCAACCAGTTTAATTTCAAGGAGCCCCAGTTTGACATGCATTAGCCTATCAGACCCCCATTTAATGGCATTTCTATCTCTGGGACCCCCGATTTATATTGTAAAATCAATGTTAATTTAACTACACTCTGTACACTCTCAGAGTTACAGACCCATAATGGTCCATTTGGTTACAAACTATCATTTAGCTAGGGACCCCCTGGAACTTCCTCACTGATGTACACAATATGGGATGGACTGACTTCCCTCCGGGGAGTGTGGTGCTTGATTCTTTAATCAAGCTGCTTTTGTGTATTTTTCTACTTGGCTGTGCTGTATGCTGTTCATGCTTTGAAGTTGTTTTTTTGTAATTAAAATGATGACGTCATGAACGGGGCCTCCCGATCCTTAAGACCACCTGACCAGGGGTGCAGGGGACCATAAGAAATACAACACAATCTATCTATAAATGCACCATGTCTCTGTACGTCTGTCTGTACGTACGTGTGTACGGCTGGCCCACGGCTGTCCAGAACCGTCACAAAAGGCCTCTGCCCGGGCTCTGGACAGGGCCTCTGCCCATGCAGGGTCCATACAGTATATGGAGCTGGCCTGTTCTAACATCACAACACACATAATTGGGCATGCCTGACACAGAATAGGAATAAAGGGACACAGAGAGACAGACACAGAAATCTCCATATATGGGCCTAACGTAAAAGGGACACAGACAGGTGGGTGGAACAGGTACTCTGACTGTACAGCCGGGCATCAGTCTAGTACTACTATATATAAAAAGCCAATTCACCTGGTCTTTAAATTGAAGTAACACTGAAATCTATTTCCAATATTGCCATCAATTTACTCCAAGACTTCATATTCTAACTCTAACTCATACAGAACCAGCGTGAAAGGTGATTACGAATTACATCAGATTAAAAGATCAATAAAATATGATTATCCTTCAAGACAATAATAAAAAAGGTAATAAAGTATAATTTCCCCTCCCTGTTTGATCTGCTAACAGATGCAATTACCGGTACGCTGGGTAGATGATAAACTCAGGCAAAAAATACCTTTAAGATTACATCAACAATTAATTATATGAAAAAAAGATGGTAGTTGGGGGGTGGGACAAAAACGAACCCATCTTTCATCTTTAAGCAGCAACTCCCTTGTTGACACTGGATGTACTGTTACCATTAACTTGCACATAGGGAAATATGAAGGAGCAAACAATGAATGTGACAAAATGTGAAATTCCCCAGCCCCTCTCAAGGTCTCATTTCCCAAGCAGCTGCCGGGGAGAGAGAAGGAGCCAGGAGAGAAAGATAGATCGTCTCTGTGTAGAGCCTTTGGGAAGAGGGTTGCGCAATTTCCCCCCCAGCAATTTATCTACATTCAGTCAGACTAAATCGAATGGAAGCTTTATCCTTCCTGAATATAGTATCTAAGAGACAAAAAAATGGTTCCAACTGTGAAGTCAATTTAATCTCAAGTATTGAGACCATTAAAAGCAACCTGGAGTGAATTATGCCTAGAATGAATTACCCCTGTCTTTTGATTGTGAAGAGAGCCTGCGTGTGTGTGTGTGTGTGTGTGTGTGTGTGTGTGTGTGTGTGTGTGCACGCGTGCGTGCGTGCATGTCTGTCTGTGTGTCAGCTGTCATCCTGCCATATTCGCATGGTCCATCACAGTGGCAATGATCCACGCAGCCTGCTACACAAGTCACAGGCAAGTAATCTCCAATTCCAATATACTGTAGCTCGGGATTTGATCGTATCCATGCAAATGGTGAATAGCAGTCCATCATTCTAAATACTGCCAGATTTGATCAAATCCATACATATGCTCAACAGCATATGGACAAACTGAGACCAGTCTGTAGCATTTTGCACGGGGCACAATTTAAGGATTTATTTCTCCCTCTGATATTAGAGTGAGTAGAGGAGGAAGAAACATGAGAGGAGATAAGATTGAGATAGGTAGTTCTTGAAGAGATGTTCAGTCAACATTATGCCACTATTTTGCTGCTATATTGTGGCATTAGGCAACAATGCAGTGATTGTGATTGCAAACTGACCAAGATCATCACAGTAAAATGATACAAAAGAAACTTGTCCTGAGGAGGCACAGTAACATTTAGAAGAAGACGTAGACGGGAGGGGAGCTTGGCTCTTGAGTCAGACCTTACCTTAATTCATAATGTCCTGTGATGATCTCTTAAACCAGGCAGGGGAGAGGGATGATCTCTCCTACAGGTTGGTCAGGGTGCCTGTTCAGTGAGGTGTGGAGGAGGAATAGTGTGTACCTCCTCCCAGTGAATCTCCTCACTGTCAGGTGAAAAAAAATAAGTAGAAAGTTAACAGAGAAATACACAGGGAATCAGGAATTGGCATACCGGTAACTACCTATCCCTAAGATGAAAGTTGGGAATGCAATACTCTTTGTACCAGTTCAACGTTGCCATCAACTGTTGGTGTCCCTGTTACAGTATGTCCATAAATGGAGATCCCTGATGTCAACGGTATATGCTCATATATCATTGTATAAACCTTTAATCTCCATATTTTAACTTTTTGAGGGGGCCTCCTATGCCCAGCTTTGTGTGTTTGTGTGAACACAAACATTGGCTTCTGACTGGCTGATCACCCCATATCAATCAATGATTTGATTGGCTGAGTACATCTTGAAGATAAACATGAGAGCAGTAAAAGTGCAAAAGTGATTGGCCGGAATGACTTTTGTGATGATTTGATTGGCATGTGGCACGGTGATGTATGATGATGTATGATATGCCCCTCACTTTACTTCACACTAAGGCTGCACAATATATGGTTATTGCATCGTTATCGAGGTACTATGAACATGCACAATATCAGTATCGCAAATAAAGGCAACGTATCACAATATGATATTTCGTCAATATATCGATATCTGTGCTTAAATTATTATTTTTGTTTCCTACTGTTCATATTATATGTCAAATATACATGGTTGTTTTTGTATGTCTGTACTCAATTGTTATTTTCTATTGTTTAATGATGACGATAACTGTGGGGGGAGGGATGGGGTGAGGGAGGAAAAAAAATGGTATGTTCAAACTGTACTACATTGTTGAAAACTACTACCAATAAACATATTAAAAAAATATATATATATCGATATCGTTGATTGATATATTGTTATTATGCAGTTTTCAGAATAATGTTTAGTTTTCAATGTTGCAACACTTACTGTACAATATAGAATATGACATGTTAACGGTAATATCGTATCGATATCGCAATATTTGGCATAAATACCATGATATGAAATGTTGTTCATATATCGTGCAGCCCTACTTCACACAAGTGTGATTGTTATTTTTGAGGGGCCCCTCCTATGCACAGCTTTGAGTGTTTGTGTGTTTGTAGCACGGAATGTGATGATCTGATTGGCTGAGCACAGAATGTGATGTATGATGATGTATGTTGATGTATGATGATAAGAGCACCCCACACTTCACACGAGTGTGATCTTTTGTGTGCATTAGGCTGCTGAAGAAGGCTGAACATAGTCATTAGCCTCTCGCCCTGGTCTACAGAGGACATGGCGAAAGCATCCTCACCAGCGGTATCACGTTGTGCTTCAGAAACACTACCCAAGCGGATGACTCAATGAGGCTTCAAAGAGTCATCAAAACTGCAGAGAGAATCATTGGCTCTGACCTCCCCTCCACAGCAAGGATCAACACCACCCAGCTCACTCTCTGTTCTTGTGGAGGGACTCAAGATACAACCTGAGACAACAAAGACCAGTAAGTACCGTATCTACACCCACAAGACACGTTTGTCTCCTCCAGGCTGAAGGCATGGGGAGAGACTATGTTTTGCACCCTGTCCGTCCGTCCGTGAACAGCTAATTCACATGGGCCTGTTATAGCACCACCATGAGACCCGAGACACAGACACAGACACACAGACAGACACACACACACAATCTTGAGTTGCTGCAAGTATCGACCTTGGGGAAGACAAATACTGCTGCCGTCACAACCAGGTGCTCACACCCATCGCTGAGAGCATCTGTAGTGCTATCACCAGCTGTCACCAGTTCAAAACCTGCAAAGCAAATCCCATCAGCTTCTTAACAACTGGAGGGAAGCCAAACAACACCTGAAACAGATCCAGGGCTTCTCAACACTTCACAGGTCTTGGAAGCCAACACTGGTCTTAGGTAGTCAACCCAATAAGCTACTCTGTACACCAGCATGTCGCTAAGACCACCCTCAGATCATTCTGGTGACAGAGGCAACATAAAATGTTACCATGCAGAGCTCACCGTGGAATGGGAAGAGGAGGCCTTTGAGAGGAAGAGGGAGGAGTACCTTACACAAACAAGGCTGGAAGACAGGATGTTTGCCAGTGGAGGTACTGTAGGGTGCAGAGGCTTTGCTGAACTGTCTCTCTGTAGTGCTTAGACTGCACTCTGTATCACAGGAAAGGGCCATATATAACAACGACACAGAGGCTGCAGAGAAAAGCTCTCATGGCTCAGGAGGAGTGAGAGAGCGGATCCTTGGGAGAGTGCTGCTAGGGCTATTCAGCATCAACCGAGCTCAGCGGGGTTGCCTGAGGGAGGGTGTGTGATGTTCTAATCACTTGATGACATCAGGTAATATTACTGATGTCAAGTCAAAGTCATACGATTTGTCACACACGTTACCGCAGTGAAATTTGTGTTGATGGGTTGTATATATCCCATGCATATCCTTCCATACACTCATTGCTGATCGACTGTGCATACTGTAAGTACAATATTCATTCATATATGAATTAGCATTAAATGTACTATTCATCATATTCACTGTTGATACTGTACATTTATATTCATTAATAGACTAACTATGTTAACTCATTCAGAGACTAGTGCCAGAATCTAACATTAATTTAGTTTAGTTTAGTTTGGTTTTTAATAATTATTCTTCCCTGTATCCTTTACGTTTCTTTAATACTATTCATTTATTTATTGATTCACTGTGACATTAGGAAAAAACGATATAATCTGAGTTTGAGTGTATGTGGCCAATGGAAGAGAAAATAGGGTTGCCTTGCCTACAGTAGTTGATGTTCATTGTGAATAGAATTATCCACTCATCAATAGTGATAATTATCAGTAGCTGTGTGTAATCAATAAGTAGCCTAAGTTAGCATGGTGATAGCGTTCTCATTAGTGTAGATAGCAATAAAATACGAAGATAAAAATAAGATAACGATTTGGCATGCATAAATAAATAACTTAATGAAGCACTTCACCCATTTGCATTTGAGGGCTATGAAATAAAGGTAAATGGTGCATTTATTATATAGCACCTTTATCCAAGGCGCTTTACATAGATTGTGCATAACATTCACACACCGATGGCGGAGGAAACAATGCAAGGCACAAACCTGCTCATCGGGAGCAATTTGGGGTTCAGTGTCTTGCTCAAGGACACTTGGATACAATGGGCTGTATTTTGCGTGTCTTAAGTACCAGGTCTTATTCCCTAACTTGAGTAAACGAAAAACCTGGAGGCGTGATCAATGCTCTTTGGCCACTCATAATAGCCAAATGGCATTGCTCACGCCTCCAGGTCTTTAGTTTACTCAAGTTAGGGAATAAGACCAGGTACTTAAGACACGCAAAATACAGCCCTATAACTCTGGGGGAGCCCGGGGATCGATCTGCCAACCTTCCAGTTCCCAAGCAGCGGCTCTACCACTGAGCCACCAATGACAGCTATTATCTTCCTGGAAAGTTAGCAAGATGAAATAGAAGCCAATCAAGCCATTGTTCTTGCAGCAGATACAGACGGGGGAATACTACTTCTCATACACACTGAGAAGAAAAAATACTGAAAAAGCAGACAACCCGCAAAAACACTCCAAATTAGAAGATCATTCTTATACGTCAAGGCTCAAAGATGCAAATGTCCTTTTCAGATGGTTTATTACCTCTGACGAACAGACAATGGACGTGTTTCGGCCAGATGGGTCTTCCTCAATGTTGTGACAAGACAACAGGAAGTGAGGTATATGTGTATGATACAATAAAGTACAATTGAATGCAGGTGTCAATTGTCATCACTTTGAAAGATATCTAATGAGGACTCAATATTTATGGTACCAAGACAGGATAAATGCCATGTGAAATCGAATAAGAAATAGTAAAAAAATATATATATAATCACAGAGAGCTAACATAATATATAGGCCAGGCCCCCTAAACAGTAGCCTGGGTTCCACAAGTGACATTTCAGATCAGCGGAACGCAGAAAATCAGGCTGGAAGTACCCAGGCTACCTAAATAGGCCTTAAAGTGCGTGGAAAGTTAGTTAACCAAACAGACATTAATTAGCTTACAAGTATGAGACAAATAATAATTATTCCCATATTTAATTAATATTTTGAAATGTGGCCAACATGCACACACGTAATCCGACTCTGGACAAGTGGATGAAGATGGATGGATGGATTTTAATGATTGAGGAGATGGAAAGGGCCCCATCATATAATGAGCATTATAGTGAGGAACATTATTCAGCATCAGCAATGCAGATTTGACCGACGGTTTATGCTCAGTTCAAAGTCGAGGAATGCAGGGTTTTTGTCTCCACCAGGCCGAAGGCATGGGGAGAGAGTATGTTTTGCACTCTGTCTGTCCGTCCGTCCGTCCATCCATCCGTCCGTCTGTGAACAGCTAATCTCCGGCACCGTTAACCCGGTCGATGCCAAATTTTGCACACACACTCCCTGGATGCCAACGATGAACCTCATTTGCCAACAATGAACCAACATTTCCAGAACAGACTGTTATAGCGCCACCAGGAGGCCGACTTATATTACTCCTCCAGATTCTGTCCAAAAATCGTTACACACTATCTCTATAGTCATGTGTTCAAGATGGATCTGTCCGATATTTCATATTCCATCCTAATTGGCTAACATATAGGCTTTCTGGCCCTTTTGAAACAAAACACCTCAAATCATGAACGCCGTGTGCAATTTACGTGAAGTCTTTCACAGGCTGAGGAATATATCCGACCCTTTTCACATTGGCCTGTTATAGCGCCACCAACAGGTGGATTTTTGCTAAACACATTTTTGGAACAAAATGCCTCAAATCCTCCAATTGCCATTAATGGTGTAAGAACAAATGGCACCCTTTTCACATTGGCCTATTATAGCGCCACCAGGAGGCCACAACCTGACCTGATGGGCACTTTTTCTAGTTTATATTTATTTTCCTCCACAGACACCAAATATATAACAGTGCAGCATATTCACAGTGTGCCTAGGTGGACACGACAATTTAACACCAATAAGGCTTGCCGAAACGAATGTAAAAATCTGAATTGAACACAAAGAAACACAACAGACCAAGAACTTGAGACACTGTTTAAACGGGTTAAACCTTTCATGAAGGCCCTGGCAGCTCTCCCTTGGTGTTGTTACTAGCTAGCCCAAGTCAAACATGGACTCCTCACCATTAGCCTCTTTTTCATAACGGCCCGGGTGAGCCACACACAGAACACAGATTAGTAATTATCAATCTAATTAGATCATCAAATGGAAGCAGACGTGTACGTGTAGGTTGCGTGTGTGCAGTGTCTCTACTACCGTTTATAGGGCACGGGACAAAGAAGAAATTCAACTTCAGTGACTAACTCATCAACACAACTGGGATCAGGAACCTTATATCACAACATTTCTTGACACCTTCTTGTTTGTGAGCAAGAAAATCAAATTCTATCAGCTATTCAAAACAACATGGCAATTTTAGAGCCAGGTGGGAGAATATACGGTGTGTGCTGCTCCCCGTGGCTCCTTCCTAACGAGAGCAGTGCTCTCCTCTAAACCCAGCTTGATCTACATAACCATCTGTAAACCATCGTTGTTTGGGGAACGGTTTTGTATGCCTTAGCCAAATGCTGTTGGTTTTTCCTGATCTCCATATTGATTTATGTCCAGGGCGAGTAGGTTAATTAAATGTGAATAGCGTGGCAGAAACATTACATCCAGCACAGAGAAAAAGGGGAGTGGAGTCACTCTTTTTTGATGCTGCAACGGCAATCAATAGAAAATAACTAGGGAGTAGCTGTCATCGCACGGCTAACGGATGGGTTGCAGGATGATGTGTAGCAGAATTAAACAGCTGGCACGAGACACCAGAGTTCTATTTGAGGTTTTGTGGTGCATTTGTAATGAGAGGGCTCTGTTGATGGATTAACAAAGTGACGAGTTTTCCCCAAAAGTTTCACTCACACTCTTTCGTGTTACCCAAGTCCTGAGGCAAGCCACAGAGCAGAGTAGGAGCATATAAGAAAACATCTGTACATTCTTTGAAAACGAAACGTGTGTACAGGTAAATACATTCCGATAATGTTTAGTGAATAACTGAATATGTAAATGTACATACAGTGCACATTGGAGGCAGGAAAAGGTTAAGGAGTCAAGGAGTGACATGCAGCAAGGATCAGCCAGGCTAAGGAATCGAACCCGGGACTTGCTGTCAGCTGCATCAGAGCACAGGGCTTGACATTAAGGCTTGTCCGATGATAGGACCGATCTATGGCTGTGTATTTGGAATATATGATGAAATGTATGTAAGATCAGACATTCTAGGGCTATTAACTTATCTAATATTCAAACTAGGGTTTTCAAATTAACCGAGTTAACTGAGAATTAATTTGTGAAATGAATTTGATGATACATGCTTGGATGCCCCGCCCCATGCATCCCATTGATTTAAAATGTATCTGTGGGTGCTCGTGCCCCGGACAAGTGACTTTTATGTCCGGACAAGTGAATGGGACATTTACTTGTCCAAAGGACAAGTGCGTCTAAAAGTTCATGTCATGTGATATGTGACTTAACCACTCAGCCATCACCCAACACGTTTACATTAAAAATGTATATTTATTTTGTCTAATACTCATATTAACATGGAGTAGACAAATAAGCTTGCTTTATGCAAATGTATGTTTACTTATGTTTGAACCCCCCAAGAGAATTACCAATGTTGTCCAGAACCATTCAAATGGCACTGCATTAGCATAAAAACAGGCAGCAGTATTATGGACATAATGATCTGCTCAATTTAACATTACTTAGTAATAAGAGTACTCACAAAATGTAGTGTCCACCTTTATGCTTAAATGTTCACTAAAACATTGAATTCCTTTCAAAACATTAAAGGTAGAGTAAGTGATTTCACTTAATTCAAATATCACTTATTTTTTTGTTTTGTTGTGATAATCCCCTACTATAGAGTGTGCTGACCATATAAGGAGTTCCTCCCTGTCCCCAGTTAACCCCTGGGGGTAAAAAAAAACCTTAGGTTTCGTTTTTGACTCTCTATAGTATAGAGAGTCAAAAACGAAAGACCTAAGACTTCGTCCAATCAGTATAGAGTCTATACTGATTGGACGAAGGCTTAGGTCCCACAGCCAAAAACGAAACCTAAGGTTTTTTGAGTGAAATCACTTACTCTACCTTTAACACTAAATTATAGACCTCAAACAGAATTATATAAAATAAAACAAAAAAATAAAGTGACAAGAGGATATCTTTGCGTCAGTGTTACATTCCAGTATACTATTAGCATCTAGTTCTGGTAGTAATGGTACTGTATTGCCTTAGGACATAGGTCTTAATCTATAAATTCCAATGGATGTGAATGTGAGCACAACTTCTTAACGATTTTTTAGCTTCATGGTCACTGAACATGGTCCAACATTTTGGACCCATTCTTCACAAGCTTCTGAACATAGAGAGATAATGTTAACTTTGAATTTAGTCAACAGTCTCGAGAGACTAACTTTGAACATGTTGAATCATTGTCATGAATTTGGCTATACAACTATAGTACTGCTACTAATATTTAGCACATACATACAGTATATATATATATATATATATATATATATATATATACATACACGTACACACACACACTACGCATGCACGCACGCACGCACGCACACACACATACAAATAGTCGTTCAACACAGACAAACAAAGGCAATCAAATGAACAAGAATGATGCTGATTGACCACAATAATCATGCAGCTGAAACAAAACAAAATTAAGGGGGGGGTTTTCACCTGCACACTATGAATTTAAATGTCTCTGTAGCTGAAGTTCTAACTTGAAATGTTGCACACTCATTTCTAAACCTACTGGTCAAAAATATAAATAGATAAAAATAGTCTTACAGAAGAATAAACAGACAATAAAGTATGGGAATAAAGCAGGATAACAGAAATTATGTACAAATAGCTCACTGTTCAGCTATTGCAGGGCTTACAACATCAAAATATCTGCTGAGTGTATCAAGCAGTGTGGGCTCTGACAGATCAATGGGAATCTGACTCTGTGAAATTCAAGCATGGCTTTACCATTGCCCTAAGCAGTCTGCGATTTAAACAGGGCAGACAGTGAAGGATATAGATGTTGAAAGGGAACTTTAGCTCTAAGCTGTCTTACATCTCTCTACATATTCTGAGACAAGGAAGAGATGAGTGGACATTTACGCTTAAATACCACGCATCAGATCAAGCTAAATGTTGCGACTTAGGAAGGAAATCTTCCAACTCATGTTTCATTCTACTCTGACTCTGAGGGAGAAATTCTTCAAGAGTGACTTTTCAAAACGATATACCTAATACCTATTATAAAGGATAAACTATGAAATTAAAGTCACTCAATAGCTAATATTACGTTTTCTTACAATGTTATCGTTTCTTTACCCAATTACTTAAGTTATGGTTTGTTTTACCCTACTTACTGCATACTGGTTTAGGTTTTTAAGTTTATTTATTTAGCACGTAGTACAAAAAATAGACAATAACATATCAAAGAACAAAAATACAATGCAAGGAAGGGAAGAAGCCAGCTGGCTACTGTATTGTATAAGTGTATATGTTGCATTGTGGGATTTGTTTTATACAGTTGTTTAATACAGATTTCTTGCAGTGTGAATTAGCAGGAGTTCCCTTTTCATGCATGCAGAGAGAAAACAAAAAGCGACTCCATCCTGCAAGGAAACCTGGCACATCCGACCGAAAAGGTTTCCCTTTCAAATGTCAACTTTACATGAATGAATTTCCAGACTTGGGTGAAATCCCGCACTGTAACCAGAACAGTCGGAGCTGACAATTTGACAGGAGAACTCTAACCGTGCCTCTATAGGGGTGGAAAATAAACCCAACACACCCTCATTGGTAGTTCAAAAACTCACACATCAGTAGGTCTGGGCAATTAACCAAAAATACATCAAAACCAATATTTAGAACCATGGACCAGAACTGATCACGTACGTTTTTTTACATTTTTTGTTGTGAGCTTATAGATCAGCTATTTTCCCTTTTTTGCAAATCGATGCAAAAGTTGAAATAATCATAATATTTATCGCTCAGCCCCACCTAGCCCTACTATTAGTACCTGCCCTTGTAACTTTGTTTCAAAGCAAAAATTAAACAGGATAAGTAATTGATCTCATGCTTCACTTTCTTAATGGAGAGAGTACAGGGTTTGGGTGGGGTTATGATGACGTGTACCCCGCCAGGGCCTTAGACTCTCTCAATTTCAGTGTCAAATGACCCAAAAAGCAGCTTCTATGTGCACCGGTCTTGTTCATCAGCAGTGGAGACGCTCATGCTGAGCAAAATAATACGTCCGGAGAACAGCCAATGAATACACCCGAGAAGACTTGTAGGGTGCCGTTATTGATCTGTGACCCCCGACTTTGCCAAAGAATATCATTACCCTCGTCAGGCGACAGTTAGACGGCACCATCCCAGCAGCCCCACAGAGAGTGAAGGTCTTTGATACACAGATGATAAAGAAATGACATACAGTATATCAAAGCAGGCCAGGATCTTAGGACACACAATGCAGCATTTTGTTTTTTTACCATAAATAGGTTATTTCACATTTCCCTGTTCTCCTGTATAACAAGCATAATGGTCTGCTAAACTCCCTGAATCACTTGCTCATAAAATTTATCAAAATAAAACACAAAATACTGGTGTGATTTAATTAAAATAAAATACATTTGTAATTTGAAAATAGAATACCAACAAATAATATTACACTATTTTAGGTATTTGTGATTTGTCTCTATTGTCGTTCTCCCTCTCTCTTTTACATAATCATTGTCTACCTTTTCATTTTTCTGGGGCATGTGATGGTAATATTTTAGACTGGGGAAAATGGTGGAAGAGATATAATAAAGGATTCTGTTTACATCATTATGGTGCAACCAGAGTAGATGGAGACAAATGGCCACTGAACACTTTGTAGCATGCATGTTATCATCACTAACACAAACATTACAGCCTAATAATACAATGCAATGTGTGTATATCGACTAACACCTCTACTGCCAGTAATAATATCCGACACATAATTCTGAAAAGATGATGTCTTTAAAATCTCCCTGTAAAGTCAGATTAATTTCTTGTCAGTCAATCAAAGGTTATGATTTAGTGTCAGGATGACACTGCCCCACTCTCGCTTTAGTCCTTCTGCTTTAGTCCATCACAAGACACATTTTCTGTGTGGAATACAGAGCAAGTAACGGAGGCAGACGTACTACCGCAACTCGCATTCGCTATTATATCTGTTTGAAACTTGTAAAACATAGTGGACAAACTTAAATGCCCAACCTTTACTGTGAAAAACAACCATGCTGTTTTCGTGCTCAGACGCACCCACCCACACACATAGCTCCGTAAGGGAGTGGTTGCACCACTCAAAAATAGCAGTGGTGATTTAATATAATCTAGTGTACTTTTAGAGAAGGGAATTAAAGGATGACATTGTCTAAGCGCCCCAGGAGCTGACAGCAAATGCCCGGTCACAAATCAGTTGGGAAGTGCCATTGTTAAAGACCAGCTGAGATGAAAAATATGTTTTTCAGTTTCACACAGAGCATGGTTATAATGGAGATATATTATAATTAACAAGGCAAAAAAATGTATTTTTATGTTAAAGGTCCCTAAAGTCCAAATGTAATTACTTATGCCTTAATTATGCCATTTGCTATGAGAATCTTTAACAACGCACACACAGGGCAACATTGACTTCTCGTCTTGTCAGTTAGTTGTTTTTCTCTTTTTGTTATTCATGTCCTCACTGTATTCCTCACTGTATTGCATTACTGATCTTGTTTTTTTTATGTTTATGCCTTGCTTTTCTTTTCTTTTTTTCTCCATTGCTCAGTAAAGCACTTTGAGCTGCATTTCATGTCATGAAAGGTGCTATACAAATAAAGTTTTATTATTATTATTATTATTATTATTATTATTTTGTAAATCTAAGTGATCACATTTGTCTAAGTGTAGTTTTTTTTCTGTTGCGTTTATTTTTAATTATTATTATTTTAGTAGTATTTTCTTTACAATAGATCTTTGACGTGAAAAGGATAGGCACAATAAGCCATTATATTATTAACAAAAGATCTGTTGTAAGCCAAATTAATATGATCCTTGTACTGCAAGATCTTTACCTAAATTATTTATATGCTGTATGTACAAAAACAGAGACAGTACAAACTACATATAGTCAAAGGTATTGTACTGGACTGCTATTAGAGCTAGTGCATCTTCTTTCGTGTATTATCGTCAAATGTCCAACTCAGTGTTGTGTAGCCTTGTCTCTGGTCCCACTTGCCAGCCTCTGAAGGTGGTCTGTACAGGGGACAGGTGGTGATTACGAGTTCTGCAGTCTACTCAGGCTCACCACACTCCCGGGTCACTGATGTAGCGTTGGATATGCGAGGGCCCGCCTGTAGTGTAGTGTCATGCAGTATATGCAGTCATGTATCTGGACATTGCTAGGTTGCCAGGTTGATGGTAACAGGCAGCCTCTCGCCGGAGGCCGGCCGGGGCAATTCCCACAAGGACTGGCAGACGGGACACAGGCAGCCGGTTTGCACTAACTTTCGTTTGTTACTTCTGCATTTTCTGCTATGTTATTCCCAAGTGGGAAATTGGTAATGCTACAATTCATGTTGGAATTTGCTTTAAAGTAGTCAAGTCATGTACTCAAGTTGGAGAATGCCACAGTCCACAACTCTGGAGAGTGGTGACGATGCTCACCTCTGGTGCCACATGCACGCCTGATGGTCTCAGATCAAATCTCACCAGGGGGCAGGGGCTGCCTTCTGTTTATAGTTCCTTTCCTACCGTCAATATCGATAAAGAGAAGATTTACTGTAAAGGAGAGTGGACAGCCTATTCTGTTGATAATACAATAGACTGCTAGAAAGTGGTACTGTTAAGTGGTCCAAAACTGTCAGCAAAGAGTACAGTACAGGACATTGGTTTTCAGGTCCTCTTATCAGTCTGCTGATAACTCAAGTCCAGTCCTGATAAAGTAACTAGAAAGTGGTATACTGTTCAATAAGTAATTAGGTTGTTGTTCCCTTTTTTTTACCCTCCTTTCCTTTCGAGGACAGGCTTTGAATGCCTCAGGATACAATTATAGCAATTGGATCCTAGAGCTGGGGTAGAAAACAACTTGTTCAGATTAATCTTGTGTGATTTTCTTTTGAAAATAGTTTGGAATTGATCCATTATTCATTTCAATCTCTTTCACGGCAGGAGATGAGATATAATTACAAAGCCGTTTTCCCCATGACATTAACAGATTCTACAATGACAGTTTCTCTTGGTGCATTACAAAAAAGAAAACGCCTGACATGTCACTGATGTGCGATTTGGAAACCTACATGGCAAACCCCGCCCCTGGAATCCAAGCCGCACCACCAGACCATTTCCATTGGCTGAATCACGCCTGCTTGAAAGGTGGGTGAAACTGTATACACTGTACTGTATCAAAGGCTATACAAAAAGGCTATAAAAATCTATACACCGATGAGATGGCACCTTTGTGCCATAAAAAAAAGAAATTCTACCATCAAGTTGGTTTTTAAATGTTTACACGGTCATGTTTCACCTTTGTTCTCTGGACTGGTTGATAGTCTTCCAAGAGTAGAGCAACTACATGACTCAACACGAGCCTCAACAAGTGGTAACTGTATTGTTCCTGCAGGTGTAACAACTCTTTCGGACAGACTGCCTTCTAGGAACTGCTTGCCTACGGGTCTAAAACTACAGATGGATGGTAATGTGTTCTACAGAGGACTCAAACTGGTTACCTGAGTGATTATGTATACTTTTGTTTTATATGTCAATGTAATGGGTATTCTGACGTCATCCCCTCGATTCCCCTGGTTCACGGAAGTAATTTCTCTATGGAGAATAACATGGGGTCATCTTAAAATCGTTTCATATAAGATTACAATGCAAATAAAAAGTACATGAACCCGTGGATTTGCGCCTTCCACCGATATTGACGTCGGTGCTCTATAGTATACTATTATATTAGATGCATACATGCATGTATTTTTTATAAACGATTGTTTTTAGTATAGGTAGTTCAAATTTCTATAGAAAGGCCTAACCAGGGACTGGGGTTGCAAATTAGAATTGGCTATAAACCCCATGTACAATACAACAGTTTCATTTTTACAACTTCATACATTTGTATTGTCCCTGATATATATATATAGACAGGGGTACATGAGCACCTGGCCGTTCATTCGTGCTCTATCTCCGACCAAGCCACACTTCCACCACACATCTCTCTATGCAAAATAAAACCTGCACACTCCCACAAAAGACATAGACTACATTGCATTCGCCAAAAATGTCTTCTTTACTGTTTAAATATTACTTTTCTGAAACACGCTATTCTTGCTCAACCTCAACAGCCTACGTCAGAATCGTCATGTTGGCGTCTACTACGCCAACTACGTTCACTTAATGGGGCCAGTCCTTCACAGTGACACACGCGTTAGATCAACCACGCGACCGGGATGGTTTCTACCCCTCAATGTCGTGCCTACTCTACACTGCCATCCGAAGGCCCCTCCCCCTTTCACTGCTCCTGTGTGTGACCTGTGAACTACTCTCTGACTGCACTGTGGCTTGATTTATATGTGCGAGGTTGAAATGTAATGCACATAAATTAATTATAGGTCCAGCAAGCAAATCATGATTGTCTGTTTGTGCTCAATAGGTCACCATCACATTCCGATTTTAGGTGTTGTGTTTTCTATGACATTTATTTGGGCCAGTAGTTTCATATCTATCCTTTTTCCGACCAACACAGAACATGCTAACGGTGTTAGCGCGTTAGCATCCATCTTGCTTTTCATTTATATGTGCGAGGTGGAAATGTAATGCACATAAATTAATTATAGGTCCAGCAAGCAAATCATGATTGTCTGTTTGTGCTCAATAGGTCACCATCACATTCCGATTTTAGGTGTTGTGTTTTGTATGACACTTTGGCCAGTAGTTTCATATCTATCCTTTTTCCTTTGACCAACACAGACCATGCTAACGGTGTTAGCGCGTTAGCATCACACAGCTTACAGCGTCAGTGTTGCATGAATACTTTCAACCATGACAATGCCGACTACTTTTGCTACACACACTTCCCAAGGATTATGGAGATGTCTTTATTTTTTTTTTAAGGTTGAGAAATGAAATAATTATGGTCGTTTCTAATCTCAGCATTTCACAAGAGAAAGACGTGGATGCCTTTCGCTGCGCTGTTGGCGTTGCCATGTCTCATAGAAACAAGTAAATAGGTCTTTAAAAAGAATCCCAAAACAAGCGCATATAACAGGGGTCTGTAACCTATTTTAAATGAAGTGCCATGTTTTTATTTTCTAGATAGTGAGTCAGCCACAAGCTCACATCACAACAATAATCCATGTAATAATCACAATAACAATACTAATAATAATAATCATAATAATCCTGCTACCCTAATAGACAGGGGTACATAAGCACATGGCCGTTTATCCAACAGCTTTCTCCGACCCAACCACACTTTCACCACACATCTCTATATGCAAAATAAATTCGGCACACTCCCAGAATACATATAGGCTACATTTCATTGAAAGAAATGTCTTAATTACTGAATAAATATTACTTTTGTCAACCACGCCATTGTTGCTCAACATCACCAGCCTACGTCAGAATCGTCATGTTGGCGTCTACTACGCCAACTACGTTCACTTATTGGGGCCAGTCCTTCACAGTGACACACGCGTTAGATGAACCACGCGACCGGGATGGTTTCTACCCCTCAATGTCGTGCATTTGCTGCGCCCTTCTAATGCTGCGCCACGCCTACTCTATACTGCTCCATGCGACTCGAACAGCGTCAGCAGCAGCAGCTCCGAGCCTCCGTCAGAAAGGCTGCCCACAGCACTGCACAGCCCCACACCCAAATGAATCGAATGAATGAATAAGGCGCTTATATCGCTATTGCTCAGTGGATGGGACATTTACATTAAAAGCAATCGGATGGACGCGTGGATAACGGCATGGTTGTGTGCAATCGGAGGGAAAGCTTCCATAATCCATATAGCTTCCATGCTAGCTGCTTCAGACACAGGGGAGGGGAGGGAGAAATAGTGCGAAATAGCGCTTATGCAACAATTACCCTAAAACACAAACACCTCAACTCGATGTCATTGTGAATAAGAATTTCGAGCGAAATAATAATTTTTGGAAGGACACTTTCACCCAGTATGAAGCTAAATGTGGAAGCCGTGTGTGTCACACCAAAACGGCTGACCTATAGAATCCTGTAACCAGCCTCTCGCACTGCCTGCGAGTTGGCTCCGTCTAAGGCTCCGTCTATGAGCAAATTTAGAACTTCCGGTCTGACAGCTAGCAGATTTAAGACATCCGGTTGCTTTCAGAATAAAATAAGATTATTTAATTCGTTAATTAAATAATTTTTACATTACATTATTAGTATTATTATTACATTACAGTTATTGTAAAGACACACATTATGTTTCTGTGTAAAAATAAGTAATTAAATAACATAAAAAAGTTATCTAAATGGATAAATGCTATTCACTGGAGTGCATGGACTTTATAAAGTGGACACTGGACAAAAGACGGCTCCGCCAGGCAACTATCTGGACATACCCACGCGTTTGGGAAGATGTCCTCTACCACCCCACAGTCTCCGCTAAGCGGGAGAGGTGTAAAATTCACAGCAGCAGAGCTTCTACTGGGGTCAATGCAAAAAAATGTACCGTTTCCGGACCCAGAATGGACACTGGACAAAGAGGCCTCCGCGAGGCAACTATCTGGACATACCCACGCGTCCGGGGAGATGTCCTCTACCACCCCACAGTCTCCGCTAAGCGGGAGAGGTGTAAAATTCAGAGCAGCAGACCTTCTATTGGGGTCAACACTCAAAAAAGTGCCGTTTCCAGACCCAGAATGGACACTGGACAAAGAGGCCTCCGCGAGGCAACTATCTGGACATACCCACGCGTCCGGGGAGATGTCCTCTACCACCCCACAGTCTCCGCTAAGCGAGAGAGGTGTAAAATTCAGAGCAGCAGAGCTTCTACTGGGGTCAATGCAAAATAAATTACCGTTTCCGGACCCAGACTGGACACTGGACAAAAGACGGCTCCGCGAGGCAACTATCTGGACATACCCACGCGTCCGGGGAGATGTCCTCTACCACCCCACAGTCTCCGCTAAGCGGGAGAGGTGTAAAATTCAGAGCAGCAGACCTTCTATTGGGGTCAACACTCAAAAAAGTGCCGTTTCCAGACCCAGAATGGACACTGGACAAAGAGGCCTCCGCGAGGCAACTATCTGGACATACCCACGCGTCCGGGGAGATGTCCTCTACCACCCCACAGTCTCCGCTAAGCGAGTAAATGGGTGCTTATATTTCTATGTGAAATGTGGTGATGCTGGCATCACAATAGATGCCAGCATCACGCTGCCTCCGTCTAATAAGCACATTTACAACTTCCTGTTTGGAAACCGAAACAGATGCTTCTGACATTTGCCTGTGCGTGCTTAATCGTTGTACTTCTGAACACATTTCCCAAATCTCAGTGATTTATCCACACATCGCTCTGTGTGTGTGTGTGTGTGTGTGTGTGTGTGTGTGTGTGTGTGTGTGTGTGTGTGTCGCGTCGCCCTCCAGCTGCAATTGCGAGTGTGCGCTGTGTGCAGGGCACACTACTGAGTTTAAAACCACAGCTGAAACATGAAGTGGAGTCTGTCAATTCCCGCAATTTCCTTCTTCCCATATTGCGCTGCAACGACACTAGGATTGAGCCCCCCGAAGGGGGGCGAAATTCTAGTATATATATATATATATATATATATATATATATATATATATATATATATATATATATATATATATCTATCTCAGCAGAGAAGTATTGAAAACTACTATCAATTATAAAGTCTTTGGGTATGGCCTCTATAATTATTAATATAGACTAAGCGTATTTTAACAGTTTCCAAATAGATGCAATTTAGCCAGCAGAGAAGCAAAGGAGACTATCCTACTCTCCCCATTAGTTTATAAACTCTTGGGGTAGTATATCCTATAATTATTAACATAAGTCTACAAGATAACAGAAAATGTAACTTAAATAATACATTCTTTAAATAGTCTGCGTTTCAGTTTGGATTCCAGGGGCGGAGTTAACCAACTGCTCCGGTAGGTTCCCAAATCACGCGTCACTGATACCTATACTTGTTGTAAGTTGAGTAAATTTAAGAATGGGGATCACTTTTGAAATATTTGCTTTTTTTAAGGTTTTTATTTTTATTTATCCCAAATAGCTGTTTAGCACATTTGAATTAGGCCGATTGTTCCACATCATTAATTTAATGCCTACTCCTGGTATTATAGCATCACAAGTCTGCCTTTTCTGAAATTAGATGAAAGCTTGTTCCCCTGACTTCCTCCTTCCTTTCCAACATCAATGTGCTCAAAATCCATTTTTTTAATCCTTCAGAATATCAAATTGTACTTCAAAATAGAACCTGTATTTGTTTATCAGTACTGTCAGAAATCTGCATGTTGTGACAATGAACCTGGCTGCATGCAACAGCACAGCAGAGCCAGTCTTTCCTTTCCTTTATCCTATCTGGAATGAGGAGACGCTACACTGACAGGGCTCAAAACACTCACTGACAAGGATGAATATAAAACAAAAGGTATTGCAACAAATCTTCTGGCTTCCTCCACGTCTTCCGCACATATATGGACTCATTGAGAGTTTGAAGAAACAAGCACAATAGGTTATCTAACACAAACTGCTCCACTTTTTCCAGCAGCTTGCCTCAGTCCATTCATATGTATGAAATATCCCATTGTGCTGTAAGCAATAAGCATAAATATAAGAAAGCAGTAAAGGAAAACAGGAAAATGAATAAAATGTGACTAAGACTGTATTATTTATTTTTGAATTGATGGAAACCATGGAAAACTGCATATGCTAAAAAATAAAAGAGCCATTAACAATATCAAATAAAAAAAACTTATTTCGGAAGACATAACATTCCACTGTCAATCAACTTCACATAAAAGCCAAATTAAACAATGTCAATATTTCGTTATGTTGATATAAGAGAAACCTTTTTTTCAGCAGTGCGGTAGGTCTGTTTGTCTGTGTGTGTGTGTGTGTGTGTGTGTGTGTGTGTGTGTGTGTGTGTGTGTGTGTGTGTGTGTGTGAGCACAAGCACCATCCATTGATTATTATTATTATTATTATTAACTGTAGGTCTGTATAGTGCAGCAGCTTAGCGCCAACATATAAAGGAATCGTTCAGTTTGTGATATAAGCATGACATTTAGTACATTTAGCCAAAGGTATTACCAAAATATTTAGAAATGGAGCAATCGCCAGCACAGGAAAATAGCCTACACAGTACTGTACAAAGGCCATCTGCTATTCTTGTACAATCACCGTACTGATAAAGTCAACTATACAGTGGTTTAAGCAATGCTTTTAGCTCATTTTCCAAGTGATAGAAAGAAACAACCAAATCAGAGCAAGTTGATTTGTGGGTAATGCCTGACTGTACACAGACAGCATTCCACCTCCAAGTTTATAACAGGCTATCATGATTCACAGCAGCCTTCATTAGTTCATTATGCCACTCTCAGAAACGTCCTTTGAACGGGAGGTGTCCTTTGTTTCCGTCAAGCCCTCTAGAATAAATATTTGAACCTCTCCGTATCACCATCAAACAAAGTTACCTCTCATGAGTTATTCAGGTCTGTATCTCTGTGCACCGGTAGCTGATATCTTAATAACAGGCAAGACACTTTTGATGAGACCAGGGCCATAATCGAGTTGGACTTTGTTTTAGGTCCTACATGCTGAACCGCTCACAATAAATCCCTCTCACAATACGCCAGTGAAATGGAATACATTTATATGCAAATTGGCAAAGTGATGATACTAAGTCGCCAGCAGGTATTAGGAAATGAGTACATCTTAATGAAATACCTTCTGTTTGCCTGCTGCAGCTTTACATAAAAGTTGGCGTCTGTTCAACACAAGGCCGAGGTCTGGATTCAGTGTTGAATGTAACCGTTGCTGATATTGTTTTCTTTCTTTTCATTCTTAAAGGAGGACACTGGGCATATTGAAACAGTACAGTAAGCCTGTGGGGGGAATGAGGGTAGAAAGTATGGGAGACTTATAAAATATTGTCTTCTTTCTTAGTGGAATTCAATCCGTGGATCAGCAGGGGTAGTACATATGGTTCCAGAGACGAGGGGATTCTTAAACGGCACAACACCTCTGAGCATACAGAATTTGACAAGTTGGAGAGATGATACTACAGTACTGCGGTGCACCGCCATTTGTGTGCAGTACATAGGTAGGCATAGAACCAGGCAGTACATACCGGTAAGTAACTTATCTACACGTCTGAGAAATCCACCCCTCTTTTTGAATGACGACAAGTTGTGAGCCTCTATTTCGCTGCACAACACCGTCGTGCGACGGAGTATAAATAACTCCTCAGTCCTTACTTGTCAATCCCCCCTGCCCCCCCCATCAATATGCAGACAGAGGGAGCTGCCATCTTTGCACCCACTCATGTGTGGCAGAGAGAATCGACGCATACTGTGTGAGTGAGTACAGAAAGTCTCATCCACAAGTCCCCGGGAGTGAGTAAGCAAAGGACTGGACTGCTGTAAGGATTGGTGACCATTATGAAGGTAATATCAATCCGGTCACAGACAAGGTGCCAAATCCAACATATTTTTTGCTTATCGTGCTAATTAACCTATCTAGAGTGAGGCTACATCTCTAAATTACCAACCATCTGTTGGAGCGAAGTCTGTGCCCCGTCTGCCTCTTGTGCCCACGTCTCAGCAGACATGCCATCCATCAATCACAATCTGCTGTTAACACCTCACGCTCACCATAAGGACTTCTGCACAACCTCACAATCTAATAAATGATGAGCAATATAGGGCTGGGGCGGTATGCGATTTTTATTACCGCGGTTATTGCCGGCCCCCCATACCGCCGGTATGGCGTTAATTACCCACCCCCCCCCCCCCAAAAAATAAATAAATAAATAAAAGTTACAGGTATGGTGTGTGCGATATTAATTGTGAGATTACCATAATGACGTTAATCATTAAAGGACCACTTTTCAACCTATCTTCATATAATAGGTCCTCACTAATAATCATGATAAAATGGCACGTTTTTTTCTACTCGGTCTGTGTCACATAGGAGGGCTGTGGGCAGTTCAGAAACCCACCCAACAGTGACATCAATGGAGAATCCAAGCTAATAGAAACTGCAGGCTTTCTAGTCCTGAAAAGTTGCAATGCGAAGGAGTCAAGGGATTTACATGTCTTAATGACAGTTGGTAGGGCAGTGGACCCTCTTGTAAACAAGTGTCCACTCGCAGGTAAGTCTTTGTATTGAGTTGTGCTTGAAATGTAGTGTAATTCTGCAAACTGTTAATAAATATTTAAATCAATCAATCAATCCTTGTTTATGCCGAATCTGGGTTGCACATGGTTTTTTTAACTCCCTCTGGTGTTGTGTTGCTGGCATGATTACACTGTTTATTATTATTATTTTATTTTTTATAACCGCGGTAATGAACCCGATACCGCG
The DNA here is from genome assembly GCF_963924005.1 of Protomyctophum bolini. NCBI lineage: Eukaryota > Metazoa > Chordata > Actinopteri > Myctophiformes > Myctophidae > Protomyctophum > Protomyctophum bolini. The sequence goes on along the minus strand of NC_137867.1, from coordinate 27,033,640 downwards.
GTATGCGTTACATACCGGCACCCAGCCCTAGAGCAATACACAAAAAATAATGTATATAGCATTATCCACAGCAAACCTTGTCCAATAATACTATATTTCTCTCTCTCCCTCCCTTTCTCTCTCTCTCTCTCTGTGTGAATCTGCCCATGGGCTTTCTAAAAGCATTATAGGACCAAGATTTTGTCTGCAGCCTGTAGCACTCGTTCACTATAGGACTGCTAGAATGAAGACACACTGAAACGTGATGTAGATCTAAACACAGTTTTTACAGAAATGTTTGACTTATTGTCAAACATTATAGTTAAGATTTCAAATTAACGTTTTTGGTTGTAAAAAATTAAAGACCGTTTCTACTCCTAGTATTTTCATTTCTGTTCTTCGAACTGGTTCGGAGTAAAGTTGCCAGTGTTCTGGACATAATATTTATTATTATATTGCAAAAACATCCATAGACATTATAACCGGAAATACCAGTTTGTTTACAAAGATTCAATCATTCTGGTCTCTGGTCTATAATGTAGTGCAAAGAAGATTATTGCAATCAATTATTGGGGAAAGAATGAATACACACCAAATGCGGGAGCTCCAGACAGGTCAACCAGACGTGATCCACAGCAGGAGAGCTCACATGCAGGGAGCAGAAACACAGATGCCCATCTTGGACAGGATGTCTGTAAACGATACATACATTTTAGAAAAGAAATAGGCCATGCATCATTAATTTAACATCTTAAAAGGTAGGGTAAGTGATATTGTTTGGTTTAAAACTAAAGTTTGTTTTTGTAAAAAGGTTAAAGCACTATATTATGATATAAATCATTGCTATATAGTGTTTGTTCCGTAACAGGGGTCTCCCCGTCTCTCCAGCACTTTGTTAAACTGAAAATACATTTTCAGGTGGGTTGCCATTTTCAGCCAATCAGGAGAGAGTACCCAATGCCTTTTATTCACTTCCATTTTCACTGTATCCTGTGTGAGTTCGCTCTCCTGATTGGATACAATTGGAAAATGTTATAATCAACATAACATAATTGTGATCATCTCAAATAATTGCGATTAGTCCATTAATAATTGATACAGGCCTAGAAGGAGGGTGAACCCTATCCACATTATGCTCTGAGTGAGCAAGTTTCATTGAAATGAATCGGTGGCCATGTCTCAATGCCACCTCCTTTTCTTTTATATGGTTCAAAGCCCTGCTCTCGCTCGTCTGTATGTATAGATTTTTATTTCTCCCACCTTTGACACATCCTCCCCTCCACCCCCTCATTGAGTCAGGAGTTTGGAGAGATCACAAGTGTCTAAGAATTGATAAGGAAGTATAGACGGTGCCCCACAGAGCCCAGCAGACCCTATCCTTCTCAAACAGGCAGAGGACACACACATGATGAGCTAGCAAAGATGAGGAGCACGTTCAGACACAGACTCATCCCAATAGGCACACACCACAAAGTGCCTTGGCCAGTGAGCCCTTTTGACTTTTGACTTCTGACTACAGACTCCTGCATGGATTCTGGCACGCTTGCATATGGGCTACTGCCATGTCCATTGCAGAATGTTGACAGATGCCTGTTAAGGAGAACTGTGCAGAGACTGTACACAATGTGTACATACTGTACTGTATACATAAGTAGTTGGGTCCATGAGTGAGCTTTAATGAGTGAGATAAATAGACTCGGTCTCAATGTTTTAACTGGTTAAATAAAGGTTAGTATACTGTATATATCTTTCAATTGGATCCCAGGGAAAATTTGTGTTTTTCTTTGACAAATTGTAATGTTCTTATATGGTAATTATGTTTATATACTAGACCGGTGCCCTGTAGAGCACCGAATCGGACTCCGTAACGGTAATGGAAGTTGGAGATCCAGTGTCAGATTGCCCGCTCCAACCAACTGTCTGCTCAAATATGGAGTGTCAGAACAGGCCAGCTCCATATATGGACACTGGGCAGGGGCCCTGTCCAAAGCCCGGGCAGAGGCAGTGGCGGTTCTGGATAACCGTGGGTCCGACCGACCCGATACCGGGCACAGCACTCCCTGTGGGGGTGTAGAACACGTATCGAATTTGAAGTCTGTGGGGCCAACGGTTCTCGAGTTACGTGGATTACAGCCGTACACACAGAGACATTTATAGATAGATATGTAGGTTAAAAATGTATCTGAACATTTAACAAATAGAATCGCAAATCTGAATAAATTGTATTTGTCTAGGCCGATTACAGAACCAGTAAAATTGATTTAAGTTCCTTGTTAAGTCAGGCGGCACTTCAAGGCTCCAGACAAACTTCTTACGTACATCGATTACACTGGTGCGCCTAACTTTTTCAAGGAGGTGCAGCAGCATAAATTTTAGGTGAAGCCAAACAGCTTCACCACATTAATACATTTGATATTTTTGGGCGTTAATGAAAGAGGAAAAACAGACCTGCTAAATATCAGTCAACCGGTGCAAACAAATATGTTGAGTGAGTCGCACTTGATGGATGTTTGGGCATACTGTATGTGCGACCACCATGGTCACACTCTGGAGCCCTACGCTTGCCATTTAATTTAATTAAACTGAAATAGGCAGCTCAACTGGAACAGGTCTAAACTCAATTATGAATTGAAAGGATTTTTTATACATATAACATATATACGGAGGCAAATCTTAATGATTGGACACATGCTAAGGATTGATCACCCTTTAGCTGGCCACCTGTGATGAGGGTGTAGTGTTTAAAGGCCGAAACACCCCCTGATTCAAAGGCACACTACTGTCCCGAAATTACCATAGTTAAGAAATACACATCCCAATGCCACTCTTAACATCAATGCAAATCTCATGTGAGCGCACACCATATATTGGCACAATGGACAGACAGTCTTAACATCACGTCCCGTGTTTTATGATTCTGTGATCTATAATTTCTCTCTTCTGCTCTCTGACCCTGGCACTGTCCATGGTGCTGAATGGTGCATACCAGAGAGAAGGTCACTTATTGCTTTACACGTGTAGCCCACGAAACGTATCAATGTAGAAGGGTGATACTGCATTTTAAAGCTTAAATTGTCTGATGAAATGTATGCACACCTCTTGTGTTTCACTTTAGTCTATAATTGAGATGTCAAATTGAGTACATTTTGTTTCACACCATTGTCTGTTTTATTTACAAGCTGGTTTGTATCTGTGTCTTGGATAATTCTATTTGAACATTTTCAAATAATAATAATGCAATGTGTCATGCGAGACTGTTGTACCTTTTGCCATTTATAGCATGTCAGAATTTTGTTTTTCTTGTCGATTGATGTTGATTCTGTCTACACCTTCAGTTCACTTAACTTGCTATTCTGCCTCACCTTAACTTTGGAACCCCTTAAAGAACTTGTAGAACATATACAGTTAATACATTGTCTACATTTGTGCATTCATGATATTCGAGAGATGACTTCCGCACACCCGGTTTAATTTTTACAGCAGGTGCGTGTAGGTCCTGGCAGAACAGCAAACGTTTAGAGAAGGAGGAGAGACCCGCACACCGGCACTTGCTTGTTCAAGAGGTGCCGGTCCATGATGTCCTTCTCAAACAATGCAAGGCTTACTGGATACACACATTGCAAACCCTCCACCCGAAAGGGCTGAATGATGAGCTATTATTAAATGTTATGCTGTAATTCATCACATTTATTCATTTAATTATTGATTTGAACTTCCTGTCCAGACAAGCACCATGTGTGTCTTTTTTATACTTTATGTCCACTCTTGTTTGAGTATGGACCCTATTTTGACATTTATTTACTTATAAATTGTATGTTGATTTCCTTATGTTTTATGGCATGACTTTGATATTATTCCCTGTATTGTTGCAATTGGTGACTTTCAATAATATACTAGGAATGTTCTACAGAAGTACTGCACCTTAAGTCACATTAAGGGTTTTTCACAGCTGCTATCTGATGAATGATTACTATATACAATTTGATTGGTTGTCTAAACCTACTGTTGTGTATTTAATGAATGTCAGCCTATTCTCAAACTATGCCTGAAGAAGGCCGAAACGTAGCTACGACCTCTTGAACCAGCAAGTGGCGGTGTGCAGGCCTCTCCTCCTTCTCTAAACGTTTGCATTCATGATATAAAACACAGTGAAGATAAGGTGGGACACATACATCTCCTATTTCTTTTCAATTGTATAATTATATGATTAATAAAGCGTTGCCATAATAAAGGAATGAGCGTCTGTCAATTGAATAGACACAAAACCTGTTGTTAGAAACTATCATACTGTTCTCCTTTGTTTCATTCTCACTGCTGTTGCTGCTATGAAAGCTGAATTTCCTGGGGATCAATAAAGGTTCACCCTATCTTAGGTAGGCCTACCTGGATGGAGATACCCAGACACTCACAGATCCCCAGTCTGTACAAGAGGCATTTCCATGCAATGTCAGTGCCAGACAGAGGCCCTTATATTCACCTTTTCATTGCTAATAAATACCATTCTACCTGGCAGTCACCCCCACTGTCCTGTGCCACCTCTGTGGCTTTCCATATATTACAGTCACACAGAGACAGACTGCAGTTTCTGTTGTGATGTCTCTATACAAACAAACTTTCAAATACCTCCCTACTGTGTATCTACGCTTTTGGCACACATGTGGCAAAGAAATGGTAACCAGCGGCTTCGACCGACAGAGACCAGTAAAAAAGCCGTGAAATATGAAATATTCATGACAGTGTGTATCCAGAGCAATGCCTCAGCGGAACCCCTCACAGGCTGTTTGTGCTCTGGTTTAAGAAGCCTTCGCAAGGGAACACTCACACACACACACACACACACACACAATATACCTCCTTTACGAAACTATCCCTGTGTGAACCAGCTTGTTCCTCAGATTTTAAATTAGTCTTTTGTTCCGCTGATTGCATCCTGCCGAGGGGTGATCTACAGACCATAGAATGACTAGTGTGCCAATAGATGTGTCCAGGGTATAGAGCTAGTGTGTAGCCAGGTGCGTCCGTCCGCCAATGCCTCTTCCTAAGTTGTTCTGAGTGAATTTAAGTCCACAAGTACTCTTTATGGCAGATGCTAGTTAGCAGGACAGATTGTGGAGCATGTGAAATGTTCAATACATGTATTATTTATTTTTAATACTGATCCATGAAGCAAAGTCCACATAAACTCATTTTGAGAAAGACATACATTTGTATATATGTTTTTCCCCCTACTGAATAACTGACTGTATTGTGTATATGTGTTTGTTTTGTTTTTGTGCTTTGTTTTTCTCGTCCGTTTTATTGTATTGTGCTTTAATTTATACCTTTCTAGTTTGTCTCACTTTATCTGTATACATTTGATTCATCTTTATGTGAAAACATAAAGATTCAATTTTTTTTTAAGAAACAGACTTACATTCTTACCAATGAATTTCCACAACTTTTCAAAAATATTTAACCTGATTAACAGGCCTACTTTATATAGCAATAATTCTTACTCCAGTGTGTAATGCACAAAGACGAGCACTGTAGCAAGAATAATATAGTTAGTATATAGTAATATTACAGTAAAACCACATGGGCACAGTATTGCTCCCATGTGTCTTGTGACACACACACACACACACACACACACACACACACACACACACACACACACACACACACACACACACACACACACACACACACACACACACACACACACACACACACACACACACACACACACACACACACACACACACACACACACACACACACACACACACACACACACACACACACACACACACACACACACACACACACACACACACACTTCATTCAACTGTCCATTGTCCCTGCTAAGTAAACAAATAAAATAAATAACAAGTTGCTCAGGCCTCTGGGACAGTGGGTATGAAAGGATAAATGAGGATTCTCTGGGTCAAATTAACAGCCCCTCTTTGATGTCCTTCCCTCTAAAGCAGCCCTGACATATACCGTCTCCTGCCAGGAATTGAAGACAGTGACTTGTTCTTTTTGGTGTTGTCATTGTTGTCAAGACCTGAAGAGTAATTGCAGCTCAAAGTCATTATCGTCGCCCCTTATCAAATGGGAGCAACCAGAGTCTTGCAGCAAACTGCTCAGATCCCTCTTCCATAAAATGAAGCAAAGTCCAATAAGCAGCAAAACAACAACAATGAATCTAGAGTTCAACTTGTCGGATGGAAATGATTTCAGACATAAATTCTTCTTGCTTGGCTTCACTGTTTTTCTTGTAAATTTCCAGAGGCAAGCCACAAGTTACTAGGCCAGTATTTCTTACATGTCCCCCGTCTCGGATGAGCTGGCAGAAATAAAAATCTCCCTCACACCTCTCTCCACTTTGGTAGATAAAACATTTCAGAAGCTCTTGACTGTTTTACAGACCACTGCATATACACAATAAAATCCTTAGCAATCATTTTATTCTCAGTGTCAAAATGGATGGAAGTAAAAGTACCAATACGGCAATATAGAAGTAGCCTACTGTATTACAAGTAAAAGTCTGGTATTAAAAATGTTCTTGAGTAAAAGTACAAAAGTATTGGCTTACAAATGTACTTAAAGTACAAAAAGTACTAATTGTGCATTATGTCCCATTTTAAGTTTTCAAATGTATAAAAATCTTGAAAAGAGCAGATCTACAAGCTCACAATGCGTCAAATAAATGTAGTGGAGTAAAAGTACAATATTTGTCTCTGAGATGTAGTGGAGTAGAAAAAAGTACTGGAAATACTCAAGTCTGTACAAACACCTCAAAATTGTACTTAGTAGTAAGTACAGTATGTACAGTACTTAAGTTAAACCCTTTTGGGAGGGAACCCCTTTTGGTGTTTTAAAGCATTACGTTATACTTTAGCTATTGAAAAATAGCAGATCTACTTGTAGGTCTGCCATTTATGAAAAATCGTGAAAATGTGCCTCAAATCTTTGAATATATATTATTAATATATATTTTAACTAAAATCTTTGCTTCTGGGGGGTCCTTGGAACAGCATATTTTCAGATGGGGGGGCGGAGGCATATTACATATAATTATTGGGGTCCTTGACATGAAATATTGAGCACCACTGATACAGAAAGATTTTTTTTTAATTTCGACGTCATGCCTAAATGGGTTAATTAGTACTTAGTTACTTTCCTTACTGGGACTGTCAAGGATACAGCGCATGTCACATGCAGTCTTTGTAGAATCTGACACTTTGACTAAATCCAAACTATAGGTTAACATTATTATACATTACAGAGAGAGAAAAGGAGTGTAGTTCAAATTTCATTAGATATATCATTCCATTGCCAATTCGTTTTAGTGATTCAAATGTTGCCCCCACCCTTGGTTTCTAGTCAGAATTCGTGTAAAACACTTATCCATGGGCACATGGACTATACGCATCAATTAAATAGCTGTCACAGCTAATGAGTTTTCCCTGGCCATCTCTGAAGTTGCCCATACCTCGTCTTACCAGGGTTTTATACAGAGTTTCCCCGACACTAAGAAAGCTAATTCTCAGAGAGTTCTGCCCTCAATTTCAGACTAGTCCAAATCCTCTTAATAGATTATGCACCATCAATCAGCACACAAACAGAGTGAGGAGACACCAGAGAGAGGAGAGAGAGAGTAACTCAATATTCATGACTAAGCTTATTTGCCTTGGTGTTGATCTGACAGCTCACGACAGAGCGTGGAGGATACTAGCGATACACTTTGCCACCACATTACATCTCATCCACAGCACACACCGACAAGGCTAATGAAACGGGATATGAGAAGTGCTCTTCAAACAGCCCCTCTGCTCTGCTGACAATCGCCATATGGGACCATTTAAAAGCTGCATCTCAGATGGAATCCAGGGGGGCTGTCAACTTGGTGTGGTTTCATTTTGAGAGTCACAGTGGCAACATACATGGCCAATTAGTGCATCGGTCATCACTAGAACAGGAGGGAAGGCTATGCGGTCATGGCCATGGCTGACCTTGACAGGGCAGGCAGTCACCTTCCCTCTATGTATCTGTGTCTGTAGTGGCATAGCCACTGGAGCTTAAAGGAGTCCTCCCCCTCGCTACACCTTAGCCTCACAGTTAAGCCACAGTATGAAAATACGGGGTGAAATATGGATCATTTCTGCCCCCTACTGGCTGGAAATGGGTACTGATGACCCATTGATTTTCCAAAACTATAGCAGGATGGTGATCAAAATGCACAATACAGTACATGAGTATCCATTCATGCAGTATGCAGAAGGTCCAATCCCAGGTGCAATAACCCATGGCTGGTTTCATCATGTCCGGTGGACTTCCTCTGAGCCTAGCATGATGATATTAACTTGGACATTCAATTAGAGGAAAGCATGCACAATCCTGTTCAATGTCACTTGTTAGTCTGTAGAAGTTTTGAGGAAGGTTTGACTTTCAAAACTAGGCTAGTCCTGATCAGGAAATTGCATAAAGGACGCACTCGCCGCCTCTTAATTCACACCCTTTGTAATGAGCTTATGAATTATGAGTTTTCCGGGGGAAATAATGGATTTGTATGCTGAACGAGCAGCCGGAATGACAGGCACTATAAATGAAAAAAATGACTTGCGCAGTTACAGTCAGCCATTATGGAAATGTCAGGTCATTGCTTCTCCCTCTGATGTAGAAGGCTCTTAACTGCACCATGTTAAACGCAATCCATTTGCAGCGTGGACATACAGTAATTATAATCATAACAAAATAATCAGGAAATTGAATTCCGTTTTGCTCACGCCTTTATTGTGTCTTGTTTCAGCCATTATTTAATCATTGGGAGATACTGCAAGGGTTTTAAAAGTATGTGTCAATTAGCACATGGAATAGCAGTTTCATATTACCCACTGAATGTTACAGATGAATATACTGTACAATACATTGTACTCTGTAACTACATTTCAACAGATTGTTGTGCAGATGCTGGACAAAAGGGCTTTACAGTTTACACAGTTCCATTGACGAAAATGTGGCATATTGATACTCTTGTCCAACATCTGACTAGAATTTCTATTTTTATCACATGGTTATTCTCAAAGTACTGTAATGAGGATGGGATTAAAGAGCGGCATGAATAGACATGGAAACCTCTCATTAGGAAACTCTTCGCATTGTGGTAATGGGACTTGGGACATACAATGTATCCACCAATTAACTCATGTCAACCTGTCCTGTATGTCCACAAATACTAACGTATTGGAGTTGGAAATTAAAGTGTCTAAAAAATAAGTTAGAAATGGTGGGGGTCTACTGCCACCACCCCTTTTGCCTATGGTTTTCTACCAGTTACCAGGTCTGAGGATCCCTAGGGGTCTCGGACCCCCGTTGAAGACCCTTGGTCTAACATATCTCTATAAACTACCGTACCCTCCTTCCTTCCGCTCTCAACCATAAATACACTGGTGTACTTTTTTATGCTCAAGACTGCTTGGCCACAATATTATGTGCTCTCTTTGTTCTGTTCCCAGAATAGGATGTACTGTATACTTATCAAATGCCATGGCATAATAAAATGTATTGAAGGGATCAAGAGGTTAAATAGGGTGGACTTGCGTGGGCCATTTTATAGATTTCACTGTTAAACATGTTTAATAGATTTGATTAGTGTCGATCATGGGGCCTATGCTCTCCAAAGCAGTACCCAGAGTTTCAATGTAATACTCTCATCTTAAAAGTATTTATATGAAAGCAAGATCATTGATGAACTACCGTGAAAATGCGGTATCAAAACGTTGTGTGTGTGGTAATTATTTGCTTCAACAGACAAACAAGGCAGATTTGGCTGGGTTTGAGACTTGTGTAATAAGGTTTCTTTTAAAAGCCTGACAGCATGGCAGAGACTACTCCACCATTATTAAGCCTCTACCCTCAAAACAGAATGAGCAGATTCAAACTGTGTGCAATCATAGTATCATTGAGCACAATGAAGGTAGAAATAAGTACACAGAAAAACAATAATTTATGTATTTTTCAATCACAGCAATGGGGTAAATGGGGTCATCTAAAAACGATTGAGCACCTATTCTACAGCAATGTGTCACATCTCTGCCATCACAACTGACCATAATGTTGCACTTTAAAAGCCAAGAGTGAACTTTCAGAAGAGCAGCAATTACCATGTAGACTCCTAATGGAAATATACATCAAAAGACCTCCAGTCGAACTCTTTCCTAATGACTGCACACACTATCCAAGATGACTCTCAGTAGAGTGAAATCTTTCATGTTAAAGAAATGTAGCTGTGAAAGCAGATTGGGGCGGGGCTCAGGGGGTTGGAACTGGCAACCGCAAGGTTGCCAGTTCGAACCCGGGCTCCCCCAGAGTTAGTGTCAAAGTGTCCTTGAGCAAGACACTGAACCCCTATTTGCTCCTGATGTGCTGGTTGGTGCCTTGAATGGTTTCATTCAACATGTGTGTGTGTGTGTGTGTGTGTGTGTGTGTGTGTGTGTGTGTGTGTGTGTGTGTGTGTGTGTGTGTGTGTGTGTGTGTGTGTGTGTGTGAATGGGTGAATGTAATGCACAATCTACTGTATGTAAAGCATGCACCATTTACCATTTAACAACCATTCTATACTGAAAGAGAAAACTTTAAGGTGGTATTTTCATTTTTGTTAAAATAAGTGTTAATATACTCTGATAAAAATCACCGTTTGTCTCTCCATTTCTCCAGCTCTTTAGTAAACAGAAAATAAATGTTCAATTTGGGATCATGCATATTAACATTTTTCAAAAAGATTCAAATGAAATCAGGTTAGCAAATGCAACAACAACCAATTTATACTCAAGGAGCAAACTTTAAAGGTGGTGTAAGTGATATTGTCTTGTTAAAATGAGTGTTATATAGCTCAATATTTCAATAGCAATCGTTATTGCTTTAGTGTGTTCAGTAACAGGGGCCGCCCCATCCCTCCAGCTCTCAATTAAATGCTTTGTCTCGCTTTACTGTAGATTGAGGTTGCGTGTTATCTGTTAAAAGTTTATAGGTCCAAATCAGTTCCACCAGAATGTTAAGTTAGTATGGAAATTAACACAAAGCACAACTTTGTATAGTTGTGTTAACTACTCTTCATAATACTTGTACCACACCGATAAGTGTAGATGCTCTAAACTTTATATTGGCTGGATCAATTCCAAATTTGGAGTCGTTATGAGTTAGTTTCCAAACACATTTTCCAAAGCCAGCCTTTCATGTCCTTTTTTTCATTACCAACCAAAAGGACATGATCAAAGTGAGTGAAGATTGCCTCGGAGCTTTCAGAGAAGGCCCCGTCAAGGATGACGTTGGCAAGTCGGCCAGGGTTAGTGTTTACTATCTTCTAATAAATTGCATCAAACAAGCAATGAGCATGAATCAAATGAAGGTACTTCCCTCTGACATGTAGAATTTAGGTGAGAGAGACATCACTACCCTCATCATTCCTCTCAGTGTTAACAAGAGCAGACAGCTAATTATGGTTACCTAACATCCCAAAAAAAACAGAAAGGCAAGAAAACTTGTAACCATTTTTAAGTGTGATGTGTGGAACCAAGTGTACACCAAAAGTAGAATGTATTTATTTACTGTAAGTGTACCGCATTTGGTATCTATTATCTCACAGCATCTCAGTGACAAAAAGTTCATACAGCCTTAACAGCCGCAATTAATAGCCTATACTGTACGGAAAAAGCAGAACTACAACCTCACAATGCGTTGCAATGTGATGCCATGGCCAGTCCGAACATTTGGAGAGCATGCAGTTTCTAATGGCTACAAAGGACATCCCATCATGTTGGAGTCGTCGCAATGAAATCATCATCTCTTTGCCTTTGGGAAGACAGTTGGGCCTGGTTCTGCATAGTAGTAGAATATTCACATTGTTCAATAAGTGGAGGTGAAAGATCACAGAGTATGGCAGTAATTCCACATTCTCTCCAACAATGGTGACTGTGTGGTGTCCTGTAAGCATTTTACTGTACATGACAGGCCTTTATTAATACAAAGCGGAAAGACAGAATGCCTTGAATCTGAATTAAGGTTAGATCACACAGACAAGTCCACCCATCCGTTCAATAAACAGCAATGACAGCAAGGAATTTGAAGACTTCAAATACCATGGGTTATTATGTAGTCGGCAGCAGACAGGATCTCCTTACATCGAAATTAAGGACAGGCCTGAAGTGCTTGTAATAAGTTACATCTAATATGGCAGTCTCAAGCAGTGCAGTGGCTTAATTCAAGGACTTTAAGTGCTGCCTGCAGCACTGGCCACCAACCTTGGGGGGGCACCACACGGCAGGGCAAAAGTGAAAGAAGACTAGGCTACACTATAGTGGAAAGATGGCAAAATATGGAAACAATGGAGTTCTGCTCACAGTTGTGCAACACATCGGCATTATCCGCTTTAATTAATTTAACTAATTTAAGGCCAAGGCATCTACAGTAGCACAGGGTTTTACTGTAGGTATAACAAAAGTTAAACAATCACAATCAATTATGTCGCTGTGCATGTACGTGACAGCATGAAACAGAAGTGATGTTTAACTTCGGTAGAATCTTGATTTGTACAGCTACTTAGTTATAAAATTATATTGATGATAATCTTGTCTTTTTTATGTTTTCAACTATTTCACATATGATATACTGTAGGAGAATAATATGACAACCCCACCCCTAACCCTAACCTGTATGGGTACTATATGTTTTATTGCCAACACAGTTATTGATAATGATTACCCTAATGTGTGAAATCCCACGTCCTGTCAAAGGTTCGGTCAGTAGAACCCAGCCTGAAGCGAACTGCTCCCACCAAAGGGAGCTAAGGACTAGGAGATATGCCACCCTGCCCTCTCTTCAGACGCACACTACCTCTATACAGCATGCCATTGATAACAGCTAGGCTAGACAACGGAGGGTAATACGCCTTAATGTCCTTTTCCAGTGCTGCCACTGCGGACCATTCAGGACATTGACCAGTTTCAACTCAACCCCAGACCTGGTTGAAGATCACATCATCCTCCTGCTCTTGTCTTTGCACAGGCTGTGATGGTTCAGGAGTTCCTGCGATGCAGGGGATATTGCAATCCCATAATCTGTTACCATGTCCTCCTCAACCCAGAGAACTATCATCGTTGTGCTGGTTTCCGACAGCCATATCGTAATGACGTGTGGATTCTATAAAGGAATAACAACTACCTGCTAACGTATTCACAGCAGTGAGTGAGCAGCCACTGAGCAGTGTCTGTGGCCAGAATAGGCTAGTCAAGAAAACTGAAAAAGTATGTCTCTACTCTCTAATATGCATCAGTTGTGGTGTGGCCCCAGGTTTGAACCCAATAACTTCTTGCTTCTTCTTGGAACATTGCAAAACACCAGGAAAATAATCAAATAATAAAACTCAATATAAACTCAAATCTGTTTTCATCAGGTAGCCAGTGAAGATAGGTCAGTAGATCATCCCACTTCCTAGTGCCAGTCAGGAGTCAGGCAAGTGACCATGGTCATGGGATTAGAGTTCCAGTGCATAGTTGACAAAATGAAATTGCAGATGCAAAGATATTAAGACATTACTCAAGGCTTGACAACTTTTTGAGGCGCTTGTCCTTCGTACAAATACATTTCCCATTCACTTGACACAAAAGTCACTTGTGTGGAGCACGAGCACACAATTAAATCAACCAACTGTAAATTGGTTTTAGTGAATATATTAAATGAATATTCTCAGTTCAGGAACAAGTTAATAGCCCTAGAATGTCTGTGATCTTACAGACATTTATGTATTCCAAAAACACATCTATCGTTCCCATCCACACACGGTTAGCAGACTGACCTTGTCTGCATTTAAACTTGTAGCACTGCATGTGTACCCGCCAAATAATTAATTCCTAAGACTTGGAATCAGATATTGTGCACTTTCATATCCATTTTGAAAGTACTGTCAGAAAACATGTGTCAAGTAAAATATCCCCACTTTTCCATGAGATTCACACGGACAACATTCTCGGTCAGCGACTCAGCGAAGAGGCCGGACCTGAAATGACTACTGGACTGAACATATGAAAACTTCCTTTGGGAACAGTTAATGTTTGGGAAGCACAAATGTATGGGGCACGTTGAAAACAAAATGGCGGAAATATTGGAAAGGTGATTATTAGGAAAGCCATACAATAATGTCACACAATATTGTTGGCTGCTAGGAGTGTGACAGAAAATGTGAAATCTAGTCACTTGTCCAATGGTCAAGTACAAATTTAATGCACTTGTCCGGAAGGATTTACTACTACTTGTCCCGGACAACAGCTACACAACAAAACCCAATGCTATTTTTGACAGTTTGTGTAATATTGCAAACAGTCCAAATCAAATACATTTTAAATCAGAAATATGGGATGCAATATACTGTGACCTTTAAATGGGCAATTTTGGGGGAAATCACTGTTGAGGGATTATTTCTGTTCCACCACAGCCCACGTTGCTGCAGCAGCACATACAACTTAGGAGCACTATATATAAAAAAATGCACTGACAGACACCTATTACACAAAAATGCCAAAACGGAATTTAAAGCAATCTTTAAGAAAAGGGCCCATATTCTGGACTCAAGTCGACTGAGTCGCTACAGTATCATTTAACATGCAGGACAGACACTGCCGCTACATTGACTGGCCACATTGCTTCTTCATTTCAGAGACAGTTTTAGATTTTTTGATAAGTGTCCAGTCTAGTCGGTTCAGCTAGCCTTATCTTGTTCATTCAGGCCGCATGGCATTGATACCCATCTTACCTCACAGTAGGAAGCAGCATACAAGCCTGTCCTTTTTATACAAGAAGGTAACCTGAATTTTGACATCCACCCCGCCCAATACAAAGTATCTGATGCATGCAACCTTTCCTTGCTCTTAAAGTAGGGTGAGTGCCCACTTATGGAACCTGACTTTGATGTCAGAGCAAACTCACCCCGCTGGCAAACTAGGGTGGATCAGAGTGCATGCCAGTGTATAGCCAATTAGCCATCAAGTAAGCACCTATCACCACAGGTGTCTTATCTAATTAGGCCCTCCACACCAACAGGATATTCAATGGATGGCAAAATGCTCTAAACCAACAGCTGCGTGTTGTCTGAACAGGAGCAGACCTGCACTCACCTACACAGATCACACCTGTCACCACACAGTTCTTCCCAGTTCCCACTATAATTTAACTAAAAAATTACACACTCAGTACAGTAGCCTATATGGCATCGCAATTTACTCTGCATTTATTTTTGCAAATGGCAGTGGTGATGTTCCTACCCCACTGTAATCAAATGCAACATGGTCGACATTACTTTGTCATTCGGGCAGGGAAAACAATGAAAGATGAGCCGTCGTAACATCTGCTCCCAGAGATGCATACTTGATGAACTGCAGTTGGGTTTCACCTCAAGTAATTCATTAACATATAACTATTCTAGTGAAACAGAAGCATGTGTTGTAAAACTCATTTCATTACTTAGCTTCTATATTTTGTAGAAATAAATTACTTGTCAGACAGGGAGCAGTGTATTTCTTTCATTTTATTCCTTTCCATTGTTTGCTCTTAATGTTAGTGATCTGAGAACTGGAGCTTATTATTGCACAAGCTACTGACTGCAGTGTGCAGCCGTAATGACATGTTTAAAATGCAATAGGTGGCTTTTGCTACGTTTCTTGTTGATGTTGATTCATTCAGGGACCCCTTTTATAGGGAAGAGATAGTCTACCATACAACCAGGAATCACATCACTGATAATAAGAAAGAAAATGACGGAAACGGGCCTGACAGTGACAGCGCTTGCAATGAGTTGATTACTGCCATTTTGGTCACTGATGCATGTGTGCCAGCTTTGGTGATTGAGTGACAGATTTGATGATGCGATATGTGAAGTAGCCTACTAGTCCACTTGCCAGAATGTGAACCCAGGCATGTTGAGTACACCAAAGTTTTATAGAAATGTTGAGTATGGGTCCCCAGCATTTAGAAACTGCCAGATGCTAACTTGCATACTGTATGTTGAGCAATGTTTTTATAATTGGCATATGTGACCATACCATTAACAACCTATAAGGAATAAAATCTATACTGAAAGAGAAAACTTTAAAGGCCCGCTGACACGCCCCTCGGGAGCTAAGAACTGCTATCAAACAATGCTATCATGATTCTGACGTCAGAGTGGCGAGGGGCTTTCCCCAACGACTTCTATGCGGGCTCGCCGGGCTTGGTGGCCGTGGTAGCATAGCAACTTATGCTACTATTTTGGTGTCACATTTAGCTTGAATACTGGGTGAAAGTCTCAGTCAAAAAATTAATTTTTCGCAACATTGTTCAGGTGAACTGTGTGTTTATGCTTGTTCATTGTAATAATCAATATCGCTATGATTATTTTATTTATCGCCGCGTCGCTCCGCATGACAACATACAGTCTAGCCCGTCTCAGATGCAGGCTGCACACACACGGGGGGACGGACGGACGGACGTATAGTCTCTGGTCAGGTCCCCGCATTGAACTGGGCATGTGTGTGTGTACGCACACACACACACACAACTTTTAGCCGTGGCTATAGTGCATGACAGCGGGGAAGAGAGCTAAAGACAGATTCCGTGCCATTGCATGTGTGTGTGTGTGTGTGTGTGTGTGTGTGTACACACATGCCCAGCCCCAGTCCCCCGTAGAGGCTCATGATCTCGTCCGCAAGACTATGCCTCGGCATAGCGATATTTATTATTACAATGAATACAAACATAAACACACTATAGTTCACTTGAACAATGTTGTGGTAACTAACTACGGTATTACAGAGTGAGAGCGAGGGTGTACATGTCAGCCTGCGGCTGAGAGGGGAAAAGAACAGTAGTCGCGCAGCGCGCTGCGGGGCTGAGAGGTCTCAGAGCGGGCAGACAGGGGTGTTGGCGACCGGGGGAACATGGGACTTGAGTCCAAAATTTGCGCTTGTGCTGCAGTTCCACTAAAAAACCCCACGCCAACCTCAATTGCATTCAAACTAAGCATTTCTGGCGAAAAAATATTTTTTTTCAATTACATTTATAGCCAATATGACGCTAAATGTACCGTCAAAAACGCTAGCCTGACCTATAGCCACTTGTTGCTAGCGCCGTAGCCCCGTTTCAAACTGTTTCAAACTGTTTTCAGTCAGACCACGTGATGTGCTGTACCACCCATATTAATTTCGGGGCGTGTCAGCGGACCTTTAAGGTGGCATTTTATTTCCTTTTTGTTAAAATAACAAATATACTCCGATAACACTCACTTTGTTGGCCTGGGCCATGGCTCAGTGGTCCAGGCACCTTGGCTGGTAGTGGTAATCCAGTCTGGCAGTGTGCGGCGGGTTTTACTGCATGTCTTCCCCCTTTAGTAAACAGAAAATAAATGTTCAATTTGGGATCATGCATATTAACATTTTTCATCATGCTTTAAGTAGCATGCGACATGTCAAACTAGGGGGTTTTCATGATGCTGAACCCATTCCAAGCATTAGTTTTGCACAAAAAACACTCATTGGGCTAAAAACAGCCATAGCCCAAATGTGCTGACATCATCACATTGTGATGACGGCTATGGCCGTGTTTTTTGTACAAAGCTACAGTAATGCTTGGAATGGATTCAGCATCATGAAAACCCGTAGTTTGACACGTCACATACTAACTACATAAAGCATGATGACATGTTGGGATTTTTTTTGCCTTTAGTTCTATATGTTGTTAATGGTATGGTCAAGTTAGCATCCAGTTTCTAAATGCTGGGGACCCATACTCAACATTTCTAACATAAAACCGGTGTACTAATATCCGGGTCCACAATGGGGCTCTATGGGCTGGCAAGACAAGTACTTACTACTTAGTATAGTCAGACTATATAGCCTCTCAAGGATTTTATGAAACATAACAAATATTATGCTCTCTAGCTCTAGCAACATAGGCGTGTCGTGTTCGTCACTTAAGAGAGCATAAATTCAAAACGATAAACGCATTCCAGAGCTACCGGGAGGACAACTGAGGACTTGTTGAACACAGAACCAGCATGTTGCCACTGGAATCTGGATGAAACAATTATGACAGATAGCCTATTAGACATACAACCCACGTGTAGTATAGCCTAAAGGCTGAATTTGTGGGGCAGGCCTAAAGGAACTCATAATAGTGAATATGGAAACTGCAGGCTGTGCGTGGCTTATATGGAAAACACGAGCAGCAAACGTTAATTTAAGTCGAGACGAGCATTGGACTCGTATGAGAAGGTGTTTTTGTTTTGACTCGACTGGTTTTCCTGAAAATGGGATATCACGTATGGACCATGACGAAGTTCACTTGTTTTGTAATCGCTGCCGTTCACGCGCGCGTCCTTATAAAGACACATACCGCTTGTCCGAATGTCTGCGATCCCTCTCGCTGTCCTCTTCAACCTCCGTCGTGTTATTGGGGCAAGGTCAAGGACACCTGCGACTGCTGTCCAGTGTGTGCAGCCGGAGAGGGTGACCCTTGCGGGGAACCGGGGGACAGAGTTTGTGGGGAGGGCATGGCTTGTGGTTCTTCAGAAGAACCTTCCGCCGCTGGTTCTTCTACTACCTCTGAGACGCGTCGCCGTGCCTGCGCGTGCACCTCCACCGAGGTGGTGTGTGGGAGCGATGGAAGAACGTACCCCAGTAGCTGTCGCCTCAGGGCGGAAAACAGGAGAGCAGAGCTTGGGGGGACTCCTCCGATTATTATGATGCAGCAAAGTCAATGCTACTCCGGTGAGTTCCCCTTGTCAGATTAATATTAAGAAGCACACTGACATGAGGCCAGAGGCCCTGAGGCTGTGGGCTGTGGCAAAAATATTTTAAGTATGCTACAACTGTGCATCGATTGGCCTACCACGATTCCCATTACAATTAGATATTAGTTGACAGCTGTGGGAATCAAACCGAGCAAAAATGTCTTGGTACAGGGCTGTGACTGTCTACTTGGGGAGCAGGGGCACAAAGGAGCAACTTTGACATTGACGTATTTGCTATATAATTAGTTATGTATATATATGTATTTGGTTAAAATGGGTGGGGTTTAAAAAAAGGCAAAAGCTTTGGTTAAAATGGGTGGGGTTTAAAAAAAGGCAAAAGCTTGCTCTGGTGCACTGGCCTAAAAGTGGGTCCTTAAAAACTGCTAAAACGTCTGAAATGTATGTATGTAGGTGGGTATGTATGTATGTGTGTAGTATTTTAAAAGGGGGGGCTTTTTAGTAAAAAGCCCAGCCCATAAAACCTTCCTATATTTAAAACAAATCCAAAATAAGTATGTATGTATGTATGTATGTATGTATGTATGTATGTATGTATGTATAATAATTAGTTATAGGCCTACTGCTTACTAATAATGTTCATTGTTAACCAAAGCTATCTATGGGTATGGGTATTATGCATGCTTAAATGTGTGAATGAATGAAATAGGTCCCAGACACTAATTGTCTGTCACTCTGTGTTCAAGACTACCTGTAACTGTAACCTCTTCTGAGACCCTGTCTCACTCTGTCTTTATTCTGCTGCTGTCTTCATGCTCATAAAACAATCATACATTGATCCAGAATGAAACTTATGATCCTGAACATCAAAATAGCTCATTTAAAAAATAAGCATCAAAATGTTATCACAGATCCCTGCTCTGCTAAGTAACTGCATTCTCCTGATAAAATTATGCAGAAGATGTAGCAATAGCTAATAAGCTATTGCTAACAAACATTTACTTTGAAAAATGTAATTACATTCACACATTTACTATAGCATTATGTAAAATTATTTTTTGGTTGGCAAAATCAGAACATGTTTGGGTAAGGGTAACACTTTTAACAACTTGACCTTTTTCTTCCTTCTTTCTTTTATACCAGCACAATAACAGTGAATAACACCAAACCCTCCTAGATGTCACAGTACAAATGCATTCTCTTTATGGTCGTCACTAGGCCGAAGGCATGAGGAGAGAGTCTAATCTCCGGCACCGTTGAGCGAATTTAATACATTTAATACATTTTAACAATACATGGCAATACATCAAATACATGCTAGAAATAAGGATCATAAGCAAGGTAAGAACACACATTATTGCAAGCAAGTGATACAGGCTATATGGAGTCTGAAGAGGTGAGTTTTCAGACTATGGCAAAAGATTGGGAGTGAGTCTGCAGTTCTGACTGCAATGAGAAGTGTGTTCCATAGTTTTGGATCCAGAAGGGAGAAGAGTTGGAGCGTTGTCCAGGTCGATGCCAGACTATTATAGCCTATAATATTTACTTCTCCCACGAGATCTACGTTGTTCATATTATTGTCAACTTTAGTCATCTTCTTGCAGAAAAGTCTCCTCTGTGTCCACAGATCAATAAACACTGTGTCACTGTGCTAGCCCCTACATGCTGGCCTTGGGGAGGGTAAAGACCACATGTGGGAAAATTATAGGTGGTTCAAAATGTTTACAAATATATATATATATATATATATATATGTGTATATAGATATATATATATTGTACCCTTTGTGAGAAAAAAAAGTGCTAAAAAATATTTAAATAATATTTCCAGTTCATCAAGTCCATTACAAATGTGATGGACAGGGTGATGTCACTGGTAGGCAGGTTTCTGAACTGTCTATCTACAGCCCTCCTCTGAGACACAGACAGAGGAGACAGAAATGTATTGGTAGTTTGGTACCATATTATCATGAGCATTAGTGAGGACCAATTATACAAAGCACTACTGCAGTGCTTATCGATCAGTTATTTTAAGTTTTAACACATCTGAACTAAACTGTCTTAAGAAACGCCTGCTTCAGAGCCTCAACCCGGCTCACAAAATAATTGGCAAATCAAGTTGGCCCTGCTTGAAATAACTGTCACAGATAGATTTACCACGTAAAATGTTGTGTATAAGCCATTAGGAACATGTGTACAGTATAATTAATTATGAGGTTAACACAATATCTCTCTATATCTCCATTTTTGTGTGTATAGACATGTACTACTACTCATAATGTACAGTAGGGAGAGAGGGAAAATGTTTCCCTCTTTTTTTTGTGAATTCATTTTGTCGAATCTGTATGGTAGTCTGTTGATAATAATTATGATATAAGTTATACGATTGGGGTGGTTGTAATTTGTCTCTTCTATTGAGACATTAGACACCTTTGACACGATCTTGCTTCTGGTTTGACACAAATTTTGATTTTGACCTGAAGGTCAGAAATCTATTTCTCCTCACAAGCAGGCAGGCTTTAGCTGAGTGGAAAAAATGTCAGCACAAATCTGCGGTAGAAAAGTAAAGTTAACATACTATTTTTGGGCATAATGCAATAAAGTACAGAGAGATAGGCAGTGTTTGCCATCAAGGTTCTGTTTTTATGTGCAAGGTCTAGGACAACCATTTGAGAAGGAAATAGGCTTATTAAATTACGGTAAATAGTTGATGCTCTGCCAAGGCAGGTCTTGGCATCAACATCAGTTCTATTGTCTAGGGTAATAATTTGCATATAAGGATCTTTCCACAGACATGGGCTCATGTTTGGACATTTGAAAAGACATAATGATGCTGTATATGGTGATATGAGGCATTGGTTCTTCCATAGACTGTATGTGAGAATTGCACAGGGATTATATTTGAGAGGTATATTGATATAAAAGGTTCCATAGCAAACTTTTTCTTTCCATGGTCGAAGTTTTCTTTGATAATACTTACCCATATTTCTTTTTCAAAAGAGCTCATTCATTCATTCAAGGGGAATACTTAAAACTCATCCAGTGCCACCAGTTGGATACCAGTTTTGGCCCTTGTTGCCACCGAAGCCCATTATAAATAAAATAAAGAAAATGTAATTATATTGTGCATGTCATCACCTGCACAACAGATTAGAGGAATTTTCAAAATATGGATTAAAAAAACCAAAAAAATAATATATATATATTCCAAAGGCGTCAGGTGGCACTGAGACTGAAATGATAATAGTCATAAATTGCCTCTGTCCAAGAGTAATGATAATAATAATAATATCTCAAACTTATATAGCGCTTTTCTGAGTACCCAAAGACGCTTTACATGGGGGGGCTTTACAGAGGTAACAACAAATTAAAAACAACTTTAATAGAAAAAGGAAAAATAACACTAAAAGCTAAAGAACATTAAAAGACAGTGAAAAGGGTTAGCTAGGGAAGGCAATTTTGAAGAGGTGGGTTTTGAGGGTGGATTTGAAGGTTTGAAGGGTGGGGGCATCTCTGCGTGCCTTAGGGAGGGCATTCCACAGGGTTGGGGCAGCAAAGGCGAAAGCTCTGTCCCCCCACGTACGGCATTTGGTTTTGGGGACGTCGAGGAGGTTTGCATCACCAGACCTGAGGGAGCGAGAGGGGGCATGGCGTTTGAGGAGGTCACAGAGGTATGGGGGAGCCAGGTTATTTAGTGCTTTGTAGGTGGTCAGGAGTGTTTTGAAGTGGATTCTTTGTTTAACCGGTAGCCAGTGAAGGTCACGGAGGACAGGTGTAATATGGTCTCTGGAACGGGTACTGGTGAGCAGGCGGGCAGCTGAATTCTGGACATATTGCAGTTTATTGAGGACTTTGGAGGTGGTGCCGAGTAGACATGGCAACCCCAGCCGTTCCCTAGATTGAGTCTTTCAAGCATTGATTTTGCATTTTCCCTCTAAAGACTTTGCCTTGTGGGCATACAGTCCTGCCTTCAGCAGCTGGCCTACGTTTATCACATCTGATATTAGCTTGGAAATAGCTGACATACCACTAAATCATGCATGGCTACTGGCTAGCAACCGTGGTGAGAATCCAGGAAAATATATAAAAACCATGTACAGTAATGTAATTTTGTGCTCAATGTTTGTTTGCATTCCCTCTCAGTCTTATAATGATGTAAATACTACTCTCTGATGTTGTTTGAACATGTGAAAATACTCACAGGTAAGCAGATGTGCCACTGCTTGCCTTAACACTAGCCTCCAGCATCATAACATGTCATTGACATTGGCAATGAAAACACAGCTGGGTTGTATTCGTGTGAATAAAACATACCAAATTTCTCTGATCTATACATAAGCTATCTGATGGAACTCTGGGTAATGGCTTTGTTTTTCCACCAAAATACTACTTGCGTAGTATTTTGTAATAGAACTCTTTAATGTCAGCATACCTTTTGACCTTGTGTTATATCCAATTATCCATACAGATGTCCAAAGACCCGGAAGCATGCGTTACAAGTTCAACTTCATTGCCGATGTGGTGGATAAGATTGCCCCAGCTGTTGTACATCTAGAGCTTTATAAAAGGTTTGTTTACAGTTATTTAGTAGCCATTTACACTCTTGTCTTTCCAGCATTATAATTTTCCTTTATTTCCTCACTAGGGTGGGATTTCCAAATGAAGAGATCCAGCTATCAAGTGGTTCCGGTTTCATTGTATCAGAGGACGGCTGGATCGTCACTAACGCACATGTCCTTAACAACAAGCAACAAATTAAAGTGGAGCTGAAAAGTGGCCAGCATTATGACGCAGTCGTAAAGGACATGGACCACAAGATGGACATCGCACTTATCAAAATTGAGTCAGATGTGAGTGCTCATTGGAGGCAGAAATGGGGCCCTTCCCCACTGTATTTTCACTCAGCTCTCCAAGATCCCTGATCTTAATTCTGTATTTAGTTTTTACACTGGCCTGGTGGTAGCCAGCTTGTCATCGGTGGCTAACATCAAAGCAGCAGACAGAGTATTAAACCTTCTGAGGCAGTCAGCCATATAGGCCAGGGAAGAGAATCTGAGCGGGCCTTCATCCACATTTCACTGCCATCATGTCCCATTTGTTATCTGATTTCCTCCAGGGACCATTTGGTTATGTTTTGTAAATTCATAGCATCAGCTATGTATTTTTTTTTCCTTTTTTGTACTTTGATGTGTTGCATGAATAAAACATTTGTCACTGCTCAGACCTACTTAGTCGCTCTGGATAAGTGCTCCTTTACATGGCATTAACATTTCCACTTAACACAACTTCACTAACAACAGTTTACTAGAGCGAGACGCTTAACCTTTTAATATCGCGTTGGCATACAGCATTCCTTTACCTGATAAAGAGAACATAACGAGAGACTGTTTCATTACGGAAAGGTCCCAGGTTCAGTTCCTACTGTAGCCATACGTCCTTTAAAAATGACATTAAGTAAGAAAGTACAACCTCAACCTGTTCAGGAGAGTCTTAAAATAACATGGGAGTAGTTGACAGTTGTAAATCACCATACTATATTTTACCGTTATGCACAGTGGGTTTGAGGCAGCAGACGGCAAAATGTGCTTTGGAGGGGAATCTGTTGTGACACAAGGCCCTATGCCCTGGAGATTTTTCCATGAAATATCACCCAGGTGTGATTGTCCCCTCTAGAGATAATAATGCTTCAGCATGGGAGAAGAGAAAGCAGGGAGACACAGTTTAGTCATGTTTAGCACGTGATCATTTCCACCGTCTTCTCATATATAGAATATTCGCTGAATTTTCCGTAAGCTTTTGGTGTGGAAGGTTGACAGTTTGTGGAGATCATTTTCTGTCGTTCTCAAACATTCAGAACCGTATAGCAGGGTAGACAGGACACAGTTCTGGTACAGTCCAAGTTTGGAGTTGGTGCTGTACTGGGCCGACTTCCAGACGTTGTTAAGCCTCTGTAAGGAGTTTCTGCCTTGCTGAGCCTGCTTGTGATGTCGCTACCTACGCCTCCATCATTACTTACTACGCTGCCTAAGTATGTGAAGTGTTCTGTTGTGGGTAGGTTTATTCCTTCTATGTGTACTGATGGGGGGTTTGGGGTGTTGAGCACCATCAGTTCTGTCTTCTGGTTGATCTTCAGACCTACTTGCTTTGCTAATGTGTTCATACGACTTGTTTTCTCTTGCAACTGTTGGTGTGTGTGGGAGAACAGAGCCAAGTCATCTGCAAAGTCGAGATCTTCCAATTGTGAGAAGAGGGTCCATCTGATGCCTCTTGGTATGTCTTTGGTGGTTCTTCTCATCACCCAGTCTATGACCAGGGTGAAGAGTAGTGCAGACATTAGTTACGCAAGTTGCCTCACTCCTGTTTTGACTGCGAAACTGTTGACTTTTTCTAATTTGGCATGTGAAATTGTTATAGAAGCTTTTGAAGGTCAAAAATGGAACAGATAAATGGAGTACTCACTCTTGATTGGCTGACATTGGAACCCACCTGAAAATGTATTTTCTTTCATTTATTAAAGAGCTGGAGAGACACAAATAGCTGATTTGCTCGTGCCACATATTACGTAAACTCTTCATTCATTGTCAATGGGAATTTAATGTTTGTGTTAGTTGAAGATGAAAATGAGGCCCTCAAACAATTAATGACAAAAGCTGTCATTAGAATGTTGCCCCAACTCAGTTCATCGTAGAGCACAGAGCTGTTTATGTTGAAGTGTTCCTCATCAAACCCCAATATGTTTTGTTTTGTGCAATCATTCATTCATCATGTTTGTTTTTGTTCCGGGGGAATCATCTAGTGTTTATTCTTCTTTGTTCGTCCTCTAGAGCCCTTTGCCAGTGCTGCATTTAGGCCAGTCATCAGACCTGCGTCCAGGGGAGTTTGTGGTGGCAGTGGGGAGCCCGTTCTCTCTCCAAAACACCGTCACCACTGGCATTGTCAGTACAGCACAGCGCAATGGACAAGAGTTGGGCTTCAAAGACTCAGACATGGAGTACATTCAAACTGATGCGATTATCAATGTGAGTGTTGAACAAAAGTGCATATTACTCGGTACGTGTACTGTACACATGATGTAACAACATGAATAAGTATTTACATGTAGCTGTAATTAATGGTGGTAATATAGTTTTGTTATCATAGTACTAACTAAAGCATTGGCTACAATGCTTTAAAAAGGAAATAATAAGTAATTAAGTCGTTTATCTCCTGTATTGCTACAGTGGCTATATCAGAGGTACAGAAATAGAAGCATGGCATCATTAAAGTGCAGGGGTTGACACTAAGGTCTCCGAGGCACTTGCCTGTTGGGCAAGTACAGGTCATGTTCTAGTTTGCCCAAAGGTCTTGCCCACTTGCCCTCAAAGTAAATAAACCATTATAAAATGATAGGTAAAATAATTATGTTCAATTTAACACTTACTTTTTATTACTTTCTGGGGCTGTGCAATAAAAAAATCATACCTCAATTTTTATGCCAAATACCTAGCTATGAATATGACTATGGGTTCACATTTAGTCTTTTTTATTTTGTATTCCACTGACCAGAGAGCTCTGGCCACGTATCTCATGTTTTATAGACGGTTGCGTCCCCTCTCAAGCAAGCACTTGCCCGGTCGGGCAACTTCAAAGCAAACTCCACCTGCCCGAAAGTTTAATTTACCTGCCAGAGGCAGGTAGGCAACGCTTAAGGCTCATGCATACTCCAGTTTTAGCTTGAGTATGAATGCGCCATGAGTGTCAATGCCTGACATGTTACGTGTCAGTTACTGGTATGATTTGATATATTAATCAGTTCACATTTTAATTTTTAAACAAGTAGGCCTACTTCTAACTGTTGGTAGTATTGAAATGAACACAAACAAAATTTATTGTAGAAAATGTTTCAACATTTGTAGAACATGGGAAATTATGTTTGCTTTATTTGAATTAATTTTATTTAATTTATTTCCCATGTCCTTTTTCAGTACATAACTATTCAGTACCAATATTGTTGTGTTCTGTATATTCACAGTATGGTAACTCCGGGGGACCGCTTGTGAACTTGGTAAGAGGATTTATGGTGCTGTTAAGAGAGCATATTATGTAATCTGCATATTTGTAATGCAGGCTATCTTTCTAGTTTTATGGCATAACGAAGAGTAAGGTCACAAATCTGTTTCATATTTAGCATTCAAGGTCCCCACTCAGCATTTTTGCTTTTAAGGCTAGATGTAGAAACCTTGTTTGGAAAGCATTTGTCCTGAAGGTTGGGTGTGAAGTTTAACTTAAAAATACAAAAATATATAAGCCAAATCTAAAATCCAAAATGTTGGAAAGTCTAGTTAGGTAAAAATCTATGTGGTGACACAATGGGTGTGGTATTAAAGGAATTAATACATTTTAATATTAATTAATTTAAATTAATACATTTCAGTTGGGGTCAATATTTAAGTTCTGGCTGACAGAGATCACTAGTTCATATTACCTGGGGATGAGCGCGCCCCAACTGTATACACTATACACTTGCTAAATCCAATTATGATCAACATTATTAATTGTCTCCAACTGGTTTGGTGGCTTATGTTGCTCCATCTTACCACAGCTACTGTGGGGTTTGTTTTATTTTATATCAAAGTGGGTTCTCTGTGAAATGCCATTGCTACAATAACAGTACGCACCATTGAAAATCACAGTTGTGTTGAAGGCGAATGCATGTACCGTCCCTGATCATTTTGTGTTTTGCATACACGCAGACACATGGAATCCAGCAGTATGTTTATTTCATTATTCATTTAATTAGTTGCTTTTCCACTGTATGGTACTGGAGCTTTACTTTTGTTTTCCACTGCTGATAGGACGGTATCAGGTAAACCATCTCGCCCCTCGATGGTACAGGGTTAGGTTTAGGCATAGTTTTACTGAGGTTAACCTCTGTAAAACTATGCCACCTAACCCTGTACCTAAACTTAACCCCAGTAAAACTATGCCTAGCCCTAAACTTATTTCTAACAGAAATAAGTAAAACTAAATAAAGAATACAAGAACCGCGGCACCGAGCGGTCGGCGGAAAAAATCGAGGGGTGAGATGGTTTAGGGGCGACCGTACCTCTTACCAGGGAGCTTAGGCTGTTGTGATGCAATGATACTGTAATCACACTTGGACGATTCTCTCTGCACCTTTTGGTATAACCTCAGCTCGTTTGTAACCATGACAGAGCAGAGGTGATACCAAAAAAAGTACATGTACTTTAGCCTGATGAGAAAAACACAAAAGGCGAGTAGTCGAATCCAGTTGAGCCAGTGCATTGCGTTGGGAAAGTGCCAATAGACTGTAATACTCACTCATGTGCTATCCATTGTTCACTCTGTCCACAGCTCCGGGGAAGACAGCCCCGTTTCTATAGGCTGCACTCTGCTCACAATAGGCCATATACAGATCCCCATCTGATATGCCAAATATTCTATTAAATTTGGGGAAATGGAAAAATCTGCTTTGTCAGACCCTGCCAATGCTCAATGCAATTGTGCAATTTCACATCGATTGGCCTACCCATTGAGGAGAATAGTGGATGCAGATAGTTTTCTCAATTTTATAGTAAGATTTTATAGTATGTGTGTGTTAAAATCATGTAAATGTCCTCCTGTTGCTTTGTAGCCTAACTCTAAAAATACTGTTCTTTTAGAATGGTTGCCATACCAACAGAATTTTCTATTCATCATCCCTTCGCTGTGGAGAAAAACCTCCCCAGATAATTTACTACAATAACCAAGGCTGATGTGTTCTAATTGCATCTCAACGGGAGGCAGAAAACGACCACATAATAGCCTTGTGGTGTTATGTATACTTTGGAAGATAATGATCACGATGTCAATTTGTCTCACTGCCATGTCTTCTTTTACTTGTGGCTAGAATAAAACTATCATAACAACGAATGTGCTTTCGATGGCCATCTCAACTCCTGTCTGTCCCTTCTTCTTTCTCTGTTTAACAGGATGGCGATGTAATAGGCATAAATACTCTGAAGGTGACCGCAGGAATCTCATTTGCCATACCTGCTGACAAGATCCGTCAGTTCCTTGCTGAGTCATATGACAGACAAATCAACGGTTGGTAGAGTGTATTTTTATTACATTACCTCCACCAGTGGAGTTGGACAGGGGTTCTATTTTTGCCTTATGTCCAAAAGTTATGATCAGATTTTTGTTAAACCTTGTGTGAAAACTTTGGTTGTGATTAATGTTCCACTCAGATTGGCCAAAGGTATGTGTGAGAGTGGCCATGGCTTCTCATAAAAAGGAATGTAACTTCCAAAAGGATTCACACAGCACCATGAAACTTTATCAGTCTCTTTAAGAGTTGTGCATCGCTCTGGTGCCTGCCTGTTGGAAATTCCCACAGGTAGTAAATTCTTACAAGACTCCTATATATTATATCTCTGCTGTCGGGCAGAAACCAGCTAACTCCAAAATGTTCATTTCAGGAAATGAAAAAATAAACACATTTGGAGGGGGTGAAGTTAGCCGGTTTAGGATCCAATGGAGTTAGCTGGTTTGGAATTTTGGTTTTCAAGTGTCTGTCTTCTCTATATTCTAAAAACTGTTCCATTTCCTCTATATTCTAAACTGATAGTGTTCTCTCTCCTCTATATTTTGCTAACTCTGACTTTGTAACAGTTTACACTTTTGGCTTTTACTAAAACCAATATGACTCCACAACATATTAACCATGAGACTTTGTGTGCCTATAAGCGGACATAAGAGGCCTCTCAGGTTTAAACTAGGTCTGGGCGATATGACTACAAATCATCATCAAACACAATATCCTGTGTTTGGGGAGGGATGCGGGGAGAGTGATATTTGTCACCACACGTACCCCTACGGGATTATCAGCATCCTACCCTTTGCCTCTCATATTGTATAGTAATATAATATATTTACATTGTTTGACATTTGAGATATTTTGTATATTTTGTTTGTAATTTGTGTATATCTGACTTGACTTTTATGAATATTATGTTTTTATGTTATGGCCATCAGGAAAGACACAACCTAAGAAGAAATACATGGGTGTCCGGATGCTGGAGCTCACCCCGTCGTGAGTATACATTTGAAATAGCTATTTCTGAATCCCCAAGTCCAGCTTAAAAAGTATTCAGTGAATACTTCAAAAACACAGGCCCTTACAGCTTCTCAAAAGTTTGCACTTTTTAAGGAAATATATATTTTTAATAGTTGATATTGTTACTTTAATGGCAGGAGCTCATTTTCTGTAAATGTTATATTTTTTCTTTCAAATTGATAATTGATTCCAGAGTGCCTCTGACATGCAGAGGATTCTGTCTGCGTTATCATTAGCATCTACTCAAATCAACCATAGCTGAGCACAAATGATAGGTGCAATGTTCTGGTTATGGAACTAGTATCATTGAAGAAATGTATTTGTACGCTCAGTGCCATAATGTTATTGGCCAGCATTTCATCAAGGTATGACAACCTATTAGCCCAAACAATTGTCAATAAACTTTTAAAGCAGAGTTGTACTAGTGGGGGCTGTCGCCTCACAGTTAGAAGGTCCTGGGTTCGATTCCCGCTGGCGACGCTGTGGGCGCTGGGGGCGTGTTCCCGCCTCCGCGTCATCAGTGCCCATACCCAAGGCGGGGTTGGAGAAAGGGCCCCTCTGTGTGGAGTTTGCATGTTCTCCCCGTGTCCCCTAACCTAGGGTACCCTCACAAAAAACATGCAGTAATCCTGGTCTCTAATCTGCCTCCCCCTGGCCAGCCGGGGCGCCTGATGGAGGGGAAAGGAACTGGTTGGAATAACGTGTTCCTTCCACGTGCTACGTCCGGCCGGGGAAACGCTCCCCTGTCAGGTGAAAAGAAGCAGCTTGGACGCCTCATGCATAGAAGGAAGCATGAGGTCAGTCCGCTGGCCCCCAGGTTGGCAGAGGAAGTGCAGCGCCCAGGATTACATTAGATAATTGACACTGGGTGAAAAAATGGGTTACAAAACCGTGGGATAAAATAAACATTTAGGAAAAATAAATGTGTACTAGTTACTTTTATTTAATAAGCACAAATTACTAATGATAAAGATTACATTTTGAGGTGCCACTAAATTATGAAAGGCTGTTAACTTCTGCTCTGTGTCCAGATTGATCCGAGAACTCAGGGAACAAGAGAGAGACTTTCCAGATGTGAGCTCAGGAGTATATATTTATGAGGTACTCCCAGGAACAGCTGCCCAGAGGTAAGAACTAAACCCATATACAGCCCTTATTGCAGAGGTGGAACTGCCATCCGTCTGCAGTGGGATTGTGATTAAACGTGATATTGGTAGCTAGATGCTGCCTGCACTTTTGTGTGATTTCAGTGTTGTATCTCTCTGGACCAATGTGAGGCTCACTGGCCTGGCATTACATCCCTGGGCCTGTAGGTACTACGCTTCTCTTCTGTGCCATTCCGCCAATATACTTTAAATAGAGCACTGAAGTCTGACGTCAATATCAGTAGAGGGTGCTAAATCCACAGGTTCATGTACTTTTTATTTGCATTGTAAACCCCATAGGGGGATTTTAGATTGCTTTATATAAGAACTGTGTTTTAAAAATAAACAAATCATCCTGGCTGTTTCACTCCTATGGATATGAAGAACCAACTGACTGAGAGAAAACTCTATTGTTACTGCTGCTGAATTAGTAACATTTTCGCTAGAAACAGACTTTATGAAATATGAGTCGTAAACGATACAGAGACACCGCCCCGACAATATCGCAGAGACAGTTTGTTTATTGGACCACAATTCTTATATGAGACAATTAAGAGGACCCCATGTTATTCTCCATAGAGAAAAACTTCCATGAACCAGGGGATGAGCGAGTGACGTCAGGACTTCGGCACTCTATTAAATATTCCTTATGAAACTTTTAGAAAGAAAAGAATAGTTGGCAGTCCACTCTTCCTCTTCCTCTTATCCTCTATGCCATGCCAACAGACACCCATTTTGGAGTCAAATTTAAAAAAAACTAAACTAAAAAGATCCAAAGCTATGCTGCATTATTGGTTACCATTCTGTATCAGCAGGCATGCCTTGACATACAGTATATTCACAGAAAGGTGTTATTTGGCCACTGTAATATTAATTAGCATTGCAGCACTGCGTCTGGAAGTGCGTCTGCTAAATTCCTAACTGTAAATTGTGCAGGCCTCTGGATAATCTCAGCAGGCTGGAACAAGAACATTTACAGTATGTTGTTCTCAAGGCTGCAGACTACATTGTGGTCCGTTTGCTCATTAAACTATACTATCCAAAGACAATGTATGGCATGAAGCAGATATTAAGTACTACAACAGCTATCTTTGAGCCTCTGTAGCCTAATTATAATTCCAAGGAGACCGCTGGTGAACACTTCACTGTAGTTTAGCAGCTCTAACTGTAAAAGCCCAGTAAACCTTTGCCTAGTTTTAAGAACACAGAGAATGGGTCCTGATTGCAAAACTACAACTACTGTTTACAAGCGTAGTTGTTTACCTCAACCTAGCTTTAAACCTGATCAGTAGAATCTTACAATTAATCTGTTAAACAAACAAGTAATCAACAGGAATGCCCATTACAAGCCTAAGAAAATAAAGATATGTGTATATAACAAATAATGTCAGTATTACAGGACTGTACTGACAACCCAATTTATTGTTTGTCTTTGTTGAGAGAGACGCCAGAAACAAGAATCAACATGTTTTAAATGTCATCCATTTTTCTTGGCTTTCTTCTCAATGTGTGTGATGTATTGTGTTGATTTGTTCCACAGCGCTGGTATGATCAATCATGATGTGATTATTGGCATCAACGGACAGCCAATTCACACCACAGAGGAAGTGACTAAAGCTGTTCAGTCTATCATTACACTGTCCGTGTTGGTGCGACGCCATGACAGAGATGTCACACTCACAGTCATCCCTAATGAGATTGATTGATGAGTGAATTGTTTTCTAAGTGTGGCTGTCATTGAAATACCAACATGCAATTTGTATGGCCTCAACCAAATTATTGAATTGAACTCAACTCTATTGTGGTAATAG
Organism: Protomyctophum bolini; assembly: GCF_963924005.1. Lineage (NCBI taxonomy): Eukaryota > Metazoa > Chordata > Actinopteri > Myctophiformes > Myctophidae > Protomyctophum > Protomyctophum bolini. Next base: position 27,000,851 of record NC_137867.1, on the reverse strand, counting down.
AGTTCCCCTTAAATATACCTGTAATGTTGTAGTGCACTTCTGTTGCACTGGTTTGTACAGCACCATGCTTTACAAGAAGCTCTAGGATCAATACAAATGTAACCCAATTATAAAAACAGCAGTGCTACAAGCTTTATCTCTTTATATATAAGTATTTTTATTATTATTATTATTTGTATTTATTACAGTTTTATTTTTATTTGTATTATTATTAATGTCTCTTATTTTACCCCCCTTTTAAGTTTATTAATTATTTCACATAACCATGTGATCCCTTTCTTTGTATCTTAGTTATGTACTCAACCTATTGGTTTTATACCCGTGTATGTTTGTATGTCTGGCCTCGTTGGGAAAGATGGTGGGTGGGGAGGATTGGGAAAGGAGTTGTGGGAGAAAATGTAAAAAACAAAGAGTTGTATTTTCTTTCTGTGCATATGATGTCATACTCTTTGAATAAAATGTATTTAAAAAGGTGCAGTGCTCATTACGTATATTATGAGATGCTTAAGTTATTTTCATTTATTGGAATACCGGTATTTGGTAATCCACATTACCAGCAGGAAAATCACACACACACACCGACTATAGACATATACATAAACATGACTGTACCATACCATTTACCACTTCCATCAAGCGTTTTTCTGAGACATGTTTTATTGAGCTGTGAAAACTGATAAGACGTTTTTGCTCTTAACAGAATGTACCCTTACAACAAAAAAACATTGGAGATCAATTAACTTAAAATATGTTTTATGTCCAAAGGAATATGTTTCAGATTGTTTCAAACATTAACATGAGGCAAAACAAATACACAATAATGAACAGTTGAATACATTCAACTTAAAATATAAAACACCAACCAAATCAGCATTTGGAGTAGATCAATATTATGTACAACATTTTACAAGCACAAGGTTGCAACTCCATATATCCGCAAAATGGAGGACTAACACCCCTGGCACATACTGTAGAACCAAAGACATAGAAAGGTAGACTCCTCTTTCGGCTCTGGGGCGTCTGTATCCCGAGGAAAGGCAAGCTTCTGTGACGTACGCAGAAGCTTCCGCATGCGTCACAGAAGGGGACGTTCGGTAGGCCAATCAGAGGCAATGTAAACGTTTGTTTTCTCATGCGAATAAAGCCTTTGAATTGATTTGTTTGACAAGTTCCGGAAAAGACGTGCTGTGATTGGCCAGTAGTCACTTTGAGTGGCGAGCACTTCCGTTTGACTTCCGTCTTCCCTGAGATACAGGTTGCTCCAATGAACTGCAGCGGCCAATGAGGTTACGGTATCTAGATTTTTACAGCTATGAATAGAACCTCCTCCAGTGGGTGTTCACTACACTTCTGGTGTAACAACAGTACAGTATGTAATGGTACAGTTTACAGGTGGAGACTGGAAACAATAACCTAGACTGAATTTGTGTTGTAAGGATGACATCAGCACGGAATTATATCACTTGCCAAGAACATGGGCTCACCACTTAAATACCGGTATTGGCAGGTGTGGTCTTATCTAATTAGTTATTGTCCCTCTCATAAGTTGATTCTAGTTGAATGGCTAAATTATTACAGGGAATGGAAAACACAGATTTGTCTCACCCGTCTCTCCTATTTATTTAGCCTATGCTCAATGGGTTTGAGAAATCACAGTGGAATTACGAGAATGTGAAATCCATCCTAAAGCATTATAGCATATGGCTGCTGGCATTGTGCCTAGTGACTGGACAGAAAGGTTGCAAATCCAATCATCACTATGTTCCGTTGAATTGTCCTTCAATGGTCTGGTTTAACGCAGCAGATTCAGTGTGATACGTAAAATACAAATATTCCATTCCAAATCCTGGCTCGTTATTAAACAACTTTTCAAGTATTTCGATTAATTACATTATACCGGGAGTTTGAATTAGTCTTGGTAGGCCTTATATTGCGTTCACACGGGTCTACCATTCATTGTCAGTGGAAGCCAGCGACATGACGATGCAAAGAAAAGACGCAATGATGCATGTAGCTGCAGCTCCAAATGATACTCCCATTCATCTTTGCATCTGCCCTTGTGAACACACCATAAGGGTAAAGAACTTTGCCCTTTCCGGTATAATATCACTAAAGATTCCGGTAATTTCCTAGATGTGTCATTACTATGCATCATGGTGTGCCATGTTTGTACTTGCTTGCCTTGGTGTGCTGCCTAATCAGTGTACAGTAGTATGTTCTTTTTTGTTTGTTGAACCTATTTGACAAATTATAAAGTACAACATTCACCATCTAAACAGCCTATAGAGGACATAAGCCTAGCTATGATATTGCCAGGCAACAACCAGACACGGGTCTGTGATCAACTTGTGTAAAAACTCTTAAGGCTCATTCATAGTCTGGATTTTCGGTGGTGAGGTGACCACTGCTCCGGTGGTGAGGTGACCACCGGAGCTGAAATAACGTTGAGCGGTGGGGAGTAAAAACAGAGAGAAGGACTGGGCGGTGGTTTGCTCTTCACCGCGGCTCGTGACGTCATGTTGTAGTTCAGTGGTCACCTCACCACCGAAAATCCAGTCTATTATGTATGAGCCTGAAGTCCTCCATAGTACATGACTGAACACCACTACTAGTTGTCAAAGGAAGATTGATAGTGACCAGTCTTTTGCCTGTGGCTATGTTTCGGCCTCAGTAGTAGGTACACCAGTTGCTGTAGTCGCTAGGCATCAGCCCACCAGTGATAAGCAGTATGAGGTCGACAAACCACCATATGCCCAACCCTCCCAGGGTCAGCAACTTGCCCACAGCCGTACCGGTGTGTCCCAGGCAGAAGCGGTCGACTCCGAAGCAGCCCAAGAAGAAGGAATAGAGCAAGGTTGTGATGAAATAGTGGCCTGTGTATCTACAATAGACACAAACAAAGCAGCAGTTTCAGTTTACTTAAATTCAATTAATCTTATTTCAGGTCAAAACTGAAGTAAGGGAAATTCGGTTTGCAGACAGACAATATGCACCATATAGACAAAGATAAATTGATAAGACCAGTCAGGTAATCAATAACCTGATAATGCTTTTAAAAAGACCGGTCACTGCAAAATATAACAGTCGCATACAGAAACCGACCAAGCATAATATTAACAAAATAATCATATTACAAGATTTATGCTAATATTGCAACTGGATTTGTAGACCTGACATTTTGTACAGCTCCAGAATAGTTTGTATAGTATTTCTATATGTTGAATGGAAATATTGCAATTTCAATGTATTATTCTGCCTCAAAAGACACTGCCTCATTAGATTAGACTACAAATTAAGCAACCTAACTGCAGTAGTGCAACAGTAAATCCACTGGATCTTCAGTTGACAGAATGACCAAGATATACAGTCAAATATGACTAATAACCTCTGCCTGTATTAATTAAGATCCCCAGTCTGCTGAGTTGTTCAATATGTGCTACGAACTGAATGTTCTGACTGACGATTGTTAAATGGAAAAAGGGAATAGACGGAGGGCTCAGATCTGCTCAAATTGCTTGTCTTTACAATTACACCATCCTGGAGTGTTGGTCTAGTTCTACAGTTTCCCTTCTGTGCCAATCCCGCCTTACCTCCCTCTCACCTTTCTATTGTTCATCCGTCTCAATAAAGAAATTAAGCCGTAGGGAAACAACGAATGCCATGCATGTGATAATTTGTTTATCCAATAGCCTTATTTATTTACAAAGACACCAAGTAAATAGCATGTGATTGACATTTTCTCAACAGTCAATGAGCTGTCAGGCACTAATACCATGCCTCACAATGTTTGGTACACAGCCATTCAAGTCTGTTTTGTTCTCTCTCTCTCGTATCTCAACAGTAAATCCTTAAAAAAAAGGAAAAGAGACGGCAGGAAATCTGCATCTATGTTTGACATTGACCATCCTTATTACAGCGAGGTCACTTGTGATGCTAGTTCAGTGTGCAGTGGCACTTTTAACTTGTGCCGATTGGTCAGCACTCAGCTGCCGTAGGGAGAGCACCCTCTTTGTCCTCTTATAAACCCCCTCGATTGGTCAGCTGCCGTAGGGAGCCCACCCTCTCTCTGTCCTCTTATAAACCCCCTCGATTGGTCAGCTGCCGTAGGGAGAGCACCCTCTTTGTCCTCTTATAAACCCCCTCGATTGGTCAGCTGCCGTAGGGAGCCCACCCTCTCTCTGTCCTCTTATAAACCCCCTCGATTGGTCAGCTGCCGTAGGGAGAGCACCCTCTCTCTGTCCTCTTATAAACCCCCTCGATTGGTCAGCTGCCGTAGGGAGCCCACCCTCTCTCTGTCCTCTTATAAACCCCCTCGATTGGTCAGCTGCCGTAGGGAGAGCACCCTCTCTCTGTCCTCTTATAAACCCCCTCGATTGGTCAGCTGCCGTAGGGAGCCCACCCTCTCTGTCCTCTTATAAACCCCCTCGATTGGTCAGCTGCCGTAGGGAGCCCACCCTCTCTGTCCTCTTATAAACCCCCTCACTCCAAGAGAAGGGCTGGTGCATATACTGAATGCAGACAAATGGCAGTAGTGATTGTATCTTTGGCAATACTGCCATCTAGTGGTCAAATAACATCAACCACATACTTTCAACAGTATTTGATTCCAAATGAATCAAGAGTACATGGCTAACATTATTTTATTTATTAAGTATTTAACTGAAGCTTATTGGTTTGGGGGAGAAGGGGGGGCGCTTAACTAGACTATAGTTTGAAAATACAAATATTTTGTATTTTTTTGTATTGCATCAATTAACACTTAACAGCACAACAACAGGAAAGGAGCATTTAGAGGGGACAGCATGCTACACTAGGCACAAAACAACAATTATGTGGTAAACACACAAAGTCACTGGGGTGCCTGAACATTTGATTTGTTTATTTGTTTATTATTCATTCAGTTCCTAAGCACTGGTTTATCACTCTCAATGCAAAACTAAAGAGAGAAATCAGACAGCTGTCAGATCAGTAACCAAGCTGTTAGATCAGTGTACATACTGTAGCTGATCATAATCATCATATGAGAATATACAGCACCCAGTTTTTGTTCCCAAACCCAAGTGTGATTTGTGATCACACAAGATAAAATGTCAGGTAATCAACTAATCCAGGGGTGGGCAACTGGCGGCCCGGGGGCCACATGCGGCCCCCACCTTCACTTAATGTGGCCCTCAGGTTCATATCAGAATACTGATATAATATTGGTTCCACAACATGCAAACATGACCTGCTTTAATTACTTCAGTATAAATTAGTGGCTCAATGCTCAACACACGTATAATTAAAGGCATTTGAAATTACATAAAAATGTAAATTTTCAGGACAATTCGAATATAGCAAAAATAGCCGATCTACAAGCTCAAAACACGTCGCACTGCGACGCGTTTTGAGCTTGTAGATCGGCGACAGTAATATATGGCCCTAGGGAGTGATAGGCCACTATATTATAGTGGCCCTCTCCATCGTCAAAGTTGCCCACCCCTGAACTAATCAATAACCTGATAACGCTTTTAAAAAGACCAGTCATTGCAAAATATAACAGGGAAAAAAACATTAAATTACTACCTAATGCGCATAGGGTATTTATTTCGTTGGTCTGTAAAATCTCAGAATAAATCGGATCTCTGAACAAATTTCACAGCTCCAATGACCAATGAGTCCAGGTCCTTTTGTCAGACTGAATCGTCCCAAATTGTCATGGGTCCACCCAGGTTCAGAGTTTTGAAAGAAATCTCGGAATCTGACAAATTTCACAGGTCCATTTCTGTTCGGGTCGTTATATTTTACCTGTGAAAAGCTCTATTACATACTATTCTATACTTTGTGTAACCAGCATGACATCACTTACTTGATGCAGGGCACATTCCCTCTGAGGAACTCTCTGGGTCCAGCACACTCAATGTTATCCAGGGCAGTGCAGATAACTGGTGTGTGGTTCACTTCTTTCTGAGTTTGGCCTCCCCACTAAACACAGTGACAAGAGGTGAGATGTGTAACGGATGAAAAGATTCAGACTAGATGGTTTTGAGCACACTGTTAATCTACAGTAATATTCTATACAATGGTCAATACATTGCATTCTAAAATATGACATATATATATAAATAAATATGCCATTATAATTATAATGTGGAATAATCTACCAAAACTCATTAAAGATCTCGACTCCCTACAAACTCAAAACTAAACGAAACAAATGTCTGACCTCAAAATACAAATACATAGTTTAACTCCTTGCATCCTCTGCCCCCGACCCCACCCCTCCTTTCTCTGTAAATATACCCGTTGATGGTGATTCAACAGAGTTAGTGAGTTTACTAATATGCCTATATGCATGTACAGTATGTATTATAATGTTTAACTGACGAATTGAGTACAATGGACCACAAGGGAAACAAGCACCCTGCAGATTGTTGTTATCCTTTTAGTATAACCTTTGACTGTACTACCTGTACTGTTAACAAAACAAACCTGCTAATAAAGTAATCAATCAATTACACAGTGTTGTGTTAATTGATTTGTTTCCAATGGGGCATAATGGAATATGATGATTGACAATGCCAAATGCCATTTTCATACTTTAAAGCTATGTCAAGGACCCCCAAATTAATGTCTGCTGTCAGGAAGAAACCACTTAACTCCATAATGTTTATTTTTCAGGAAATGAATATGATGAAGCAATAATGCCTCATGATTTATATATTGTCTGTAAGAGCCATTTATTTTCTGTTCATTTTATTTCTATGTTTTTTGATGACATCATTCCAAGGGTTTGGTCAAGGCCAAGGTTGGCCAGGTTATTTAATGAGACCTAATTGAATGCTCTGTTGTTGCTGATGTGAAGTCAATAGTTTTGATTTATATGGTTTTGACACTCTTTTCTTTTATTTAATACAAGTTACAGTGAATAAATATATTTTTTTAACTTTAAGTCAACGTTTGGACATCAGTCATTTCATCACGCCTGAACTAGATCCTCTGCATCGGGCAACCAGTAGCCCAAAGTAATAGGACTTTGACGTTACATTGTCAATTACTTCCATGAGAGGGGGAGTGGTGGTGGAGTTAGCCGTTTTAGCAGACAGTTTGAGGGTCCAATGGAGTTAAGCGGTTTTGTCCCGCTTTTTACTACTTTTCCTTGGTTCAACAATATTGTTCAATATCACTGATTTATGGAAAAATAATAATCAAAACCCTCAAAAATGGAGTTAGGTGGTTTCTTCCCGACAGCAACGATATGTATTAATTAATCTGACCCATATCTGATGTATATTGTGCCAGGGACAAACATACAAGTTTGTGTTGTTAAAATATGACATTATCCAAATATTTCAAAACATCACAATGTGACACATTGAGAGCTTTTAGATCTGATAGCCAATGTATATAGGGTTAAAGTGGTCAAACTGATTTTGACTGGGGAGTGGGCTCCCCCTTAACCTCCTCAAGGACCCCTGGGGGTCCCCTGACCCCACTTTGAGAACCACTACTTTAAAGGTTTCCCAGAAGTGAACAGAAAGGTTATGTTAAAGGGTCAGGACACCCCCCCACTCGTCATATATTTGATCAGAATTGAGAAATGAAAAGAAAATGTAGGCGTGGTTATCCGTTGTCGTGGGGGAGAGTGGGGGGAAGAGAACAGAATGGAGTGTTCATATCATTATATTCTGAATCAACGCCACAGAGAGCTGAACACCTCGAAAATGCGACTTCTGAAAACAACAATTAAAACTAGCTGTTACACGTTACAGTGTTACACAGATTCTGCAACTTCATGGCAAATGTACCCCTAAAACGAATAAGTTGTTTACAAACAAGCAGTCAGATATTAATATCTAGGGTCCAATTTACTGCTGCCCGTACTTCTCTTTCGCCAGGCAAGGCTGCAGTGATCAGCTGGGGAACACACGGTGCTGGGAGCTGTGTGTGTATATGCTCGGAGAAATGTCTGTTTAGATAGATAGGTCATGGTTTATCCAACATTATTACATACAAGGAAAAGGGGTTGTCATGATACAGTTGACCGAAAAGGAAAGGGCTGAAGCCGAATCTTATTATGCCCACCTTTTTGAGATTTCAGTAATCTCGTATAAGGAAACAAATAAAGAAATAAAGAAATCCGTCAAGACGAAGAGAAGAGAACCAGTATGCAGACGAAGCTAACGAAAATACAGAAGCTGCGGAGAGCTGCTGTGTCTCTCTACTCGTCAGCAATGAAAGAACGCCCCCTAATTCAAATCTATATGAAACAAACATAAATTAGATATGCCTATATCACGTTGCAGAAACCGAACACATCATGTAGCTCGTAAGCATGTAACTAGAGGTGCAGCAAAGAGACTATGGGTTTTATCTCCCATTGGCTTAGAGGATACGGCTTCATGATGCAGTGTTCAGACTATAATTCTAATCTTGCATAGGACCGCCTGAGTCATACAACTGATACTGCCTGCTTGATTTAACAACGCAATATGATTTTTCGTCGTTATATATTTTATTATTGACATTAAAAAAATTAAAATAAATTGTGCCCCCTCAAAAATCTCAATTGCCCCCTCAGTCATTTCATCCTGGCACCGGGCCTGGTACTGTCCAAAGCTTAACTGTAACATTAAATTGGATTGGCACCACTAGGCGCGATTGTATGTATTGTTTTGGTTAAAACAAGTGTTTTATTAAAAAGGTGAAGGCTCTATATTACGGTAGTGAATAAATAGTAGACTTTTCCTGTATCCTAAAAATCCTGTAAGAGTTCTCTCTCCCTTTGACACCCTGACCTCTGAAAATGTATTTTCTGCTGTTACATCTTTAATAACATATACAGCAATTTAAATATTGGTAAATTGTACACTATATTATGCTTATAGTTTTGATGAATGAATGAATGAAGATCAAATTATTTACCCCGACACAACCGTGGCCCAGCTCCAGATATGCGCTGTTGTTGCCTGCGTGATCCACGGGGTCTTGACAGAGAACAAACTCCTCCGGTCTTCAGAAGATACCATCGATTGGTCATGGATGAAAATAAATAAGTGTGAACGCAAATTTGAATGATTGTCTGAATACCATTACGTACATGCATGTACAGATAGTATGACTAACTGATAATGCTAACACCAATGTTTGATACTTACAAATAACTGCAGAGGACGACTGGAGACGGGGGTCTGTATTCATACTGCTCGCTAACGTTGTTATCATCATGTCCTCCTCCGTCGTTGTTATTATTGCTATGATATAATGTGATGTTCTCCTGCGGCTGTTCGCTGAACGGGAGGACCGTCGCTCCCTGTGCCGAAGCAGCAGCAGCAGGCGGCGGTGGTGGCTCCGATGTTGTTGTAGTTGAATTCTGAGAGTGAATTCCTTCGAAACATTGCAACAGCAGCACTGTGAGCAGCAGCAGCACTTGTCCGCACAGTAAAATGTAATTGACGGAAATCCTCGCCATCTCGTAGCGCTACATGAACCGGCGTAAAGACCTCATTTGACAACGATATCTCTAGACTAGTCTAGATAGTATACCTTATACTCTAAGCTAGATACACACTATCTACCAGATTGTTTTTGTATGTCTATATTTTGTCCCATTAATATGACGTCATTGAACAGGATGTATCCATGGTGCCATGTCCTAGCCTACTCTATGGCTCTGGTGCCATCTAGCGGCTAGACCTGAATATGTATTAATGGCATTACAATTTGTTACCAAAAAGTTGGTCAGAAACAAACGCCTGTGGTCTCTCCGAAGCTAGTCCTAGAGATTATGTCTTGTGCATTATTATTCATGATCCGCACAGCGAGTGTAGTGTTAGTGTACTCACCCAATATTCATTCCTAATACTTGGAGTCAGATATTGTTTCGAAAGTTCTGGCAGAAACGTGTGTTTAGCCTACTGTTTAGTGTTTAGTCAAATATCTCCACTTTTGCATGAGCTGCACACGGAGGACGACATTCTCTCCGACAGGGGCGAGAGGCCTGGGATGACAGCTGGACTGAATTTATCAAAACTTTTTGATCACTACAAACGTCATCACAAATGTAGGTGGTGTGATTAATTAACCGGCCCGCACATTCATTTGTCTAGAATAGTAGAAAACTGTAAATAGGGCCTAATCTAGTAAAGGTCTATAAAAAAAATACCTAAAAATTAAATATAGTACTACTTTAGTAGCCTACACTTTACATTACACCACTGGTCAATAATGTAAAAGTAGGCCTACAGGCTCTGCAAAGAATTTGAAATTTCACGTGCACATTCTGATAAAGTTGACTTTGATATGATGTCTCAAATCGTTTTGTTCATGACAAATTTTCCGGATTTCCAATCAGTTGGTTCTGTCTGAAAACAGCCTTAGGCCTACTGTAAAATCCACAATTACGCACGATTCCTTTTTTATTTTGATTTGAAAATGTTAAGAAACAATGGCCAGGCCCATAGCCAGGCCATATTAGACAACATTAATCAAAGGTAGCCGAAATAATAATTTAAGCTTATAATAAATAAATAATTGGCATGCTAGAGCCAATGCGATGAACACACCTTGTAAAAAAAAGTCAATAGCCTATTGCTACCCTACAAAGGCAAACGTGGAAGAAGGTTTCTAAATTAGAAGTGCACATAGCATTTGATTTGACAAAACATTTAATAGATTCTCAATGCATGTTATTAAGGAAGCAGAAGCAATTCGTTAATTTCGTTTGACAAAAATGCACAAATAACTGTCTTGGCAAATCAAATCACATAGCCTACTATAATAAAAAATGTAAAGGCATTTTACAAGGCAACATTTTTCTTTCAAAGATAGGCCCATTTGAAATTGGTATAGTCAAAACATGTGTGCGTTAAATGTAGACCTGTCACCTACTGCATGTTAAGAAATGCATTACATGTTAAGATCAAAATGTATAGCCATATTGGCCAGGGCCTATACAGAATTTGGAATAATACAGTGCTATTTCATGATAGATTATAGGCTATAGGCTACGCAGTGCATGTGCATCAATCACGGAAGTGGCCGTATATGATAACAGGATAGATATTAATCTACATGACTTGTAGAAATTGGACGTAATAATATAGCCTATAGTTGACTTGTTTTCTGTTACGAATGCGTTTCGATTGGGGATGACTCTTATGGTATTGGCAAGTCCACAGGCACCACCGGTTCATTGACATCTGAATCGGGGAATAATTTCACGAATGGTGAAAACCCCTGACACGATGTGACCCCATTATCATCACCGGCACCATCACTGCAACTTGTTGGAGTAAAAGATGCCTGCGGAGACGTCAAACGGTTGTCTGGGGCTTGAGTTGGAGTTGGTGGATATAATGTACTGAAATGTGGACGGGCTCTGACCGGAACATACTGCGCTATAACAGGTGAGAAAGAGTATGGATAAAAGAACAACCCTCCGCATTGAGAGACACCTATCAGGTCCTGTAACATAAAAAAGAAGAGACATTTTCAATCAATTATAACATCCCTATTTATAGTATTTTAAGTAGGCCTACGTATAGAAATACTATAGGCTATACGTAAAAGTCTGGAATTCAAAATGTACTTGATTAAAGTACAAAAGTATTAGCTTCAAAATTTACTTAAAGTAGCACAAGTAAAATTGATAAATTACTCATGCAGAATGTCCCGTTTCAAATTATCAAATGTATAATCTTTTGAAAATTGCATATGGTAGGCCTATATTTACAAGCTCACAACGATCGCAACATAACTTGTATCATCGACTATTTTCACATTTCTGAAGTGGTTTACTCGTTACTCATAACTACAGTTTTCTAATTAAATGTATAAGTAAAAGTAGGTATTTGGTTCTGAGATGTATATATAAAGTAAAAGTAGGCTACTCAAGTAAAGTGCAAATACCTCAAAATTGTACTTAAGTATAGTAGTGTAAAGTAACTCTAAGTACTTACTGAATTACTGTATAATGTTAATTATAATTAATTAATTATAATTAACAGTCATACTGTTGCATACAGTAATTAAGTAACTTCATTACTGTATACAGTAATTAAGTAACTAAAGGGTTACTTTACAGTTTACACCACTGCCTATAGTGCCTATTGTGCTTATGTGATGCTTCACCATGCACCTACCAGCGCATGGTGTTGAAGGCCCACTGGCAACCCGGGCGTTCCTAAACTTCTTGCAAGTGTTGGGATGCCTGCCTGAGCTGCCTCCATGTCCATGGCGCTCACACCAGCTGGCAATGCCCTGCTGTCTATGGCGGCACAGCTATACAACGTCGTTCCTCCAATGTTGACCTGAGCAGGGTGGAAAAGATGGTTGGCGATGCTAAGGTGATTGAGATGTCTGGTTAAATCTGGTGGATAAAAATGGCTGTTTATTCTTTCTCTTTCCATGATGTGTCCCTTCATGGGCTCTGGGTCTGGTGTATGGGGCCGCGCTCCGTGAGTTCTATAGCGGTCTTGTTCAAGGTCTCTCTCTTTCTCTGTGCCATCATGTGTCCAGTCTGCGTCATGCGTAATGGTAACATTTAGTTCCGTTTTAATGTCCACTTGACTGCCAGCTTTACGCATCTCTTGTACAGGGTTGTCCTCGTCGTCTTGATCGCTGTCACTTTCGTGAGCATCTTAAACGCAGAAATAAATAATGATGTTAATATTTGTGTTTGGAACGTGTGTAGGCCTACTCCTGCAGTCATCTATGTAATATAGCATGAATGAACCAATCGACAATTAACCGCAACTTCCATAAGCAAGGCCAACAAAATTCGAAAGACGAAAGTTGTTGCACCTGAGGACTTGGAGTTTTCAGAGTATTCAATTGACGATTCCTTCACTGGTTCCGTTGTCATATCATTCATCCGCATCTCTTTGGACTTTTGTGATGATTGTTGTAGTTTTCTAACAACAAGAATAGAAGAAAGAAAGAAAATATATCAGCTATTATTTCATTTCACATAGCTGCTTGCTTGCTCGTTCGCTCGATTGATTGGTTGATTGATTGATTGATTGATTGATTGATTGATTGATTGATTGATTGATTGATTGGTCGATTGTGGTCCTGCCTGGTGATAAAACATCTAATAACATAAATTAGTAGGCCTACAGGGGAAATAACATAACATTTATACCGGTAAGTGGAATATGGCAACTATAGATTTAAAAGTTTTCTTTAGTCGGGAGAGCAGCAATTATTTTGAGTTTGTGCACAGTTAGGACACGGCAACTTTAATAGCCTACCTCTTTTCTCTTCTCCCGTTCCCTGTATCTCGGAACCCCTTTGCGAACGGGTTGTTGTCAATTTTCAACTGTGTGATCTGAAATTAATAGAAAGAATAGGCCTAACTATAACTGAGTGGAATAAAATAATGCAGAATAAATAGCCTAAATGAAAAATGTCATTATTTTTTAAAGGAATTATCCTGTGTGTGCAAGACTATTTGCTTGACACTTTATATTGTTGTTATAAGCTTAGTGACAGTGACACCGAATAGATTAGGCCAATGTGGTTCAATTTATGCCTGGCCGCGCAGCTACACGTTTTAGTCTACATGTATTTGTTTCCTTTCCGTTGTTAATAATCACAACATTAGGTAGGCCTATTTGAAAATAAACTCTTAATAACTCACAAGTCATTGGTTTACTCTTACCTTGTCATTCTGGTACGCAGTTACCGCAATGAATGCTGTTTCAGAGAAAACGTATGTCCTAAATGTACTGTATGGCAGTTTGAGGATGTCATTCGCCTTTACTACATGAAATCTCGGCTGGTATTTGTGCATCGAGTTGAGAATTGTCTGCCAAAAACGAGAGGAAAAATATATTTATGTTTCATCGCAACATAGGCGACGAGAGTCGAGAGAAGTTATATAATTAAACTATAATTAAACTAAACACAATAGGCCTATAGGTTACAGGCTATATCCAGTGTGGTTATCTTTAGTGAGATAAAACGATAAAAGCTAGACTATATACATTTAAATAAACTGAGAGTGGACACTTACAAACCCATGTTTGTCAGATATGTTGTTTGTTAGTTTCAGTTTATGAAAGTTCACTGCCTTGGACATCCACTGCTCGCCTGTGGCGGGGCTGTCTGGGTGAATGTACATTCGTTTGGGCATTTCAGGATCGGCCTTCCCTGCCACCATCCACCGAGAATTGTGGAATTTATATCTGCAGTCGTCCGCCGCCACAATGTCAATCAATAAAATATACTTGGACTTTTTGTCTAAGCCAGCACACCTGGCTTTAAACGGCGGAAACATGCGCCTGCAAAGGAAGAGAGCAGATTTCAGTTGGAAATGGAAATAGACCAAAGTTATAGCATAGTGTTGATAGCCTATAGACAAACTATACACATTGTAAAACTAATTTAATTAAATTATGGCTTATTATAAAATTGTAATGTTTGAATTTATCCTACCTTCCGGATTTTGTAATCACCATTTCAGTGCCCATTTTATGGAACTGTCTCCAGAGATCCCTTGCTTCCAGATGAACTTTCGGGTCATCCTCTTCATCCGTCTCCAGTCTTTTGAGAGATCTGGGGTTTGCGGTCCCCGTTGCCAGTGTCACTCGTTGTTCTACAGACATGTGGATAACTGGTTCAGTACTGGAATCCAAACAGGAATTCCGTCGGGAAATAGACAGTGGCAGAGATCCACTGGGTGTTAACGCAACAGCTGGGAATAGAGACGGTCCTCCTGTTGCGAGCATTGTAGCCTATACACCAAGTGAGACCCCCGCTGGAAAAGACTGTGCCACCTCGCCTGGGACGCAAGAATCAGAGAAGCTGTCAACTGTGCATCTTCAAATGGTTACACACGCATATTCTGGACACAGCCTGGCGTGTCAGTTTGTAACGTGATAAGTTATCACGTTATAACAAAGGTTTCTGCATGATGTTGGGAAGTTCTATAGTCACTTGACTGCGCTGCTGTATTGAAAGTAATGCTCAGTCATTACCGGTGCGTCTGTGGTCAGCGGTGGAGTTCCCCGAACCCTTGTGCTGCTGCTGAATAGTCGTGTGGTTTATAGGCTACTCTAGAACAGACGCGCACAGCGCGCCTGCTTGCCGTTCGTGTCCGAGGTGATGTGCACATTGACACGTTTGTATTTTGTATGTGACACCTAGCGGTGGGTGGGGTTTCCCTGGTGTTGCACGTCTGGATGTGAAAGCGGCATGATGCATGTCTGACTATTGCATTGCTTATAGGGTCAAATTTCTGCACACTGGCAGATCATCAGATGGTCATGGACCTGATTCAGACTCTCTGGTGCTGAGTTTTCTCATACAGTGGGCCTATCATAAGCAGGCTGAACGAAATATGATGTTACAGACTGTAATGTACAGACTGAACTTTACATAGACCACCACAGCATGGCACTTATAGTGATTTACACATATGTCAAAATCAAATACATAGAAATAGTCGTAAAACATCATAGTGATATATATTTTATTGAGTGTTGTTAATATTGCAAACCTATCGATTATTATTTTTTGACAGTCCAAATAGTTGATTATGCACGGACTTCGGGTCAGCCTCGTGACGTCACTCAAGCAACTTATAGAAATGAACGGGGAGGAAATAAAGTACATAGTGCCGGGGACATAGTAAGTCGCTCTGGATTAAGAGCGTCTGCTAAATGCCTAAATTGTAAAATTGTAAATTGTACATATACACGGATTGTCGGGGAATCTAGTGTCATATATGCACGCATTTGCAGTGCATATGTTTCGCCGTCTTTGGGTGAGGTGAGACCGCGGTTTATAACTCATGACTGTGGTCTGTAGCATCATATTTTGTAATAATAATACTGGCATAGTATTATTGTTTATTTTACAGTATATCATCATCATCATCAATCATCACAGCTTTGGTTCAGGAGGAGGAGGACTAATTCAACTTCTTGTAGCCTATACTTATGCCTGCCCATTATACTGTGACATGCATCTGTCAGTTCACTCCATATTAAAGATTTTTAACAGTGTTGTCAATGAAATATGAGTGATAACACCATGCACCCCCTAAAGACTGGCACGCACATTCGCTTGAGTCTCTAGTGTTCCCACATCATTCCAACACCCTATGGGTGCTCCATGTCCCCGTCCCCGGCACGGTTGCAGCCTTATGACATGAGAACATTGCTGTGGATGGGTTTGCGGGGAGTCTGCTCTGCCTCGCCAAAAGGTCTGCCAACGATTGTCCGGGCTGGATTAAGGCTGTGGATTTGGTTACAGGCGTTTTATTACTCAATGGTGCATGGCAGCCCAGGAACGTCCTAGTGAAACCTCGTGAGTGAGGGCGGCAGGTTCAGGATATGTGTCCACCGCCAACTTTGATGCACACTGTTATGTGAAATATGCTATGAGCTCACTTGATGTGTCAATTTAGCAAAGTGGCATTATTGTTACGTCTTGTCTACAGGTAGAAGAATAAAAATCTTTGTTTATTGCTTATACTGACAATAATTGATCATTTGATTTAATGTCATTAGGCTTAATACCACATATACCACAGTATGTCTTAAATACCATAGTATTTAATCCATCCATCCATCTTCAACCGCTTATCCGTAGTCGGGTCGCAGGGGCAACAGCTCCATGCACCAGAGTGCTCCAGACTTCCCTCTCCAGAGCAACATTAGTGACTTCCTCCTGGGGGATTCCGAGACATTCCAAGGCCAGTGAGTCAATGTGTTTCCTCCAACTGCGCTTTGTTCTGCCCTGGGGAATCCTCCCAGTGGGACGTGCATCGAGGACCTCCCTAGGGAGACGCCCGAGAGGCATCCTATAACCAGAGCACGAACCACCTAAGCTGGCTCCTTTCCAGACGAAGGAGCAGCGGTTCTACTCCGAGGAGATGCCAGCCACCCGTCGAAGAAAACTCATTTCGGCCGAAAACAATTCTGAAATTCTAAAAAACATCCATTGATGTTTGCATGACTTTCATTCTCAGAACATTCTTGCATTTTTAAAGATATTCTTTGGGGCTTTTGTATGCCCTCATTGATAGACAGTAATGTGAAATGGGGATGGAGGGGGTGACACTCAGCAAAGGTTGTCAGGATCGGGACTCGAACCCATGACACGCTATCAGGCTGGATTACCAGCCTAGGTGCCCGGACCACTAGGACGGCCCAGGCCACATTCTTGCATTCTTTGAATGTTTTGGAGACTGCAGTGCTATATCATTGAGCGCTGAGAATGAAAACATGGTGGTGCCATGGCTCTCATTATTGAATAATTATGTTTGTTGCTGGCACCTTTTTATACTCAGCTGTGGCAATTAATAGTTTGGACTCCACCATGTCAAGGGGTAGATTAATAAATACACAAATACATAAATACACCCACTAATGATTGTACAACATTACACTATACAACATTACTCTATATACAACAATATCCTCAGCAACTCTGCCATCCTGACTTGGTACAGCCCAATTATACTGGCAAACAGAACAGCCCTGCTTGGTACAGGTACATGCTTTCAATCATCACTTAGCATTATCCATATTGCACCTCTTATACACATTTCACTTCGTCTATTGCACTCATATATTACACACATTGGACTTGCCAGATTGTCACCTTTCAGTCTAAGCATTCAGTCTCTGCAGGTGGAACTATAGTTAGCGAGTGTCCGGCTCAGCTGGACAGAAAACAACTTAAAATGTTCAGTTAAACTTAATCAACAATAAAACCATGAATGCATTTCTTTACTACGCAAACTATAATGTTCAAATTACACCGTGCAAATACCAAAGTGCTCAATAAATCTATCAATAAATAAAGGTTACAATGTCCATGTGCAAAGGACAAGTAACAGAGGACTTTACTGCTACAGTCATTCTCATTGAAGAAATTAGGACTTAACTGTTATGATACTATACTAAGTACTGCCAGTACTTAGTATAGTATCATAACAGTTAAGTCCTAATTTACAGTACTGTACTGGACTGGACACTCGTCTGGTTCTGACAGACCGGACTTGTGTGTGGCTGATGTTGGTGTGTGACGACCCGGTTGAATATTTTTCTTGGTTCGGCGGCGGACAGACGGACGGGCCCAGTCCGGGAGAACAATAACATGACACCAGACAGTATCACGCTAAGACGCTCACAAAGTTTATTACATTAATACAGCACATATATAGCTTGGATCCTCATGTCCTAATGACGTCACTGACTAGACATCACAATCACTGCCGCAGCACGCTTGACCTTGCTGCTTGCTCTACTCCAGGAGCTGACTATAGAGTATGTCACAGTTCAGGCAGTACACAATACATATAAGTACATACATTGTATAGTTACGTACAACTACATTGTACAAGTACACAGCATGTTGTACATTAACCACTAAACCTATACGTTGACCAGTGTTCCCCTGGAGTACTTGGTCCGATATTTGTTTTACTCAATACTAAATGTCTTTGCCGAAAATAATCGATCTACAAGTTCGCAACGCGAGTCACGCGTTGTCTCATTGCTATTTTCGCAGAAATGTTTGCCGTATAATATCGATGCTAGACTTTATGTGGATTGTTTGGTACAGATAGACATTTTGAATATCCGTTTTCAATCATTTTGTGCTGCCACTATCCTATCCACCTAACTGATGGATTGCAATGGCACCGAGGGCCAATAGCTGTGAAATCACTCTTAGTGTCGGCCACCATCTTGCAGGGTCTCTGATCAAACCCCCAGGATAAACACACTTCTCATTGAGGGGTTACACTTGAATATGCAGTGGGTGGCAGGGCTGCTGATGACCCAATCTTTTTCTGGCAGAGGACAGGGGGAAAACCCTACAGCCCTGTCCGTCAGCCAGACATCAAAGAACCCGGTGGGTAATCTGAAACAGGCCAGAGAATGGATGGCAAACAAGACGCCTGGCTGTTATTTGTGGGGCTTGGCCCGCAAGCTGCGTGTGAAACCTGTCACAGCAGATAAACCCTGCAGATCTTCACTGGGTTACTGCCGATACATCCCTCTCCTCCTCCTATAGGGTGGAAGTGCATGGTGGCTGAAGATGAATCCCCAAATCCAGCCATCCATCGTTGATGAAGACGCTCAACCCCACTTGTTTCTCTGAATTAGAACATCAGCTAGCTGAAATGATCAAATGTAAATGTCCATACAATCTACATGTCTCTGGATATCACCTTTTGGAACATTGAGTTGATGGGGATGAATGAAACCTCAAGCCAAATATTGATTGACATGATATCTAAATTAATGATTGCTGCTGCCCATTGATGGTGTAAGTTATTAAGAGCCTTCTGGAACCAGATGTACTGCAAGCTTTCTGTCATATGGTTATCTGTTTTTGTTTAAAATAAGGGAAGTGTGATTCCATTCTAAGAGCAATGGAGTGTGAAGTATTGTGATATGTCACAAAACACTTTGTCACTGAAGCATGAATAAAAATAAGCATAAACACGCATAAATCAGGCTTTAGTAGTGAGTAAATTGAGGAGGTGTGATAGGCACATTTCAATGAGTGATCAAATATCATAGTTTATGTCACTATGCAGAGATGCCATATGCGGCGCCGGCGTGGAAGCTGACAGTCAATAAAAACATCAAGCAGTAAGACAATCTGACAACACAGATGGCACTTGAGATATATCATATCAAAATATCAGTTAATGCAAATATGCAATGAAGAATCTAGTTGAATTGTATTAATGTATTGTTATTAGGGATCAAGCTCAAAGGGCGTAGACCCCTTTTGTTTTCATGAAAATTCCATTTGAGTAGTTTTGACAGTTCTGTGCTATCGTTTTTCACGAAATTCGGCAATATAGAGGGCTGTGAGGATCCCTCAGGAACTGAAGCTTACACTAATTTGTGAAAAGACCTTTGACCTTTATCTTTCAATGAGTACATTTCGCTTGATCCACTTTTTTGCCTTTTTTGGCCACGTCACAGAAATTGCAAATGCGAATGGAGTCTGAATCGGGACTACAGCGTTACGGGACTACAGCGTTGACAAAAAAGAAAGAAAAGACGTAATCTCCAGTCTACGTACGCCATGTCAACCACACTGAAATGAGCAGGTTCGGGTTGGGTAGAACTAGAATCTAATGAAAAGTTAAAACCCACATGGGCATGGGCAAGCCCAATTAAGCAAGTCCAATGGGAAAGTCCACTTGGGTGTCACATAAAATTATCTAGTTGGGGCACACCTAATGCACACATAGAACCAATTTAAAGCCCACACGAGTAACCCAAGTGTGAAGCATCTGGTGCCAGCTGACATTGTCATATAGGTTCCATATAGTTAGTCCACCTGGGTCTCATATAGTTAACCCATCTCGAAGCCATATGGGACCCGCATGGGCGTGCTGGTTCGGGTCCATGTCTGACTCTGGTTACGGGACTACAGTGTTGACAGACAACCCCTTCAGCCAATCAGTGTGACCAAAAAAGACGACGTCATCTCCAGTCTTTAAAAGCTGGCTGAAACATCTCCAGTTTTGGGCATTTATTTCAGAAAATGTACAAATTTCTTTAAGAACGATAGCACAGAACTGCCAAAACTGCTAAATTCTTTCGGACACAATAAGAGGTCTACAACTCTACGCCCTTTGGCTTATGTATATTGCGTTTAGCTTTTTTCTTTTTGGTCTTGACCCCGTCTTATAGCTGCTTTCAGCTATATTTGTTATTGTTGTTGTTAGTAGTAGTAGTAGTAGTATATAACCACATACTCCACAAAGTTTAATGGACGATGGCATTATACTATGGCTAAGCCATCTTCATCAGGGTATTGAATCAATAGATTTTGATGACTCACAGACTTGACATTATTGACACCACTTCCCAAAGCATGCCTGCCAGGGCAGCGGTGACTCAGGAGGTGGAGCGGCAACCTTAATCTGAATATCTGAATATCATCAAGATACCATCAACAAATCAAATCCAATCATACTTTATTTATATAGCGCATTTAAAACAACCAAAGCTGAAATTTGTACAGGCTGAAACAAGCAGAGCATCAGCAGCGCCCATCGGCGCACAGACAATAAGAACATCATTAAAAAACACCGGCAAATAGTACATAATTGAAATAATACGATCAGGTGCAATTAAATGCCAAAGGGAAAAGGTGTGTTTCCAGTAGAGATTTGAAAACCTCGATCGACTGGGCAGATCGTCTGGGGAGAGGTAGGTTGTTCCAGAGTGCGGGAGCACACAGGTCAGGTCAATACTTGACCACGGACATAAACTTCTACCATGTGCTCATGCAATAACTTTCTAACCCTGACCCTTAAAATACATAGTGTATCGGACTCAATTTTCCTTAATATCCTGATTCCTTGACAGAAGCATACATTCCAAAGAGGTGTAGAGTTGTCAGAAGACTAGAAAAGTGGTATACAAATGCAAGACCATTTACCAAGTTTTTTCCATTAATTTCAGCATGGTATGGATGGACATTACTAGACCCAGGCCCAGCTCATTTATTGGTTCTGGTCTGGTAAGGAAATATGTATTCTTAAATTGTATTTATTTCGTATTAACTTTTTGGGGTCCCTGTGACATCATCATCATCATACATCATCATATATCATCATCATACTGTAATTATGCAAGACTCAACTTAACAGACAGAAATTCTTGGTGCAACCACAGTTTGCAACTTCCAAGAATTGCGCCTTTCTGTCCTGCTTATTAATTATTATATATATTGTTATACAACTTCTGGATGTTAGCGATATGGTGTTGGCTAGAAGAACCTGTGCGGACATGACATCCTACCTTCTTTCTGTATGTATGTTTTGTTCAGCTGCTGAACAAAAATTGTGGTGCTAGCCACTCAGCCCACTCCTATACGCAGCTACAGTATATTTGTCCGTATGTATGTTTCTGAGATGTGCAGTGCATGCTTCCCTTTTGGATTTGATCTCTAGAAGAACCATATACCTTTCGTCATTTCGTAGGCTATGCTGAGAAGAAGAAGAAGAAGAAGAAGAAGAAGAAGAAGAAGAAAAAAGGTTACATTACTCTGGATTTAAATAATACTATCACAGTTGGGATCATCTATATTTCCATTCAAGTCATTTTATTTTTTTCTTTTATAGTACAGAAAAACAAATAAAACTGGACATTTGACTTGACTCACCAATCTTTCCAGTAGCATCCCAGTGTCACAGACAACAACTGATCATGTTTTTCACGTTAAGCCTGTGTTGGTTTCACAGCAGACTGCTTGTCTTCATGGATTGGAATCCTTCGCCATGGCCAGGGTCACTGGAAACACTCCAAACCACTCTCTGGTCCTGCTGTCTCCCTAACACCTCAGATGTTTGGACAGTTCAATGTTGATGAATGGTCTAATGGTAACAGGGATGTGCGACTGAACATATTTGGGCTTCAGAGGTGGGAGGAATGTAGTTAAACAGCAGAGCCGAGGTGCTATAAGACACCGTCCCAGGAGCTGATATCAAATACACACAAGTGTATATGCGCAAAATTTTCATGTGATAGCCCAGAAGTCGGAACATGGATTTAAATACACACACACACACACACACACACACACACACACACACACACACACACACACACACACACACACACACACAAACACACACACACACACACACACACACACACACACACACACACACACACACACACACACACACACACACACACACACACACACACACACACACACACACACACACACACACGCACACGCACACGCACACACGCGCACGCACACACGCGCGCGCACACACACACACACACACACACACACACACACACACACACACGTTTGTACATTTGTTCCAAAGGCACAACTCAGAGACATACAGTATAATCTTATAATAATAACAAAACGACATCGTCATTCTCTCCGAAGGAACTGTCATTACTGTGACAATAATATGGCTGTTGCTTGGCGGTCTATTGTAACCACTGAGACCGTAATTACTTTATTGTACATCAAATAGTGATGTTAACCACTTAAATCCTATTCTTAGTTGACCGGATTCCCAAGGGCTCTGTATTAAGCCCCCTACTGTTTTCACTCTACACTAAATATATTCACTGAAAACAGCCGATCTACAAGCTCACCTGTGTGATTGTGAAGCAGGTGTTGCTGAAAAAGAGCATGCATGCTCAGAGAACCTTCCTGTGATGTTGCAAAGCAATGAGTTGTGAGCATGTAGATCTATACTTTTGCAGAACGTTAGCCCCAGAATAGGGATGCTACAGTTCTAGTGGTGCTATACTGTATGAAGAGCAGGTCACAGAAGATAACCTTTGGCCTGGAAAGCTCAGTGGGTGCTGTGAGGGATATTATTCACAAGACGATGCAAAGCATTCCTCACATTTCCCATACCCTCAGATCCCTCTCTGGAGAGTAAATTCAGACACTGCTCAGAAGTAAGTGTAAAAACAACACACATGATTGGTGATATCAATATAGAATTTTGTGCATCAGAAAATACTAGAATGTCTTAATTTTTATTTTCATATTTGATCTAGCCTAGGGTAATTAATGGAGCAGATAAAGATGATCACTGTAACCTTCAATGTCATGGTCAGTGCTTGACACAGATGCCATGCATTCGTTTGCACTTTGCAGCTTCTAGCTAGAAAATGTAAATGAATGCAAAATGCCTATGACAGCATGATGTTTAACCATCTCCATTTTTGGAAGTTTTTAAGATGAATCATAGCTCATTTGAACATTATACCAATTTGGTTTACGCACTGAGATTTGGCAGTAAATCTAGATGTTTGTGCCACTGATTGTTATTACAAACAGTGCACTGAATTATGGGAAAGGATTGGCAAAGGGAGGACCTCGTATGGTAACTACAATGTAATGGCAGTTTTAACCCATGGCATTTTCAGTTTATCTGTTAGTTAGTAGTAAGGTGGGCATTGCTTTTTGCTTCAAAGGAGCTTTGAAAATAAATACAATATTTTTAGTTTGAGTCTACATAACGTTTTAAGCAAATCATAAATACATATTTTTATCTAGGCTATTGCCTTTCAGGGTACATGGTGCAAGAAGAATGTCAAAATATATAATGCCACTTAGATTACCTGCAAACATAATGAATGATGTACAGAGCTATGCTATCATTATTTGTTTGTTTATCCTAACTTACGGCAGCCAAACAAATCTCCAAGGCTCTTTACTGAAATTAACTATTCAGCAAACACAATGCCCTGGGATCTCAAGTTTACATAAAACAAAGGTTTAAGGTTGAGAAAAAATAATCAATACCGTTTTTCAACACCAACAAGGTTATAAATCACATTTAAGCCAGGATGTATACAGAAAGTGAATGAAAAAAAGGGCTGGGGGAAAGAGGAAGCAGCAGTTCTCTAGAAATCAATTTTCACACATTAGAACTATTAGCTTATTGAAAGGCGAAAGACAGATTGAAGGCTTGCCATTAAAAAGAGCAGTAAGTGTAAAAGAGCTTCTCCACTGATGGCTTTTCTCTGATCCAATCATCCAATGCTTTGTGACTTGCTGTGCCTGAATGTCTCTCTTTTGAAAATTACTTTTTGTGTGATGCTCTCATTTTTTAAAACTCTATATCATTCATAAGTATCACTCAGCCCAGTTGCAATAGCCTCAACAGCCACGAACCAACCAGTAACTTGAGAGGCATGGTTATTTTGATAGCCAGATCTGTCTGGTTGGATAGATTCGGAATTTCAGTGCACACACATTTTCTCATCCATTGATGAATGGGATCGGGGCTAAGGGTACACACACTGATTTAGAATGTATGGTTTTGCGCTTGTTAAATCATTATAGTTGTTTCTGGTTATCTGTATCCTGTTATTTTTTCCTCCTCCATACTTAATCAAAATAAGTTTCCTTCTGGAATAATAAAATCAATATCAAACCTTAAAACATCTCCTGATATGTGGAGAAACAAATGCACCTACTATATGTAGAAAATAATCAGTTCATTGAGCTCAAGATAATAGCAGTTATATATAGTGTTATCACATCAAAACTGGCACTGCTGATGGATAAAACACAAGACTTAATTTGCCACCTTTATTTATCTACACTGTATATGTCTTTACTCTGAATTCTATGCTATAACCTGGACACTGTTGCAATTTTCATTATACTTTACCAAATCTGGCAGACATTGGCTAATTTACTGGAGTAGCTTTTCACTGCATAAGGTTGGCAATATTTTAAGCAGAAGTGTCCTGTTCAGTAGCGAATTTGCTGAAGCCTTCCAAATAATTTCCCACCCTGTCTTACACAGCAAGTCAGTGGGGGTACGAAATTGTATACGGGTAATTCTATTATTTAGTCAAACAGTAAAATAATGCCAGCGTTAGGCAATTTTAGGGCATCTAACCGAGAATATATAGTTATACGCATAGTACAGTAGGTCCCACGACTCTGAGACTTAACAGAGTTCATGTTAACTTCAATTGTAAGATACATCATAATTCATACTGTTATGCAATGTTTTCTAACTTGAATTCAACTACACCAAGGAAGCAAAAATACCTATAAACTGAATATTATTTTGATAATACAGAACTGTATTATAAAAACAAGAATAAAATGATTACAAATGTCAAATCGTGTATCAATTAATAAATTATGGCATCTTTACCAGTAGCATTTATGAGATCACCACAGTGATGAAATATTGACTTGAAAGTGCCAGTGTAACACATCCTTAATAGAGACTAGTTAGCAAAATGAGCTCTTCAATTAAGAAGATGTGTTTTCCTTTTTGTCAGCACAAACAGCAGGGGGAAGGAACAGAACATAAAAGAGAACCAGACACTGTGGTTGGGGAGGGCACCACCATATTTCACCCCTTTGACTGGCCTGACGATATTCTATCAAGGCTGTTGAATTTGAATAGTGTGAATATTTATGTCCAGAGGTGTTTGCCTGAGCTTAATGTCTGCTGTCTTAAAGGAGATAAAGAGGACAGTTAGTGTGTCCTATAAGTGGCTGTAGATTAACTGAGGCTTGTGCTGCCAGAGGAAGCATTAGGATCTCTTCATTATGCAATCATTCTCAAAGTAAAACACTGCAGCATCCGTCAGTGTTGTTGTGGTTAAGATGCTCACATCCGGCGCCACACACACCCTTGCAGGCTGAGGGTCACATTTTGCCTGCAGTCTATATCGCAGCGTTATGTCTCAAGAGAAAAATAGAAAGAAATAATTTAAAAAAAGAACAGAGGAAGCTAAATGTGCTGATACATTAACATTATTGGCCTTACAGCCATGGCGTGTAATCTATGCAGGATTAAACAATGGATTAACATATAGCAAGCTACTACTGCAACTGCAAGTCCATGCAAATGTCCTTGACACTATAGTGCACTATAGTGCATAGGGAGGAGTTTCACTCAGAACGGGTTATTCTGGTTGCCATTTTCCTGCCTACCAGTAGGCTAGTAGGTTATAGTAGTAGGCTGCGAGACTACATTTTCCAGCCTCACTGTGGAGACATATACCATTGTAGATATAAAATTAAATAAACACTGTATGGTTTGGGTGTCAGATGACAAAATAACATAACCTTGATCCACAACAGTAATGGGTCTGCCCGGTCTGTTTTTATACTCTAACTTGTCCATTCCACCGCAGGCCGTCAGAATTATGCTTCCATTGTAGCCTTGCAGTGCTTTGACTGTCGGAGATATAAAATAATTAAATACACGCTGTATGGTTTCTTTGATTTGGGTGTCAGCTGACAAAATAACATAACCTTCAGGAACATTCCCAAACACATATGCTCTGCTCTCTACCTGTCCTCAAACGAGCATGACAGTGTAATCAAAATAATAATGGTCAGATCGCATACAGACGGAGATAACACGTTTGACTGATCACTCGTCACTCTCGTGGTGTTTTCCCCTCTCCCTGGATCCATAAGGATATGTCCACATGTCTTTTCGTCAAGTAAGATGTAAAAATTGAGAACTGTTTTGACGTGAGGGGAGGGGAGGCGGCTATCAGATCAGAAGACATTTTCTAACGGCAAGTTAAAGATAGTAGAGAGATGGAAGATGGTGTATACTGCAGTGACAGCTAGTGTACACACCAGCGTCACTGACAAGCAAACTTACGAACTACAGACTGGCAGCCAAGTAGCCTAGCATCCTACTAGGTATGTAGGCAGGAAGATGGCGCCCAAATAAGCCAAAATCCTACCGAACGGGTCCCTCTGCTCTCCCCCTATAGACTTTATACATGCTGTAAGTGTAACCAGCTTGTAATGTTTTCACTTTTGGCCCTGCACATTATGTATTAGGGAGATTACCATTTTAAAAGTAAACACTGGGTATTATTATGGCCTTACAATGCTGTTTCATAGTTTATCACAATATGTTGGAATGAGGCCATTGTTAGTTGTCTCATAAGGTGAATATGAAAGCCATTCATGACATGATAAAGGAATAAGTTAAAGTAGTTTCATACTGGGAACCACTTTGCTATAATAAAGATAGGAGAAATATTTATTGTACTTTTAATATTGCATTTACTGGAGCGCCTCGGGCCAGGGGTCTATATGCTAAGCCTCCACCTATTTCCCTCTACACCAAATACTGTACCTTTAGCCAATTTGCAAGCTCACAAGTTCACAACACATCACAATGCATGAGCTTGTAGTAGATCTGCTATTTCTGCTGAATGTTCACACAAGAATAGGGACACTATGGTGCATGAAGTAAAGTGTAGCTTTCTCATGAAAACGTATAGCATATAAAACTTGTGTGATGCAGCGAGTATGGACTACAAAACTTATCACTATGCACTAACGCCTAGAGTTTCTGGTCATGTACTGTAAAACTGACGCCCATCATTCCCATAGGCAACATTCGATCCCAGTTGTTTACATAGGAACAGGTGTCGCCCAGTTCAATAAAGTTGTGATTTTAGAAAGCCGAGTCTGTGACCGGAGTCTGGAGATATCACAATATCTCCTGACCTTGCGGATATGGATTACTGTGCAAGACTGCACAGCAGGAGCAGAAAGCATATGCTTTGCAATCCTGTACACTCGTAAGCAGACCTACGATTTATGACAGGCAGACAGCCACTAAACTGTATGCATTGGTCTCAAAGGTGGATTAAGGGCAAATACAAATGGTGATATGTGGGTGTCGAGAGATGGGCGACGGTATTGTTTCAAGTTTCATGTCCAGCTGGAATTGTGTTGGTCTTTTGGACGTATTTGACAGACATTCCCATGGGAGGCTTAGAGTAAATACTTAAAGTCACTCTAGTCACTGCTGGATCATAAACATACGATCTATGGCAGTCTTAGCACCTTCAGGTTTGCATGCTCTCTTATTTCCTATGTCACTCTCTGCTCCTTGTCTCAGAGGAGCCATAACGTCTCTGAGAAGACTGCATTAGTGTAATTCCTCTCGGGATGTTGACACAATGACACAAGCCCGGTGGCGCCAATTAGTTGTCAATATTTGGCTTTGTCCATTAATCGAACGTCCCAGCATTCTTTATTTATGTGACATGACAAGGATGCATGCGAACAAGAGCACATAAGAACTTAAGAAGCCAAGTCAAATGTAGTTTAGATCTGTCACTATACTACATCTAGCCTACTTACTTACTCATACTTAACTTAGGTATGTTACCTGCATTTAAGGCATTATTGCTTTTAAATGAATAGGCAAACACATACAGTATAGTTTTAGCATATAGGCCTGTATGGCAGACTCTCCCTGGAGACTGGAGTTCGATTCCCCCTCATGGAAGATATATTAATAGTTAAAGTTAGTTATTGATCAATTAACTGCCTGGTAATGGCATACTTGGATGTAAAATATTAAAACAATATGAGTTATAATTGTACCACTGTGTTTGTGACTTACTTCTCTGACCTTGGTTTTCTATACTGCTTATATTTACATTGATATAGTAGTTATGATTGAATTGATGAATTTGGATGAATTCTTTCCATCTAGATGACCAAGTGGGGTCTGGGGTCCCCCAGGGGCCCTTTAGGGAGTTCCAGGGGGTCCACAGCTAAATGATAGTTTTCATTTGTACACTCTCAGAGTTAAATTAACATTGAATATATAAATTGGGGGACCCAGAGATAGAAATGCCATTAAATGGGCATCCGTAGACTAACGCATGTCAAACTGGGGGTCCTTGAAATTAAACGGGTTGAGAATCACTGCTAGAGCCGTACAGAAAATCTTCTCTTATGGGGGGTCCCTGGCATACATTTTCAAATGGGGGGGGGGGGGGGGGGGGTATGAATATCAACATCCTAATACATCCTTATACTGGGGGGTCAAATTATGACAGGCAATTCCTGCTGTCAAAATATGACCCCGTTGCTGTCTCAAGCCAACTGAGCAATCTGCCCTCAACATTTCCAGCCTCCCTTATATACCAGGTGAGACCCACCCACAATGATTAGTAATTGGACCATCTACTCAAACAAGGTCAAACCTAACCCATGAGATACTGTTCTATACAGAGATGCAGAAATTGACTAGAAAAAGTGTGTGTGTGTGTGTGTGTGTGTGTGTGTGTGTGAGAGCAACTTGGCCTGTTGTAGCACCACCATGAGGCTGATTTGGAAACTGTCAAGTGGCATTTCTTCCTCAGCCTATAGTGGGAATAGCCTGCACGGCTTATGCACGGCTTGTGATATCCGTGGATATGCACGGCTTAGGATATCCGTGGATACACTGCCATATGTCTTCCTTCTCAGAATGCATTTCTTTCATGTGGATTCCAAAGGATTCGATTTCCCAAAAGTTGCGTAACTGATCTGACAGTGCCTGTTCCTCTCCGACACTGATGTGCATCACTTCAATGTCCACAACTTCAGTTATGATATTTAGCGTGGCGACTTCTTCTTGCACCAGCCATCCAAATACACTTTCCAGTGCAACTAGTCCTTCATTCAGTCTCTCCATTTTTCCTGTGACCATTTTCCAATATTGGTCTCCGCCAATTAGGACTCCCAATTCCACTGCATCCATTCCTATGACTAGAATTTCGCCCGCCTTCGGCGGGCTCATCCCAGTGTCGTTGCAGCGCAATATGGGAAGAAGGAAATTGCAGGAGTTGACAGACTCCACTTCATGTTTCAGCTGTGTTTTTAAACTCAGTAGTGTGCCCTGCACACAGCGCACACTCGCAATTGCAGCTGGAGGGCGACGCGACACACACACACGCCCACACACACACACACACACACACACACACACACACACACACACACACACACACACACACACACACACAGAGCGATGTGTGGATAAATCAGAGATTTGGGAAATGTGTTCTGAATGGGCCTGAATATATGTGTGTAGTGTCCTTTTGTGCACTTAAACCTCTCCAGCTGATCCAAAATGCCGCAGCTCGCTTGGTCTTCAACCAGCCAAAATTCTCACATGTCTCCCCCCTGCTCCGTTCCCTCCACTGGCTCCCGGTCGCTGCCCGCACAGAATACAAAACTCTGATGCTGGCATTCAAAGCAACCAAAGGTATGGCTCCCCCATATCTTGCAAGTATGATCGAACCCTACAAACCCTCCCGCTCACTCAGATCAGCCAACGCAGGGAAGCTGGAAGTACCCTCACTAAAAACGCCGGGACAACACTCCACACGTCCCAAACTCTTCTCCCTTCTGGCTCCAAAACTGTGGAATGCACTTCCCATTGCAGTCAGAACTGCAGCATCACTCCCAATCTTCCGCCGTAGTCTGAAAACCCACCTTTTCAGACTCCATCATGGCCCATAGCACTTACCCCACCCCCTTAGATAGCAATTCTGTAGACTTAGATAGCATTTGATACAGTCTTATAGCATGTTATGTAGACAGCATAAGTGCATTGTATGTGCTATTGTCATAGCACGTCATAGTACATATGTATAGCATAGTAGTATAGATGTATAGCTTATATGTATAGTTTCATTATAGATATTCCACTGTTACTTTCTTAGCTTACGCATGTTTCATGATAAATGTTTTTATGTGATGTATACCCATGCTTTTTTGTTCTTGCTTAATGTAAGTCGCTCTGGATTAAGAGCGTCTGCTAAATGCCTAAATTGTAAATTGTAAATTGTAGGCTGCAACAATGATTTCATAAAGTGTAGTTTAGTTTTGAACAGGCAACTAATGTAGTGATAGATTAATTGAATGGGCCTGAATAGATAGATAGATAGATTTCTTTATTTTTGTGTCATGCACCAAAGGCGCCCAGCCCACATGGGCTAATTGGGCTTACAGGACACACCATATCATTGCATTGAATATTGCATTGTGTACAATAAACAGATATGTTTTGTTGATATTCCCTTTTTTGTTTTTACACAAACAAAACATTCTGCCTTATTTCCCACGCCCTGCATAAAAAGTCTGCCAAAGCGCACACTCGCAATTGCAGCTGGAGGGCGACGCGACACACACACACACACACACACACACACACACACACACACAGAGAGCGATGTGTGGATAAATGACTGAGATTTGGGAAATGCGCACGCAAGCACAGAATGCACGGCGTGACAGGATTATATAGGTCACCCGTTTTGGTGTGACACACACGGCTTCCACATTTAGCTTCATACTGGTTGAAAGTGTCCTTCCAAAAATATTTTTTTTGCTCGAAATTCTTATTCACAATGACATTGAGTTGTGGTGTTGTTTTTAGGGTAATTGTTGCATAAGCGCTATTTCGCACTGGAGTCCCGTGAGGCGGGCCATCTCACTCCCCTCCCCTGTGTCTGAAGCAGCTAGCATGGAAGCTATATGGAACCTTTCCCTCCGAGTGCACACAACCATGCCGTTGTCCACGCGTCCATCCGATAGCTTTTAATGTAAATGTCCCATCCACTGAGCAAAAGCAATATAAGCGCCTTATTCATTAATTCGATTCATTTGGGTGTGGGGCTGTGCAGTGCTGTGGGCTTTAAATTGTGACGGAGGCGAGCTGCTGCTGCTGTTCGACTTCGAGTCGCTGTCTATGGAGCAGTATAGAGTAGGCGTGGCGCAGCATTAGAAGGGCGCAGCAAATACGACATTGAGGGGTAGAAACCATCCCGGTCGCGTGGTTGATCTAACGCGTGTGTCACTGTGAAGGACTGGCCCCATTAAGTGAACGTAGTTGGCGTAGTAGACGCCAACATGACGATTCTGACGTAGGCTGTAGAGGTTGAGCAAGAATAGCGTGTTTGAGAAAAGTAATATTTAAACAGTAAATAAGACATTTTTGGCGAATGCAATGTAGTCTATATGTTTTCTGGGAGTGTGGCGAATTTATTTAGCATATAGAGATGTCTGGTAAAAGTGTGGTTTGGTCGGAGAAAGCTGTTGGATAAACGGCCATGTGCTTATGTACCCCTGTCTATTAGGGTAGCAGGATGGGCCTGAATAGATAGATAGATAGATTTCTTTATTTTTGTGTCATGCACCAAAGGCGCCCAGCCCACATGGGCTTACAGGACACACCATATCATTGCATTCAATATTGCATTGTGTACAATAAACAGATATGTTTTGTTGATATTCCCTTTTTTTTTTACACAAACAAAAGATTCTGCCTTATTTCCCAGGCCCTGCATAAAAAGTCTAAACTCAGTAGTGTGCCCTGCACATGTAGTAACGGATGGGTTATAAATTATTATAATACTGTACTGCACTCCTTAGTATTGCACTGTACTGTAATGTTGTCCTCTGTACTGTACTTTACTGTACTGTACTGTACTGTACTGTACTGTACTGTACTGTACTGTTGTTAGTGTTGTTATTGTTGTTTTTCTTATAATGATTATTATTATTATTGTTATTATTATTACATGCATTATTGTTCTGATGTGAGCTTGTTTGTAAATGAGTGAGTTTACAAAGAAGTTTATTGTTATTATTATTATTATTATGATTATTATTATTAGTATTGTTATTGTGATTATTACATGGATTATTGTTGTGATGTGAGCTTGTGGCTGACTGACTATCTAGAAAATGAAAACATGGCACTTCATTTAAAATAGGTTACAGACCCCTGTTATATGCGCTTGTTTTGGGATTATTTTTATAGACCTATTTACTTGTTTCTATGAGACATGGCAACAGCAGCGAAAGGCATCCACGTCTTTCTCTTGTGAAATGCTGAGATTAGAAACGACCATAATTATTTCATTTCTCAACCTTAAAAAATAAATAAAGACATCTCCATAATCCTTGGGAAGTGTGTGTAGCAAAAGTAGTCGGCATTGTCATGGTTGAAAGTATTCATGCAACACTGACGCTGTAAGCTGTGTGATGCTAACGCGCTAACACCGTTAGCATGGTCTGTGTTGGTGAAAGGGAAAAGGATAGATATGAAACTACTGGCCAAAATAAATGTCATAAAAAGCACAACACCTAAAATCGGAATGTGATGGTGACCTATTGAGCACAAACAGACAATCATGATTTGCTTGCTGGACCTATAATTAATTTATGTGCATTACATTTCCACCTCGCACATATAAATCAAGCCACAGTGCAGTCAGAGAGTAGTTCACAGGTCACACACAGGAGCAGTGAAAGGGGGAGGGGACTTGGGATGGCAGTGTAGAGTAGGCACGACATTGAGAGGTAGAAACCATCCCGGTCGCGTGGTTGATGTAACGCGTGTGTCACTGTGAAGGACTGGCCCCATTAAGTGAACGTAGTTGGCGTAGTAGACGCCAACATGACGATTCTGACGTAGGCTGTTGAGGTTGAGCAAGAATAGCGTGTTTCAGAAAAGTAATATTTAAACAGTAAAGAAGACATTTTTGGCGAATGCAATGTAGTCTATGTCTTTTGTGGGAGTGTGCAGGTTTTATTTTGCATAGAGAGATGTGTGGTGGAAGTGTGGCTTGGTCGGAGATAGAGCACGAAT
Organism: Protomyctophum bolini; assembly: GCF_963924005.1. Classification (NCBI taxonomy): domain Eukaryota; kingdom Metazoa; phylum Chordata; class Actinopteri; order Myctophiformes; family Myctophidae; genus Protomyctophum; species Protomyctophum bolini. The sequence continues at coordinate 26,966,944 of NC_137867.1, read as the reverse complement.
GAACGGCCAGGTGCTCATGTACCCCTGTCTATTAGGGTAGCAGGATGGGTGTTTTGCAACCAAACACATACATATTCAACGTTTCTTTACCTATAACTGGCAGGTTAAGTGCTCTGGAAATATCCTCTTTAATGAAACTGTGGAGAGCCGTGAGAGAACGGCCAATCTTACGCAAGGAACGCATGACCCCCCAGAGAGAGAATCAAGAGAGCGCTCAGAGCGCAACTGGGAGAAAAGAACGGAAAAAGGAAAACCTACAGCGGCGCTGCCTCGACAGCTGCATTCCATGCTGCGAGTTTCAGAGATCTGTTGTGAAGGTGTGAGTCAGGCCTAAGGGCCAAGGCCTCACTCACACGACACACACGCAAGATCGACACACTTGTGTCCTGTGTCTTCTGTGTGTTATGGCCGCCTCAATGCATTTCCAATGGGAGTCACATGGTTTCATGACACAACATTGTTGCATGGCTGTCTTCTGCCCTCCCCCCCTCATGCAACAAGGTTGTGTCTTCAAACCATGTGACTCCCATTGGAAATGCATTGAGGCGGCCAAGACACTCTCAACATGCAAGACACATTCATATTGTGTCTTGCGTGTGTCTTACGTGTGAGTGTAGTGAGTGAGTTGCCGAGATTTTGGGTACTGAGACAACATGTAGTACAGGAAGGAATTGACATCACAGCCACTTTGAAATATTAAATATAAAAAAATACATATTACACACAAAGAAATGCCAGGAAAGTGTTTCTTGTGTCCTAAACATCATTAAAATAAGATCTGGTTGCAAAAGGGGTGAAGTGACCCTTTACGGTGTTCATTGTTTCGCATAGCCTAAATGTTTTGCAATATAGGCCTACATAGGCATTTTCCAAACATTATGAAAGCAGAAAAACATTGCAAGGGGTGATCAATGACTTCACATTAAATGGTATTTACCACCGCGCACACACACACACACACACACACACACACACACACACACACACACACACACACACACACACACACACAAATATTATAAGCTAACTTTGGCTTCATCTGAAGCTACAGGCAACCAATTAATTGGCAAAATAGTGCTATCACAAACTAGCCAACCTTTATTTTGAAGGTCCTCCGTCTTGGCAATGAATGTGAATGAAAGCAGACTATATGAAACAAACAAGCTGTCTGTCACACTTGACTTTCAGTGCAGATGGAAAATGGAACTACAGAACACGGGTACTATACTTTGGTCCGACATACCATTGGTCCGATCTACTACCTACCCCAAACCCTCACCCATAACTGCGAGTACGGGGCAGCACACCTAAACCTAACCCCCAACCCTATCCCGAGTCGGACCAATGCTCCTTCGAACCAATGGTATGTCGGACCAAAGTATGCTCCTGTTTCCTTGATTTAGATGCATAATGGAACTACAGAACACAGGTTCAGTGTTCGGTTTCCTTGATTCAGATGCATAATTGAACTACAGAACACAGGTTCAGTGTTCTGTTTCCTTGATTCAGATGCATAATGGAACTACAGAACACAGGTTCAGTGTTCTGTTTCCTTGATTTAGATGCCTAATGGAACTACAGAACACAGGTTCAGTGTTCTGTTTCCTTGATTCAGATGCATAATGGAACTACAGAACACAGGTTCAGTGTTCTGTTTCCTTGATGCATAATGGAACTACAGAACACAGGTTCAGTGTTCTGTTTCCTTTATTCAGATGGATAATGGAACTATGGAACACAGGTTCCGTGTTCTGTTTCCTTGATTCAGATGGATAATGGATCTATGGAACACAGGTTCAGTGTTCTGTTTCCTTGATTCAGATGCATAATGGAACAACGGAACACAGCTTCAGTGTTCTTCAAACAAAAGCAGATTTTAGACTTTAAAGGTCTATTCAGTGATTTGACTTAATTCAAATATAACTTATTTTTTTGTTGTGATATAGTCTGTGCTGACCATATAAGGAGTTCCTCCCTGTCCCCAGTTAACCCCTGGGGGTCAAAAAACCCTAGGTTTCGTTTTTGGCTAGGTGGCCAAACCTTCATCCAATCAGGATAGAGAGGGGCCTTGGTGTGTGTGCTACTGCTGTTGGCCTGTTGCACGTCCCCCCACTGTAGTGCGTGCATATACACATCTTTCTACCGGGGCAGAATCACTGAATGCTCCTTTAAAAGACATTTAGAACAACGAAAAACAGGCCTGTATTCCTTTTGAACGGAACACAGCTTCTGTGTTCTGTCTTCATTTGGTTCTGTTTACAAGAGAAAATAAATAAATTAAACTGAATAATGAAAAACAAGCCTGTGTTCTGTTGATTCACTTTAGGTTTAAAAAGTAAAACATGATATTTTCTTGTTTTCTCAATTTTATTTTGAAAAACAAATTATACTTTAGTACCCTGACCATAAAGCCCTGAAGGTCAACCATAGAGTTAAAGTAGTTAAAACAGAACAAATTGAAATATTTATCACATGATCTGATTACTGGATTATTATGCCCCTCAGCCCTCAGAGAAAAACAAGCCATGACATGGCATAAAGATAAAAGGCTAGTTCAACTGAGCATTTGGGGAGAACCTGGTACTTTTCCCCCACCTTTTATTACTTGCGCAAGCAGAGCGCGCAAGTAATAATTTCGCTTGGTCTCTTCAAAGTGACAGCCAGTTTTTTTTTCAACCACATTACGTCATCACATACATATACACACCATGTACTCTGATCCCAGCTCTCAACGATGACGTAATGTGGTATCTGGTCCCAGCAAAACAGGCACAGACTTGCATACATAAAAACGGTTGAAAAAAACTTGGCTGTCACTTTTTGGAACCAAGTAACCACAGTATACTGCTAATCAAATTACAACTACATACTCTGTATGTAGTTGTAATGTGATTTGTAATTTGTAAATCTGTGCCTGGTCTGCTGGGACCAGACTACACAGATTACCATATCTCTTACGTCATCACTGAGAGCTAGTCATACATATACACACCATGTACTCTGGTCCCAGCTCTCAACGATGACGTAATGTGGTATCTGGTGGGACCAGATTACACAGATGACCATTTATTTTACGTCATCACTGAGAGCTAGTCATACATATACACACCATGTACTCTGGTCCCAGCTCTCAACGATGACGTAATGTGGTATCTGGTCCCAGCAAACCAGGCACAGACTTGCATATACATAAAACGGTTGGAAAAAAACTTGGCTGTCACTTTTTGGAACCAAGTAACCACAGTATACTGCTAATCAAATTACAACTACATACTCTGTATGTAGTTGTAATGTGATTTGTAATTTGTAAATCTGTGCCTGGTCTGCTGGGACCGGATTACACAGATGACCATTTCTCTTACGTCATCACTGAGATCTAGTCATACATATACACACCGCATGTACTCTGGTCCCAGCTCTCAACGATGACGTAATGTGTAATCTGGTCCCAGCAAACCAGGCACAGATTTGCATACACATAAAAACGGTTGAAAAAGACGGCTGTCACTTTTTGGCACCAAGTAACCACAGTATACTGCTAATCAAATTACAACTACATACTCTATATAGTATAATGTATATGTATACGTATGTCTAGTCATTAGTCATTGCTGGGACGGTGCATACGCATCGGAAAGGCTGGGACGGTGCATAGGGCGCAAAGTAACCACAGTATACCGCTAATCAACTTACAAATGACATATACATAGAGGCAGAAACTGAGATTTGACAGTTTGTAGCGGTTTGTAGCGGTCGAAAGTACTTGCACGCTCTGCTTGCGCACTAGTAGGCCATTTATGGCCTACTAGTGTGCAACAAGCAAGTATGCACTCGGCAGAGTGCAGTTCTAGTTATTTCTAATCTCACTCTATTTTACATTTTAAAACCATTTAATGGCATTCAATTAATGGCTTAATTGTTTTTTTATATAGTGTTATATTGCTGTTCTTAAATAAAGGCGTGAAAAGATTTTGACATGGATTTGCACCTAAATGTATCATTAAAAAATATATGAAAATAAATCAAAATCACAGAATCACACTAACTGTCCCTGGCTTCCCTGGACTACATTTTTCTGACAATGAATATGCTGGCTAATGTTCCCCCAGAATATGGATGATGCTGGGATCCAAGTGGTTAATAACTCCATAACCACAGAAACCAGGTCACTGATCTGATGATTCGTAATGATAAACAGGCAAACCAATAGCAACGGGACACAATCACAAGTTCATAATACATGTGGGCGTGGGGACTCCTTAAAGTGGGAGGGCTAAAATGGCCGCCACCATGATCAAGTGTAAACTGTGTCGGAGAAGAAGTTTGCTGATTTCAGATTCAATGTTCAATTTTAGAAACATTCGTGAATTAACATGTTTGTTTGTCGTTGTTTGTGCCATGCTCAGCCAGTCGTCGGCGGACGATGGATACGAAAGAAGAACATACGATACCGAGGACTTTTTGAAGAGGGAGTATTCGCTGACAAAGCCATACCAAGGTAACTAACGTTAGCCAGTGAAGCTAGCGTCATAATGTCATTAAAGTTGACATTAAGCTGACAGCACTGTACAACAAGGTTCATGCTTTTAGAACGGAGCAATTCCAACAACACTCTTGTCATGTCCAATAGTAACTTAATTGGTAAATGATAAACATTCATTCTGACACTGACAGGCATACAGGGTGGCTTTATTATACTTTTATAGGGCAGGCATAGACTGCACAATACAGCACTTATACCGTTTAATACTACTGTACTACACAATAATACATGACGGTGAGATCACCACAAATAAAGTAAAAAAAAAAGTGACAGATGAATTGGTCTATGCTGGCCGTTTAGCTATTGCAAGCCTATCCTTGGATCAAGACTATCGATAGGTGTAATTATTTGATCGATTTTGCCATTATACAACAGGGCTTGACATCAAGGCTTGTCCTGTTGTCCGGGACAAGTAATACATCTTTCCGGACAGTGCATTAAAGTCTTACTTGTCCGTTGGACAAGTGACTCTTGGTTTCACTTTTTGTGTGATGCTCCTAGCAGCCAACAATATTGTCTGACATTATTATCTAACCTGGAATTGCATTATTTGTCTATGGAACCCGGCAACTATGGCTAACCTCGCGTCACCAGGCTTTCCATCTCGGAGGTAAGCCTGGTCTGTGTTCCAAAATCGCTGTGTGAACCGGTCTGGAGTGGATGGTAATTTATGTCATGTTGTAGTCACTGATTTGTAGTCATCAGACCGGAAACCACAAGGCGGAATAAGAAGTACCCATTCATAGTACTGATTCCGCCTTGTGGTTTCTTGCATGACTACAAATCATTGACTACAACATGATGAAAGTTACCATCCGCTCCCGACCTGATCATAAACCCAAAATGGAATGCAGCCCAGGCTAAGCGATAGCAGGCGATAGTCAGAAAGTGGGCGGGGGAACGTCGCCCGAAAACATAAATTATCTTTGGACTACATCGATAGGTGTATTTATTTTATCGATTTTGGCATTAGATGCATAACGATATTCAATCAAAACTCAGACTTGATAAAAAAAAAAATCTGCCAAAACTTTGCATTGTGAATAGAGACGGAACTGTTTTCGCAGGATAACCCTCTAGTCTCTATAGCGCCGAAGTCCTGATGTCACTCGCTCATCCCCTCGATTCCCCTGGTTCACGGAAGTAATTTCTCTATGGAGAATAACTTGGGGTGATCTTAATATCGTCTACTATTGTGGTCTAAAAATAAACAAGCTGTCTGCGTTATTGTCTGTATCGTTTGCGTCAGTCAGTCACTCATATATGATAGTCTGTTTCCAGCGAAAATGTAACTAATTCAGTAGCAGTAACAATAGCATTTTCTCTCAGTCAGTTGATTCTTCATATCCATATGAGGGAAGCGGCCTGGGTGATTTGTTTATTTTTCAAACACAGTTCTTATGAGGCGATCTAAAATCACCCTATGCCTATTACAATGCAAATAAAAAGTACATGAACCCGTGGATTTGCGCCCTCTACCGATATTGACGTCAGACTTCGGTGCTCTATAACTGACTTTTAATTGCTTTAAGTGTAACGTACAGTGTTTTTATGTTTTATTGTAGGAGTAGGTTTCTCAAGTTCTTCTCATTGGGACTTGATGGGCACTGCCATGATCACCCCTGAACATGTGAGACTAACCCCAGACCTACAGAGTAGGCAAGGAGCAGTGTGGAGCCGCTTTGTAAGTTTAAACGCAAATCATTATTAGAACCTGTCAACCTAGAACATCAAGGCCAATTCATGACATCTAGAAGTAGGTTTATTGGTTATTAAATAATACATTTGAATGTACAACTGACACGGGTCATGGTTTAAATGTAGACACGGTATCTAATAAATCACACCTGTGTGAAGTGACTGGTGCTCTTATCTCAATCCGGCCTATCACAATTTGCATCCTCACCTTCAATGTTTTGTTTACACAATGTTTGTGTTTACACAAACACTCAAAGCTGGACATGGGAGCGGCTAACGCCCCTCAAAATAGGCAATTATATTTTCAGTGTACACTGAAGTCCCTATAAATAGTGCACAGCAGTGTTTACCAGTACTTTAACACAAATACTGTTGTGATTGTATAATGCTACAGGGGATGGCACAACTGGTCCACAGTTTATAAAACCAACATCCAGGACACAGTCAATCATGTGTACTTGGTTTGAGATTTTACTTTCCACCACCAGTAAGCGAGACAATAAGAAGATTGACACATTGGAATATGTAATTTGGAACACCTGCTGTTGAGAAAAAAATATTTATACACACACGCATGCAATATTGTTCTCCAAAATCATCGGTTTAATTACCATCATCACAAAATCAAGCTACATAACTGACATTAACATTTTCACTGTAATTATGCAACACTTCTCATACCTGTCAAGCATGTTCTACTTCTTACAAGAAAGACCAGCTGTGAGTTACAGTAGGATAGACTGTAGGGTAGGTGGTTGAGGAAAAGTGTTGATCTTGAACAGTACTGTTCTGAAGTGATTACTAGACAAGTAGTGATATATTCAGCTCCAGCTCTTTATTAACACATTTATTTTCAGGTCGGGATACCAATTTTATCCCATCAGGAGAGACCCCAAACAAGTGAATTTGGAAGTGATGACTCAAATAAATGAGCAGACAAAATCGGAACTGGAACACTATAAATTTTGAAGCTGATAAGGCTTGGCTGAAGATTTGCCACCCACCTGACAATTTGTTTATTCAAAGAGCTGGAGACACATATGACCCATGCTACTGAACAAACATTCCAATCCATAGCAATGATTACTATCACAATATTGTGCTTTAACCTTTTAAACAAAAAACCTTTTGATGTAACTAAAGAATATCACTTGCCACACCTTTTTTTAAATCTTTTTATAGCATTTTGGTAAAGTCATGTATAGCAATATCCAGAACTTGTAAACTAAATCCACCTCGTCTTCAATCACTGTGTTTCTAGCCTTGTTACATCAGGGACTGGGAGCTGCAGGTGCACTTTAAAATCCATGGGCAAGGAAAGAAAAACCTTAATGGAGATGGCATGGCTTTTTGGTTCACCAAAGAGCGCATGAACGTAGGTAGGTCTTTATCGTAGATTGTTTTGATGCATGTCAAGATATCATTGATAACCCTTGTGTTTTGTTTGGGGTGGGAGCATTTCTGTATTGCACAGAAAGGATAACACTACATGATTTTAAAATGGTTTACTGAGCCAGATGTTAGCCACGTAGTATTACATTTACAGTTGAATCTAGTTTAGCATCACCAAAATTGTGACAAATTGTGGAAAATCTTCCCAAAAAATGAGAAACTGGTTCATGCTAAAATAAAAGTGGAGAGCAAGAGCATTATAGTCTATGTAAAATAATTTCTTAGGCTTTCATCAAACTATACAGACTCTTAATGACGTCGAAATAAAAATAATATATTTATTCTGAAAATATATATACCTATTCAAAGATTTGTTCCGCATTTTTACGATTTACGAAGTTGCTTGTAGATCTGCTATTTTAATAATGTTTAAAACACCAAAAGGGGTTCCCGCCCAGAATGGGTTAAAGCCCAAGTGTACTTTTCTCTGTTTTTACTTACCACCGTCAGTCCGTCACAGCGGAGTAGCTTTTCACCTAAAACTGGAGTATGCGTGCCTTAGGGTTTATATACCCTCTACAGGTGTCAGCAATCAAGGGTGATTACATTCACTGGTGGTAGCAGACCTATGCTTCCATGTGGCAGATCAAGAATGGCATATGAAATACATTTATATTTGTACATGTATGAATGAACATACAAGTTACACATGTATTTCAAAATTTAAATATGACAAATACTGAAGATAGAGTAAAGGATAAATGACAGAAACCTATTCAAATATGTAGGTTTAAGACAGCCCTGCCCTTCAGTTGAACTAGCTTTGCTTTCTACAGCAAGGCTATTCTGGTCTTTCTATGAGTCTATAAGGTTGTGTCTTTTGCAGGTCCTGCGTTTGGCAACATGAACCAGTTTACTGGTCTTGGAGTTTTTGTGGACACCTACCCAAACCAAGACAAGAACCATGAGGTGACATTCTCTTCACATCTCTCTCTCTCTCTCTCTCTCTCTCTCTCTCTCTCTCTCTCTCGCACACATGCACACACGGTTACTCACTCACTCAACACTCACTTTAATACAAGTGAAAGTGTCCCCTAGGTAGAAAATTGGTTCATCTTCCTTTTGAGAACTAAGTGTCATTGTTTCCTATTTGTTTTTCTTTGCAAACCTACTGGATATGCAGAAGAAGTACACTGGACCTCAGGTAGCATCAGTGCCATATTAACCCATTTTGAGGAATATTTACCTCGTCAACCAAAAATGAGAAATCCTAAAATAAAGCTTCCAATACTATGGCAATTTTAACATTCCTTCCTCCATATTTCTCTCACTCTCCTTTGCACTTCATGAATCCTTTTTTCTGCCTCTGTTTTCATTCTGCCTGTCTCTGTCTCTCACAGAGGGGTTTTCCATACATATCAGTGATGCTGGGGAACGGAACGCTGCAATATGACCACAGCCGGGACGGACGGACCACTGAGCTTGGCGGGTGCACAGCTCTAGTGCGCAACGTCAACCACGACACCTTCTTCCTCCTCCGATACTACAGAAACCACCTGACGGTGGGAATACACATTTTATTTGCCTTTAGTTATTCAACCACCATGTTGTCACCGTGTCCATGGCATGGTCATCTTAGCCACCACGGCTACTTAATCATTTAAAAGCCTTATTATATCTATCTATAAATGCACCAAGTCTCTGTAGGTATATACGTGTGTATGTACGTACGTCTGCAATCCACATAACTCAAGAACCGTTGTCCAGAACCAACACAAAAGCCTCTACCCGGGCTCTGGACCTGATCACGCCTATGTCTATATATGCAGCTGGCCTGTTCGGACATCACGTTGATGTTCTACATCTGCATAGACTCCATATTTGAGCATGCCTGACAAAGAACTCCATATATGGGCATAAAAGGGACAGAGACATAATAAATGGATGGAGCATGCATTTCCAACTTGCATCGTTCCAAGTAGGCCCCTGCCCAACAGGCACCGCTCTAGTACTTTAAGAATCTGTCAAAAACTTTCGAATATATAATAAATGGCGAATATAGCTGATCTGCAAGCTAACAGTATATTATTGTCACAATATTGATATTGAGTGTTCTTGATCCAAAATGTTTGATTCCATATCACCCAGCCTTCATGCTGTTCTGTGTTATGTCCTCCAGCTAATGATCGACATCGATGGCAAGCGGGAATGGAAGGATTGTGTTGATGTCTCAGGCCTGCGCTTGCCTCTTGGTTACCATTTTGGTGCATCCTCTGCCACAGGAGACCTGACGGGTATAGAAGAAGTCTATTGTGTTTTTTCTTTTTCTTTTATATATATGTGCGTGTGTGTGTGTGTGTGTAAGTGTATATGTATATATATATAAAAAACCTTTCAACTGACATCCCTAAATTGAATAAAGCGTGCTAAGAAAAATGGCAGGTGGATATAGTACAAAACATTATTTCATCATCATCACCACCATATACTCAGCAATCCTCAGAGAATATTATGTTCTAGTACTTTACAAGGTAAAATAATTTAGTGTTGTGAGCACCATCATGTGGCCTGAAGAATGATGCGTTTCCCCATAGATAACCATGACCTCATCTCCATGAAACTATACCAGCTGACAGCGGAGAGGACTCCAGAGGAGGAGGAAGAGGAGGATGTCATTATCCCCATGGTTGAAAACATGACACCATTCCAAGGTACAAACTACAAAGCCACATTTTTGTGAGTCAGCAGTGTTGTTTTATTTCAAAACACTCAAAAAGGTGTGACTCAAGAGAACATAAATGGTTAATATCAAGTGTTGGGCAAGCATGAGTGTGACTTTAAGTGCAGTCAAGTAAAAGGTTGCACAACACTTTTCTGCCAAAGCATTAACTAAAACTAAATGTCCTTGCACGCCGGGAGCGTGACGACTAAACGATTAGAAAATGCATCATATAGGTTGATTATTTTCTTCTCAGTAAAAATTCAACCTCAACTTGAAAAATGATCACATCACTGTATCTGTGTGGAAGTACTCAAAACACAACAGAAATTTGATTAATTTAATTAATCGCTCGAAATGAATGCTCCCGGTGTTCTCTTCCCCCAGAATGTGTAGACTTATTTTCTTTCCTTCATCTTCTTTTAGCAACTGAAATGTTTGGGACGATAACTTACTCTTCTTTACACATTTTAAACAGGCCTGTATTCCAACACAAAATCTGTGACCTTTTTTCTTTTTGCCATGCAGTAGAGGTAGAGGAGGAAGAGACGAGTGGAGTGCAGGTCTTCTTCACCCTCTTCTTCTCCATCGTTGGCCTGTGTGTCTTGGGGGCCATAGCCCTGATGGTGTACAACCGCTGGAAGGAGAACAGCCGCAAACGCTTCTATTGAGCAGAGATGGACCCAACAGTCTACACAACAGTTCTCGGTGTGTGTTTATTTTTTTGTTTTTCTTACGGGCAGTTCAATAATACTAAGCCTACTGTAGCTTTAGCCCAGACACATTTCGTGGACAGTCAAGTGTATGCAGGTATTCATTTCAACCAAATGCCAACATTTCACAAATCACTTCCCCACTTTGCTTGGTTGTGTGCTCATTTGTGAAACAAACTGGTGTAGTGTTTGATTGGAATTTAAAGCCTTCATATACTCAGCTCTCCATGGACATCACTGCTTTAACTGAACAAAGTTGGGAATCTCAGCCAAAAGAACTACACATGTGATGCATTTGTGGGGAAATGATGGACTTATCCACTAGGATTCGAGTTTTTTTTTTTAAGGTAGAAATGTTATGTATTTGTAGTTGCTGCTGAGCATATGGACTATGATCTGTGGATCTCTGAGCCAATCATGGGCAGATCTCTTGTTGCACTGATACAGTACAAACTACAAAGCACCCATGAGATGATTTTTATTTTATTATTGAACTATTTTCTTTAAAATTACATTTGGGAGAACGATGTGCTCCATTTTGTACTTTTAAGGAGTATGTGTGCTTGAGTTGCTAATGCTATCCAAACTAAGTGCCTAGCTAGGACCAATAATGACTACGCAAGTCTTACTTTATGCATGTTCTGTCCTAGGTTTGAGGTTTGGGATACACCTGCCTTTTGTATTTGACATCTCATTGCTCTCACACATTTTTATATTGAAGTTACTGTTATTGAGAATCATTTCTTGAATAAGTTTTTAACTGTTGCATAGGAAACTGTTTTTGTACTAGATCATCTAGAACACGCTGAACTCAAACTCATTTTTTGCTTCTCTGCCACAGAATTTCATTCAACCTGTGAAAAAGAAACATTTATGCACCGTTTTCACTTTGTCGTTACATGGCACATCAGAAGTCACATTTGCCAGTGATCAATTGTTTGTCATATGAAAGCAAATACATTACATGTTTTTTACTGTCCATTGACATATTTTGAGTTTGTGTGTTAAACCGTTAAACCTGTGACATAATTTGGTTATCAGGAGGGATGCACAATATTGTCAAAGAAAATGAATTGGGATCTTTCAAAACATATTTGAGTTATGTCAATTCTGACACATAAATGTAGGCCTACATGTGGATGCAGTTGATGCCATATGAACAAATGTATTAAAAATTAATACATCTCATCTCGCATTTGGAAATTGCAGTAAATATTGTGGTTGACTTTTCTTTTGCAATTAAATTGTGCAGCCTTAGTTACCAAGACATTGCTGGCCTTCTAATGATATACATGCTGGTGCCTTACTCACACATCTAAGACCAGAAACTATTCAGCAAGGGGCAAGTGTCCTGAACTGACAGTTTAATATTTCATCTAACTTGTATTGAGTGGAGGGGGTTCAGTGTATTGCAGACACAAGGCTGCACTGTGGTAGAATGTCAATTGGACCTTTTCATTACAGCCACTCTTAAACTATTACTAGGCCGTCTACCCTAGGCTCTAAAGCAAAATGTAATTCTTGAATGTGATCTAATTACATTGCCTGAAAGAAACCATAGTTATGTCATGTCAACATCTAACCATATAGCCAAGTGATAGTCTTTCAGCTATCGCAGGCAATTCAGTGATGTCGAGATAAATGTAAATGACAACTCAAAATGGCAGTGTTCTTAAGCTGCACGTGTATTTCCCCAATATGCAATACACTACAAATGTGGAGATATACTAATTATTTGAACATCATATTCCATCAGACGTGACAGAATTGCTCAGCCATTGTTATTATAGATAATTGTATAAACATTTAATATAGATACTTCATTATGCATAATTATAAGGACATTCGTGAATTTGTAATTATAATAGGGATAATTGTATTGATATGAGATGATAAACTATTTAAAGTTAACTGAGAAATCCTGTTTTTGGTAATGGAGGATGAGGAACATGTTGCTGCCTATTAGTTTACAGATCTCTAGTATTCTAAAAGTGTATGTTGGTGGATAAGGTTTTTGTGGTATGCCACACACGGTGAAGACAATGTATTGTGCTTAAAAGACCTCTTGAAGAAAATGGTTATACAGTAGAGTATTTAATTGATATTTAGGCTGTGAAAATGTGAATACTTTAATCAAAGCTCTGAAATTTATATTTTAAGTCTTATTGCTGTAATTAGTTCTTGTTGGTGTAAGTGGATAATATGCACTTTTTGTGCTATACCGTGTCGGATCATTTTCAATAAAAATGTCTAGTGTTCTTGAATGTCCATTGTCCTCTATCGCCTCTTTTTTCATGCATTGGAATAAGAAACTGTTTTGCAAACAATGGAAATTATACTGTCAATATTCTCTTTTGACTGTGTCATAATAGTAGCGTAAACCTACCATAATATGGGGATATGTCATGATGTGCTGTATATACATACCTTGTTTGTCTGGTTTTGCTTTGATCATATGACAAATTATATATAGCAGTGTACTGTTTAACTGTCTTGTGTGGATTGTCTGTAATCGATTGAATGTTTGTTATTGGTCCTCTTTCAGGTGTATTAGATTTATGTTCTGTTCTGTATGTCTCTGAACTGTGAACTTGTATTAGGTGTATGTTCTGTAGAAGTACAGAGAGTAAATTCTTTCTACATTATGTATGTCATATATTTTTGCCTTTACATCAGTAAAGTGTGAAAACTGATACTAGTGTCAGATTATTGTGCATGCTGACAGTTTTATGCCACTATCTTGTCTCTACTTTACTTGTCTGCTTTGAGAGTGGACAAACCTAACAGATTATATTTGTCCAAATATTTTGGTGCTTATCTCTTAAACTGGCTTCATGGAATAGGCTATATAGATGCATTTACATGTCTTCAAGACGGGTGCATTGTGGGTGCTGTTTGTATCAGACCACTACTGGCCACATGCAATCAACAGCAACCTGTTGGAATGTACCAAACACAAAACGGCAGATGGAGGCTATCTGGCATGGAAAGTTTGGGAACCACTCACTTTATGTAATTGATGCATGGGGTGATTGGGGTCAATATGTATCATATAGGGTCTATATGTATATTATCTACAGTCTACACCAGTGTTTCTCAATTTCTGGGCCAGTAGGCTGCCCCTTATCCAATATCCAGGTCTCTTTCCGTAGCCTGGTTTCCAGCCTGATTCGGTGCGTTCCGGGGATTTGTTTTGTAGCGAGTGACAAAAAAATCCACCAAACTCAGCGAATCAAGCTGGAACCCAGGCTACCCTTTTCCGCCCCCACACCCAATTAAAAAAATTAACCTTAATATAAGTTTAAAAACGGCCATAGCCATCATCATCACAAATGTGATCATCACATTTGGAAAAGTGGCTATGGCTGTTTTTAGCCCAAGGAGTGTTTTTCGTGCAAAACAAATGCTTGCAATGGATTCAGAATCATGAAAAAACCCTAGTTTGACCTGTCACATGCTACTTTAACCAGAATTAAAATGTGAAAATTGTGTCTGCATTACTGCATATGTTGTGAATGGTACCCCAACTTTCAGCACCTGTCACAAAGTATCCCAAAGGAGTTGGGTTGGAACAAATTCAGAGGAGATAGTAGACACCTTTATGAACATGTATGAAGAAAGCTATTGGTAAGCATTTATATTCCAGATTGGTCCAAAACTTTCCCTAATAAGAGTTGTAAATGGATGCTCTGTCACATCAGCCCCCTCTCACAGCACTGAATGTCATAGCCCTGTCACAGGCCCTATCTGTCATGTTACCATGGTAATATGTTACGGCCCTGTGACAGGGCCTGACATCCCAGTCCCACACCGCTGTGACAGGGGCCTGTGCTGCATGTGCAACTACACACAATTCATTTGAATGCAGAGTTAATGAAAAGAAGAGAATGTGCACTTGTATAGGCTATATTAAACTGCCGTGCCCCCCTCCCAAGACTCAAGAGCACCTTTAAAAAGTACGGTATTGCTTCCAGTGCCCCCCAAACTTCTCTGTCTGCCCCTTGGGGGGCTGCACAACCAAATCTCTTCGCCAAAAATAGCAGATCTACAAACTCTCTACATCTCTAGGCTTGTATAGCCTATTGACATGCTCATGCAGGGATGCTAGGGTTCATGTTAAGTAATGTGGGTGCCACTCCCATAGTTCTCCTTGTTGTCAGTTGTGTAAATAAACAAATAGAAATGTCTCTAGTATAGACTACAGTATTTTGAGGCAGATCCTGCCACTGTGCCCTTATGCCTTTTCCTGCTTGTAGCTAACACTACATCTATAGCACTAGCCTCTGTATATATACAGTAGCACCTGGGAGTTAATATTACTGCAGACTTGTTGATAAGGTAAGTCTTATATCTTATATCTTATAAGGATAGTTTGTAAAATAAAACTGAATTCTGGTATTCAGCTATTATACTGAATTGTTTTTATACCACCGGTATTCGCTAAAAATCATTAACTATTCATGAAGTGAAATAAAGTCTGGGTCTGGGTTGCATAGTTGTTTTATATATTGTTATAAGAAATACATTGCTCATGATCTGAAGATAAACTATGCATCTTTGGGATGAATTGTATAGCCATGTGTATGCTTAGAAACAAATGTATTTGTAATATAATATTTATGGTTAGGTATAGAAGTTATGAAAAGAAAGTTATGAGAAGAAAAAAATTGCTTAGACAAATTCATACGACTAAAGATTATTTACTTTAGGCTCTCACACGTACTGTGTTGACTGTGTTGCATCTGTTCTGCTTTTTTGCTACCATGAAACACAAAGATAACGTTTCACAAAGACAATAACCTGGCTTACATTTGAGTTCATGCATGCTGAGAAGCTTTATTTTCTTGTGAAAATACAGCTTCTCCGAAAATCTCCGAAAGTCATTTTTTACAAGATTTTAAATGTGAGGCATGATCTTCTATTCTATTCTAATAATAAGGAATAACAGACATGTCTAAATGTCAAGGGGCTACATTATGACCGTAGATGCAGGCTCAGGCAGTGTTGTCATATCAAACAATGTTGTCGTGCAAACACAGTCCACTTACAGGGCTGGATTACAGAACAGGCCAATAGGGTCAGTGCCCAGGGGCCTCTGAACTCCAGGGGTCGCAGATCCCAGCCATTGGTTGTCTGAGCAAACTTGTAATATTTGACCAGTTCTCAGGAGGCAAGGGCAAGACTCCTGGATAACACATTATAAAGCTTATTATACTGACTTATTAATGTCAAGTATAATACCTAAAACACTTTATGTTTGAAATAGACACACATGAAATAGACGCTTTCAGGGTATGATTTGGGGCCATAAAGATGAATACAAAATTAATATAAACATCTTAATACTGTCCAATACTTCGATACGGAGGGGGGTGAAATTATGACCCCCCCAGTCAAAAAAACACTTTGTGTTTGAGATAGACACTCGTGCTTTCTAAGGTGTGATTTGGGGCCCTAAGGAAGAACAATATGAATATCAACATCATAATACTGTCCAATAATTAGATAGGGAGGGTGCTTTCTAGGGTAAAACACACTTTGTTTGAAATAGACACTCATGCTTTCTAAGGTGTAATTTGGGTCCCTAAGGATGAATACAAAATTAATAGTGCTTTAATACTGTCCAATACTTCGATACGGAGGGGGATGAAATTGTGACAGGCAGTTACTGCCGTCAAAATATGACTCCCCAGTCAAAAAATAAAATAAGAAATAAAATAAATTTGTGAAATAGACACTCTTTCTAAGGTGTAATTTGGGGCCCTAAAGATGAATACAAATTTAGGTAACACTTGCTATGCATCCCAAATAAGCTTTGTTACAATAAAAAGTATGAATGTCATATCACATTTTTTTCCCCTGAATTCCTATTCAGGCGTAAAACTATTGATGCAGTGTTTTTTATAATGGCCAAAGTAGATATTGTCATTGTCATGAATGAAAATCTCCAAAATGCTACTTTTAAATATTTTTTTGTTAGATTCCAGAATTGGCAGTGAAATGCTGTTATAGCAGTTCTGCATGTCTTTAGGCAAATATGCACAACGTTGAATTTGAAACCATCCCTTCTTATTTCAATTGTATAGGTCTTAACGGAGGAAGATCATCGTTAAGGAAGAATGAATCGCTCCTGTGTAGACTGCTGGAAGAGCATGATGATTCTCCTCAACTTCATTTGCTGGGTGACTATAGCCTAATTCATACGTTGTCACAATTTCTATTTTAGATTTATTTATTTCCTTCTCTATAGGATAATGTCCATTGAAATACCCAATATGTCATGTGATAAAAGTTATCTCTTATCTCCCATGTGCGGTAGCTGTGTGGTGCATTTATAGTGGCGTTTGGAGAGTTCCAGATGATGCACTCTAAATATGGTTCAGTGATCACCTCCTTCTGGCCTATCTACCCTGCCAACACCCTGGTGGTAACAGGGACCATCGTCACCTGTGTCTGTTACCTGGGAGTCCTGGGAGCACTGAAGGAGAACCGTTGCATGCTCATCACTGTACGTTTATTGAACTCACTCAACATATACAGAAAAGTTATCTAAAGGGGTTTCTAATCAAAATATGCTTAGGAGTGGTATAATCAATGGTTAACATCGAGCAGTGTTTCTCAACCATTTTTGGCCCCCTATAACCAATATGCAGGTCCCATGTCCGTATCAGCATGACAGTATCATGTCAGTATCATGGCCAGTCTCATCCAAAAAATATAATATTGCTTCTACCGCCCCCTCATAACTTCTCTGGGGGGCTCTACCACCCATGCTGAGAAACACTAGTCTAGAACAAACTGAACACAAAGGAACACACATCATATATTCTGGTCTTCTTACATGCCAGATGGGTGGGGATGTATTTGCACCAAATAAATCTCCTGTGATTAACATCTTGTGGAGTTAATCACACCAAAGCCAATTTAAAACCAAGGGTCCCTTCTGGGGCTTATCCCAACCCCACCATGCCCTCTCATTTACAGTGACATCTATTTAACATTTATCACACCTTGTCTTTGCGTTGTATTTCTGTATTACGTAAAAACACCTTGGCATGTTACACAGGATGTAGAGTTGTAGACTCTACAGCCTATCTGTAACATGCATAGTCTACATTGTAGACTATAAGCATGATATGAAAGGTGCTAAATTAAAGTGTATTAGTAAGGCAAGGCTAGTTTATAGTATTTCACACACAAAGATAGTGTGAACATCCAGTGTTGTGCATAAAGTATATGATTTGTGTGATTGCAGTTCTTTGTGCTGCTGTTCATTCTGATGCTAGTGGAGTTGGCCATGGCCTGTGTATTCCTGGTGTATGACAGAGAGGTACAGTATCATGGAGCCATGCATTTTCCTTTTTTATACATTCATCAAAACACATTTAATAAGCCAATGTATCACCAAACAGTGAGTGTACAGTGTACAATGCTAAAAAATACATTTAGTAAATATGTTGATTTCAAAGTGCCAGTGAAAAGTATTATAGAAAACATGAGCTACATAGCTAACACAAATACATATTTTATTAGTGAGCATAAGAGTACAGAAGTAGTATGCTGCCCCCTATTGGCTCACTTTAGCTTTCTAATTCTATACCATGCACAGTAGATATTCAGTTTAAAAAGGTTTGTCTTGTGTGGTGAGTACACTTTTTTTCCCCAGTTCATAATACTGTAATGTATTTGTAATGGCAGTTGTAACTTGTACTGATTTGCACTTACGTGGTACAGATTGACACATTCTTTGAAAAAGACCTGATGCGAAGCTTGGAGACCTACAAGCTCTCCACTCCAGAAGGCAACATGACCGTCAAAGATGATTTTGATGCTGTTCAATTCGTAGTAAGTCTTCAGCAAGAATACCCAGGGGTCATCAATGTGTCCATTAGTCCGTACATAGACAAATGTGTCCTTGGCTAGACTTGGCCTCGTCTGTGGTTTTCTTTTCTACATTTTCATCATAAGACCCATTTACTTAAGGTCAATGTAAAGTTGGCCGAGTGGCCAAGGCTCCAAAAAGTCCAAAAATACCTTTTAGGGTATTTTATTTCCCCCGGTTGCAGTGCATTTACAGTGGACACACAGGCCTGACAAACCAAAGAAACACTGAAGACTAAACTTACAAAAGACAGAAAATTACTTGAAAGTAAATAGGAAACCAAACCCAGAACTTGAGAAACTCTATTAGGCTAAAACCCTTCCATCAAGGGCCCCCTAGCAGCTCTCCCTGGGTGTTACCTTCTGGGTGCATCAAGCCCAACTGAACTGACTCACTGCTCCTGCAGCCTCCATCTTATACTAGGCAAGACAATACCAAGGAACAGTTCTGTAATTGGTAACACATTTAACTCAACATCTGGCTAACTACGGCCCATGAGTTAATTACACAATTACCTAGGTTTACTAAACCAATTCAAATACATTACATGCGCAGCGATGCACCACAACATCAAGCTAAATAGTAAACATAACACAAGAGCTCTTGTAACCCAGACAGACACCCCTCCTGCTCTATAGCACTTGGTACCTTCCTCCACTCAGTCAAGAGGATCACACCAGTACTGCAGGAGAGCCATGTGCCAAACTATCATCATTAAACACAAATTACACCAAACATATATGCTGTGACAATATTTGCAAAGTTCTCTTTTACAATTCACTGTGAGCTGTGAACAATAATAAAAATATGCACTAATGTCCATTAACACAGTTTTCCAAGCCGGCCGGCAAAGTTAGTTAATTGGATGCAACTGTGTAGTTTCGGTGTGCATTGTTCTCCATCAATGTGTATGTGTATAGGGCACGGGCTGCCCCGTGACAGTCAGTCTCCAGGTTTTCTTCAGAATAATTATGACACTGATTTACTATGACACTATGGCACATTAGGAGTCCCCTAAGACAGTAGTTCTCTAACCTTTAATTTTCTATGAGCCCCACAACTCTTGAGAGTGCAAAAATACAGTCCCATCTGGTTCCATGTGTGCACCCTCAGAGTTAGAGACCTGTAAAAGTAATTTATTTAAGGCTATTGCTCTTTATGTGTTTCTGGTAATATAATTGACCGCTCATTTGTATGTCCATGTCAAAGAAACTGAAATTTGACAAAATGTCCACCACAAGCCAGCATGGCCATGACCCCTGAGACTTTTTAGCTTATTGACCATAAATGCACTCACTGTTAATGTTACTGCTACTCCTCCTTTTTTCTTCGTATAGCTATTCTTTATTTATCCACGGAAATGTAGCTGACTCTGGCTTGCATTCCAGTTCAGTGTGTGGGTTTCCTCACAGGGTCTAGGGTGTTTTTTTTATATTCTTAACAACACAGTAATTTCAAAGCCATTCTTCACATATATTTTCCCCCCCACAACCCCATGTCAGCACAAATACAAAACAAAATCTTCGAATAAACATCAGGAAATGTCCATAAATACAGAACAAATTAAAAATATATATAATAATAACAACAACAAAACTGTATTTTACAGTTTAGTTGAATCAGTTTTGTCATATTTACAGTTTCAGTGCTGTGGAGTCCATGGTGAGTCTGACTGGGACGGGAAGGCCCCAATATCCTGCTGTACTGAAGACCCATGTCAAGCTTTAAACCACACCAACTGGCAAGAGGTAGGCCTAGTTATAGAAGTATAACCTAATGTTCTTATGGAAAGGCAAGTTTATTTGTATAGCACAATTCCACAAGAAAGATATTCAGTTATTTTCACAAAACAGCATTAAGACGTTAAGACAGACAAAAGAAACACACTATAAAAGGACATTTGAATACGAAAAGAAAAGTTATAATAAAACGTTTTACTGAATGACTCTTCACTGGCAGGTGAGCCAGTAGGGTACAGCAGCAGTCACAAGTAGACTAAATCGGGAGTAAAAGGGGTACAAAATAAATTAATGCTCAATCATGACTACTATATTTCTGGCTTGGATTGTGGACTAAACACCTTTATCTCCATAATAATATACAGTATATATTTTAATACAATTGTATTTTTGAAACTGTCAAGAACATTATTCACCTATTCCTTTCCAATTACTATACTTACTGTAAGTATTTACCAGTCCATTTGAAGAGATTATTTTTTGTTTCAGGGATGTCATCTCAAACTTAGGAACTGGTTTGCCAGAAACTTCCTCAGCACCGGTGCAGGTGTTGTCTCTCTGTTTATGCTGCAGGTACTGGTACATATATATCCTGTTATTTGCATTAAAACTCATTTGCAGATATTTGCTATTTATAGTTCTATTATATATTTTGTAAATGTCCTCTTTGTCTTTATTCACAGTTCCTTTGTATGTGTTTCACCGTCCCCGTGTTTTGCCACTTTAGTCGAAATGGACTTGGCTACCAGTAAAAATGTGGACTGAAAGAATTCTCTCACATCTCTGAATATCTGCTAATCTGTGGTGACGTGACACATTTTGGGGGATATATCTAAACTTTTCTTCTTCTTCTCTGTGAATTTAATGGCAGATTTTACAACAATAATCTTGGCAATATGTTTTGTCTTTTAGTATTAACCCATTTGTTAAAAAGGGCCGGGGAAAATGCCCTTGCATTTTTGAATTATACCTGTGCTCTAATGTTCATGGCTGCTGTTGTCAAGCCAGAAATATAATTCTACTCAGTAACCACATCATGATTCACTGGACCAATACATCACCTTCTTTTACAGTGCCACGCACACACGCACGCACGCACGCACGCACGCACGCACGCACGCACGCACGCACGCACGCACGCACGCACACACACACACACAAACACACACACACACACACACACACACACACACACACACACACACACACACACACCGCACTGGCTTGTCTTGCAAGCCAGTGCCAGATCGCAAACTCTTCAGGCTGCGATCCTCATATTTGAACTGCATGGGGAGTTTGGGGACCCCCCCACTCTGATAGGCACTTGGAATGTAGGAGTTGGGGCAATATTTAGTTTGAGTCTGTTCCACAGATAAATATAGTGTCACAATGTTTGCCTCTTTCTTACATTATTTGACAATTTGGCCAATGTTTGACCAGTTTTTGTATAGTTTGTTTATTACCTTTCATGCAGTCTTTTTCGCTTTACTCTATTATTTATGTATTAAAAGGTCTTAAAAGTCCTTAGGCCTACTGCTTCATTGGCACTTCATTGTTATCTGGGCACCCTGTCGTCGTCCATAGGATTTGCACGCAAAGAAGTGATTTCAAAATAGCTTGTAAAACTCTATTTAATGCTCTCAGACTAAGAGGATACACTAGGACATTCCTCCGGAAAGCCCAAAATACCTTCTTAGAAATAAGAGTGCGGGATCCAGGCCCCAAATTGGCCCTGATAACCAGTTATTCAACACAGAGCACACTAGCCAACAACAGAATAAAAAGGAATTTTGAGAACCGAACGGATGATCTTCTTATAATGAAGATTATAAAATTATATCGGCCTACAGAAAAAATAAAAACCTTAAAGATTATCTAGTACACAGCAAGCTAAAAGAAATCAACACACCAGCACGCCAGGGACCAGAATACTTCAAACCCAAACAATTAGTAAAAAATAGAACCACAAAACGCGTTTTAGAGATTAAACAACAAATAACAGCCAGAACCAGCAACTTCATTTACTTAATCACATGTGAAAAATGTGGTTTACAATATGTCGGAGAGACAGGTAAAACAATAGGTAGGCTACTAGGCTGGGACGACACAGATACAATATTAACAATGCCAAAAAGACAACCACAAGATTTGTGCAACATTTCATGGCTCACGGCATTGGAGCTCTAAAATGCGCTGGACTTCAACACAATCCTAACTGGACAGTAGGACAAAGACGTTTTAATGAAAAACAGTGGATTAAGAACCTCAACACGGATTTTCCTGGAGGCTTAAACATGCCTAAAATCAGATCTTGAACACTACAAAACTTAAACTCAGGATTAAACTGGAGAAATCTAAAAGTGATTGGATCAGACTTCCTTCGGATACATGGCGAATGCATTTATTCCTTGCATTGCATTTATTCCTTGCACAGTGCACTGAGGTTTTTTAATTCCCCCCCACGTTGAACCGAATATCGTACTACCTACTACATAGAAACACTATTTTGTCCACAGATTCTGGTTTCGAGTAGCTGCAAAACCCACAATTTCAGAGACTGACTCAGCTGGTTGCCATGCTTTAATCACACTGGAGAAGGCTCCAGCCAAAACGTCCAGGTTGCTGCTGCGGATCATGAAATAAATCAGAGCTCGTAAAAGTGAGTGCTGGTGTTTGTCACTGCCACGCTTTGGCTACTGTCTATATTGACTACTGTCAATATGGACAGATATTTTGTGTGCCTATAGCCTGGCCCTGTACAAGCTTAATTGACACAAAATATTGAGATGGTTTTCATCTGATATCCACCTTGCCCTGTGCCTTTTCATACACAAACACAATGCCAAAACAATATCATCAACATGCACAACCACATGGATGGAGGAGCTTTGCGCTTCCTGGCAGAGATTTGAGCTCCACTGAGCACCCCTTTGTAGTATTGTATTCTATTATTTTACCGTTATTCACTGTTGAGGAAGCTTAAAGTACAAGAAGTATTCCACTGCCTTTAATTCGGATACAGCTGTATTATAATTATGTGTAATGTGTATGACTAATAAATACCTTGAACCTTTGTTTTTTTGTTATTGGTTTGTGCAATTCTCATATTTTCCACTGCACTGTGTGCAAAACAATTTGGTGTCTAAATATAAAAGCAGCTTGTCACATACATGATTCTTGTTCTTCCTTTTTTGCCCTAGTGGTGTTATTTTTGTGTGTTCTGCAGTACACTTTCGGCCGTAGATGTTTCATGCTGTTCTGAAATAAGGAAGTGAAAAGTGTGGCTAAAGCCCCAGCCTATTTTTTGTAATGCTAAGCAGCACCATGAGAATGTAAAGTTCAGACAACACCAAGGTGCACACTAGAGTACAAGTGGTCTTCATTTCTCAAGAAATAGAGGGTAGCCTACAATTCAACCAACCAGGTGAGACATGAAACTTTAATATCGGAGTCCTCTATTGTAGTGTTTATAATTGGAAATTGTATAAAGACAACTGGCTCTTTTGAAAAGGGAAAGAAATGATTTAAGAAGTATTTGAAAAGAAGAATTATTGTTGTGTAAATAATTGCTGTTGTTAACTTTCTGAATTGATATCTTTCCCCTAAGGGGGATTATTAAATTCAATGCATGTATTAAAGAAGTTAAAAAAGAAAACCCACAAAAAACAGACAAAAGTTTTAAACATGATTATCGTTTTGATAACATATAACATTCACTTTGATAAGTTAATATGAATGGCTAAACTGCTGTATATAAATTATAAATGGTTAAGCGTTAGAGAGGATTTTCAGCTCCTATTTTTATTTTTAAAAACAATTTCGGAGTACATTTCAAGTAATTTGTTGTAATTGATAATATCCCTTGATTATTTATTTTGTATCACAAGTGCACTCATTTAAGTAACTAATCTTACCGTGAAATAGTTTAAATGCAGAGGAAACACAACATATCACACAGGAAATGAGACAGCAGCATACTCATCACTTCCTTGTGACAGTGACACCACCACAGATGGATAGAGGGGAAATCCAAAGTCTGACTAACCAGGACATTTTTCCATTATGTTTAATAACATTGTTTAATGTCGTCCCCTAGGTTTGATAAGAGGATTTGAACAATGGCCCAGAATTGCCTCAAGTGCCTGCAGTACACCATGTGTGTGGTCAACTTCCTGTGTTTTGTATGTACCGCCTTCTGTTATCTAGCTCACATTTGGTGTTCTCTATACATACTGTATGGAATGGATGTATGAACGAGTTTTCACGTGATAGCCCAGAAGTCCAATTTTATGGCTATACCTACGCTTTGATGTTTATGTACATGTTGAGCTAATCTTTTTAAAGCCTAAATTGCAGAACCAAATAATTTGTGACACACCCTTGAACCTATAGCAACCTATGTTACCATTTATTTTCTCAAACTGAAGGTTACTTATCTAAAATGATCGGGTACTACACCTTCTGGACGTCTTCTTGAATGATATTCAAAACAGAGTAGCCCTGTATTATTAAAATCAGTTGTGCATTATTTAATACAGAAGGATGGTCTTCCTGCTTTCTTTGTCACACCTCCAACGGTGCCATGGAGGACTATGCATGGCAGGGGCGTTCTCTTCCCTGAGCCAAGCCTAAGTCTGACCGCATACCATCCATCCATCCATCCATCCACCGCTTATCCATAGTCGGGTCGCGGGGGCAACAGCTCCACCAGAGTGCTCCAGACTTCCCTCTCCAGAGCAACATTAATAATAATAATACATTTTATTTATAAGGCGCCTTTCAGGGCACTCAAGGTCGCCGTACAGGTTAAAAACAGTACAAAAACACAGTTAAAAGCAGAACAAAAACACAGCTTGTGTTAGTGACCTCCTGGGGGATCCCGAGACGTTCCAAGGCCAGTGAGTCGATGTATTTCCCCCAACTGCTTCTTGGTCTGCCCCGGGGTCTCCTCCCAGTGGGACGTGCCTCGAGGACCTCCCTAGGGAGATGCCCGAGAGGCACCCTAACCAGATACCCGAACCACCTAAGCTGGCTCCTTTCCAGGCGAAGAAGCAGCGACTCTACTCCGAGTCTCTCTCGTGTCACTGAACTTCTCACCCTATCTCTAAGGGAGATGCCAGCCACTCGTAAGAGAAAACTAATTTTGGCCGCTTGTATTTGCGACCTTATTCTTTCGGTCATGACCCACACTTCATGACCATAGGCCATTTCCGACCAGGCATTGGTCCGACATGTGGAAAACGATCGGATTAAGGTTGGCGAACAAGTGTTAAGGTTGACGAACATGCGTTAAGGTTGGCGAACATGCGCTGCTCCGTGCTTGTGGTTATGGTTAGGTTAGGATTGAGACAGAGGAACATCATGAGCTATGTAAATCACACCTGTGAATACATGTTATTTATATTTATTCATAAGGGCTTGCCTATGTCATCCTGACAGTCTATGATGGCACTACTATACTAAGACATCATAATGTATTTTCTCCACAGATGTGTGGCATAGCATTGCTGGCCTTCGGTGTGGTCATGACGATGCAGTTAAAGATGTCCGCTCTCATCCCCACCCTTGCTCAACTCAGTGTACCCAACATGTTGCTCATCTGCGGCATCATCATCTCCTGTGTGTCCTTTCTGGGTTTCCTGGGAGCCCTGTTAGAAAACCGGTGCCTCCTCCTGACGGTATGCTACAACAGATATGAAAGAACACATTTATTTATCTATATGGATAGAAGGATAGGATCATACGGAAACCTGTATATGTTTATTCTAGACAGTATGCAGATTGTAATCTCATCCTACATGGCTATCCTAACAGTATTCCTAATAAAAAAATGTTATATCTTACATTACATATCAAATGATACTGACAGAGTGGAATCTCTTCACAGTTTTTCCTTCTGCTGTTTATTCTGATGGTAGTGGAGCTGATTGCAGCCTGCCTCCTCCTGGTCTACGAAACTGAGGTAAGACACAATGTACAGTATACAAATTATTATAGGATTATTATAATGTGATTGTTTTTAAAGGATGGGTCAACTTGGTAAACTGAGGAAACAAATGTAAAAGTAATGTCATTGTTTAGATTGGTGACATGGTGAAAAAAGACCTTCAGGCCAGCTTGGACAAAACCAAGAAAGAGAATTCGACAGCTGCTTTGAATGACTGGGATGTGGTTCAGAACACAGTGAGTGATCTATGTGTGCATTTATATTTCTCAATACTAATAGTGTCGTTTCACTGCCATGTTCTGAGAATGTGGCAAATTCAATGCAAAGTCTTCTATTGAGAGAAGAGGAGCATGCAACCGCTACTTTCTCCACTGTGGAGGAAAGTTGAGAAAAGTTCAACTTTGACCCTTTAAGACAGAGCATTGGAGTGGGCATTTACACTCAACACCACATAAAAAGACAGCGTACGTAAGTAGAGATTACTGATGACAAAGTTTTAAAATAGACGTTAAAAGAACTGTCCCACACCTCCCTCTCTCTCTCTCTCTCTCTCTCTCACACACACACACACAGAAAAGTGTGGTTATGAAGTCTTTAAGACATCAGTGTGTACTCTTATCTCATGCACCTAATCAGCAATTCAGCACCTCTGCACTCTGCACTATTGGTGTCCGCCCCTCCTCCTTGTTTTTTTATCTCATGTACCTCACACCCAAAACTGTTAACGTGCTATAGGCATCTGTTGATGTTTTTTAATGGGTTGATTGGTCACAATTATTAGGACTTATCTATTAAGATTAGGGTTAGGTTTTAAATTATATATATATTTTTTTACACAATCAAATTTCAAGTCTATTTTTCCTGGGGCCTCATATAACTCTCGCACACAAACTAACATTAAGCAAGTTGGTTAACAGAAAATAAATTGTTATGGCTGAGTAAAATAAAATACAATAAACACAATTTGCCTGAAAATAGATTACCCAGCTATGACCTTTTTCATGAAAAAAAATGAGTAGTGATATGGCTGACTGAGTAAAATAAAACAATCTACCTGAAAATAGATAGCTATAAGTGAAGAGCAATTTCCGCAATTTCCGCAATTACCATTTCCGCAATTTCCGCAATTTCCATTTCCGCAATTTCCGCAATTTCCATTTCCGCAATTTCCTCAATTTCCATTTCCGCAATTTCCGCAATTTCCGCAATTTCCATTTCCACAATTTCCGCAATTACAATTTACGCAATTTCCGCAATTTCCATTTCCATTTCCAACTATTAAAGGCAGCTGGGTTTCATCATTCAAATAAAATAGAATTCTGTCCGTTTAGCTATAAAATTATGTCAGGGAATAGGGATACACAGTATATGTCCCCCCCCCCCCAAGCTTTTATTTTCGTTCGAGTAATAGTACAACTCTAATAGTATTACTTATAATAATGTAATTAAAGATAACTTCATTCAGATTTATTTATTTTTATTTCATTTTCCAGATTTTTTTTTCTTCTTTTTTTTAGATTTTCATTGGTGGGCCAGTCATAATGGTCCCGCGGGCCTGATGTGGCCCGCGGGCCTGAGGTTGAGTATCACTGAGGTATGGGTTCAGAATCATGAAAACCCTGTAGTTTGATATGTCACATGCTACTTAAAGAAGAATGAAATTTAGAAAGTGTTGCCATAATTATATAGCAATTACTGTAAGTGCAATTAAGGCAATGGTGGCCATATGGATTTGGGTCTCTTACGAATTACGCCCCTTACGAAAAAGGGGCATGGGGGCTCAATTTGTTACATGCCAAATCTACCCAGAAACGGGCCTTCACTCTCCACGGACAATATCAGAAATGACCCAACTACAATCTGTCACAATAGGGGTGGAATGGCATATAATGATGACAATCGCATAGCGCTCAATCTTTCTAGTTTTAAATGATGTTCCCAACCATTGTGTTACAGTTTACCTGCTGTGGAGTCTATAACGTAACTGACTGGGGTGACAAAGTGCCTTCATCTTGCTGCATTACAGATCCATGTGAGGAACGCCCCAGATACAAGAAACAGGTATGAATATTACACTGGCCGTCCAGGTTGGGGGTTGGGCTATTACAGGAACCAGAAGCAGAACAAAGTCACACATATTATACACTGGTAGGCTACCATTATTCCCATTTAGAGTAGCTCTGAAATATTTAATGCTATTTCTTGTCACTAATATATACCAGTAAAGTGGATAAATTGTGAGTTGCGAAACAGTTGTGAGTGCACTCAATTCCAACTCAACACATCTTAGGACATGATATATCTCAGGTCACTTTTAGAGATGTCTGGGAGCCATATTATGTCAACATACAAAATTTAGTGTGGACACAATACAGTAGCCTATATGTACCTGTCCACATTAAAGCTTGCCTTGTCAGTGATGGCAGCACCTTTTAGCTAGAAATTGTTCTTCAGTGAATGCCAAGTAGTCTACAACACAGCACAGGCATTTTGCTTTTAAATATGTATTGTTTCATGTATATGAACTTGTTTTGTTGTGCTTCCTTCAGTATGCTAGACCTATTAAAGGGCAAAAGTTCAGGGTAAACATTCAATTGTACCGTAACATCGCCATCGTGTGGTGGCTCTTTTCTATGGGCACTTTAATGTTCTTGAGAGAATGACTTCACCTTGTGTTGTTTGTTTCAAAGGGTATACAGTATATAGGACACAAAACACCAGGTCTAATGCACCCTGATTAATGGCCAGTGTAAAATGTGGGTCCCGATTTGAAATCAACTCAGAACCACTATTATACACAAATCCAACAATATCCATTTGATATAAATAAATACATCAAAACAAATTCTGTATGCTCTCTATTTAAGGGTTGTTTGGAGACAATGAAGAACTGGTTTGAGGAGAACTTCCTCTATACTGGGATTTCTGTGATTGTCCTCTGCATCATTGAGGTATGCTTACTTACCACTGCAGTTTATGAATTCTTCTTAATGTATGAGTCATTTGAATTTTTATAGTTCAAGGTTAAGTTACTTCACTTTCTAAGTACTGGTAAATTAAATATTAGGTAAAATACTACTTCAGAGTTTCTATCTCAACTGAGATAACCCATCTACTTAATTTTTCAACATTGCTTGTGTGAAAGTAAAAGCAATTCATATAGGCTACTGAGTTGTATTGTTATCGTGTGATGTTCGTGTCACATCTTTAAAATGAAGTAAAAGGCCCTCTTGAGTCTTGAGCCCTTTACTACAACAACCATGTTAAAACATTTTATCATCATATCTTACTCTCTCTTTTGACAGGTCTTGGGAATGTGTATCGCTATGACTCTGTTCTGCCACGTCAGAAGATCTGGACTTGGCTACAAGTTATAGAATAAACACTCTTGAATCACATCTCCTTTACTCTTATGTTAGCATGGATCCTATTGCCAGGTTTGGTACACATACAGAATATAGATTTGATCTACGTGTAGTTCCAAACTTGATTCTAGATCTTAAAATTTGATTTGACTGAAGAGCTGAAGGAACCATTGCAATTTATTTGTTGTTATGTTTGGGTTTGTGAAAACTATCACGTAATTTTATATCTTATATATATTGTCTTCAAATGGAAAAAATCAAGAAAGAAAAAAGGATTTAATGCGAATACAATAACAATTCGATCTATTTAGCAAAAGGCTGATGCACACCTCAGAAGGCTAGTGACATTGTCTGTCCTGATGAAGGTCTAATCTACCGAAACGTTGACACAATAAAGAGCAACATCTTTGGCAAGTTTCTGACAGTGTGCGGGACCTTTTCTTTGATTTTCAAGGATAACCTTTTTAACCTGGGTTATCTACCCATTAAGTCCCCTTTTGTTTGCATTTGAAGAGTGTGCGTGTTGTATTGGGGCCCTCGTTTGGGCTTCCCCTACATACCTGTCGTCTTTGTAGGTGTTCAAAAGACTTGCTTTTTATGTATTATATATCCAAATTACATCAAATGATATTCATATATGGTCATACAGTATTAACATTTTTTATTTATTTCCTTTCTGTATTATTTCTCAAGCTTTCCAAGGCCTGGAAATGATCAAATTATGTTTCTGTAAATAGATACTATTGGAACCTTATGATGCATACTGTTGTTCACGCATGCTATTCTAATGTCACTATTGTGAAAATATTATGCACCAATGTATATTATGTTAGTGTTTCATGGGCACTTTGCAGTTTCCGTACACACAATTATTTTCAATTGATTCTAAATTCTAAGGAAATAAAGCTTGTGATTGTTCAAGTGGAATATTTAGCTGACACAACTATAACAATATAGAACGGTTTGAAAACACATGAATAGCATCCCTATTCTGGGGCAAAATTACCCAATCTATTTTCCTGCGAAGATATTTAATGTAGAGGGGAACAATTGGGGGCCTAATACAGCATAGAGGCCTGCATGGGGTACTCCACTACACGCATAGGGGTTTCCTGGCTGTCACTAACTCTTTTTGGCTACAAGAACCAAGTGAACTGCAATATACTGTAGAAATACTCTGGAATTCAAAATTTACTTGAGTAAAAGTACAAAAGTATTGCTATCAAAATACTTAAAAGTGAAAATATCAATCTACAAGCTCACAATGAGCTTGTAGATTAATATTTTCACTTTTAATGGCCCGAAATGTATAGCACTTGGCTTAAGTGGTTAATGTATGTTTTGTAATAGTATTTGTAAAAAGTATTTTGGGACCTTCTCAGGAGGTGGTACTAACCACGTTAGTACCACGTGGTTCTAGGAACCCAATTTAAAAAAAAGTGGATTATGGATGGTTGTTAACTCGTTGGTTACCCCACGTAGTCGGAAATAGTTATAAGATACGGTAACCTGTGGTGGTAGACACTTCCCGTTTTACACCTACTTTCCCTTTCATCATGTTTCACTATGCTAAAAGCACTAGGTCTGACGGCCAGGTTCATGCGTCAAAATAGTCTTATGTACATTCTAAACTAAACATTTTTTTATATAAAGAAGTACCCTTCAACATTTTAGTTTTCTGTTGTTGATACATATTGGCAAAAATAACTAAATAAAGAAACTGGGCGTATGTCAGTAAGTAATCCACAGTTTTATTTATAGAATAAAATCCTGCATCAATATTTTAAGACAAAAAAAAAAAACTAAAAAAATACTAAGATTTCCTTTACATTTTAAAATAATTTTGTTCATTTTTTTTTAAACCGTCACACAAAAAATAGAAACAAGTACAATTTTTGCCATTAAAAAAAATGTAACTGTACACAGCAGAATATACCATTTATTGCAAACTTAACACCCCTGATACCTCGGAAAACTATAAACACAATTATTGCAATTCACCTAGAGAGATATGCCAAAAAGGGGGAAAAAAGACGAAGGAGAAAAGAAAACCTTCTCCGATACAACTCTCTCAATTTCCTCTCTGAAAAAGACAGCTGTATCTGTTTTTAACATCCCCATAATGTCCGCTGAAAGCACCCAGACAGCAGCAGCGTAAAGCATAATGTATACTTCCATACAGAATGGTGTTGCTAGCAACAGTCATGTGATGAAGCATAAATTAGGCTTCAGTGGTATATATGACATAATGTCATTATTGCCGTCTGTCCCATGTACTGTACAAGGTGATCCCAGTAAGCATGACACTTATCCCACTCCTCTTCCTGTTATTGGTGTTAAGTCACCAGATAAAACTGTCCTCTTTGGGGGATACAGAGGTAACGTCTTCCACTGCGCTGTAGTCTAGCTGTACACGATCAACAAAATAAATAAAGCAGGGAAATTCTCAGCTATGGTGAATCTCCTTCAGATCTTACACTCAGTGAGAGCATGAGAAAACCCAAAGTCTAGTGTGAAGTTTTCAGTTTTAAATTACATTCTGCCATTCGTATTGCGCCATTACGTTTTTAAATGTTTTTTTGGGGGGAAAGATAGATGTCATCCCATAACTATTGTGCTACACAGATACTTGTCCTCTACCCATATACATCATTAGAACATTAGAACTGCAGTACAATGCCACTGTAGTGAAGTGCTGAGCTAAACTACCACACTGAAACTAAGTTTAATATCTAGTACTTAGTGCCCAACTGCCCAAGATGCTGTTGAAAGAAGCAAACCAAATGCCTCTGCGAGACAGGAAGAAAACCCATTAAAAGGTGCAACACTGGGCCAGTACCATGCCTCAGAGAATATTCTTGTAAGAGTGAGAGCCCAAACCATTACTTAAATGCTGCAAAGAGTGTGATCTCTCTCAGTAAACATTTAGTCTGCCTCAAAAGATCCAAGATTACAGACAAAGAACATCTGGGGGGAAAATAAGTATACATCAATAAATAAGAATGAACAGAAACAGAGTCATTAACTAAGCCAATGTTTCTCCGCAAACACCCAGCGAGTCAGGAAGTTAACGCTCCCCATGCTCCGGGCCACAGTGGCATTATGGGATCCACAAAGTCCCCAGCCGTTCCAACTAGTTTGGTAGCAAAACATGATTTTTATTATTAGAACCCAAACATAACTGCTGGTTAGCTGCAAAAGTGGCTGACCAAGTAGAAAACAAAGCCATAATCAGCCAGTCTAAAATTAGCATCTGGTTGGTGGCTGGTGTTCATTTTCCACCCTGCATCCAAGCCATACCCAAAATCCATAACCCACTGACAAAACTGGAATGAGCAAAACAATGAGGGTACCCAGCCCCTATATTTAAAAACATTAAAAACACCTAGGTTAAAACACCTGGATCTGCTGCGTAGACAGAAAGCTGTCAGTTCTATTTTGTTCAGTAACCACTGACCCTTGATTAGGTTCCGCACCATGTAGTTAATCGCATCAATTACTGTATAAACAAGGAAAAAAAAGATAGCGCCCTCTAATGTCGAGCCGCAGCCCGGTGCACACACACCATCAAGCATACAGTACAACCTTCACAGTCACTGTTCAATTCACAAACGTCAAAGCATGAAACAAAAATCCTGTCCTAATAAATGTGCCTTTTTGACTAGAGCGCAGTCAAAACAGCCAAACTTGTTCCCAAGACTGATACTAAAGGAGAACATGTCAAAGGAGAATAGGTGGTTTTGTGTGCATCTACTGTGACTCTTCTTGAATTTTGTAAGCTAAAACAAAACAAAATAAAAAAGGACTGGAAGGGCCCCATTCAAATTCTGACTCATGGTCTGCAGCAATGTGGGAACTGAAATATTTGCTTACTCTCCTCTCAGTAACCGCCACCTGTACTCAGCAGTTCTCATGTATGAGTATGCCTGTCACTCCAATGTAAGTACAAAACCAGGACAAACTGACTTGATTTAAACTTGAGTTAAAAAAAATACAAACAAAATAAATATGGCTTGTATTTGTTTTCAACAGTCTTGATGAGTCCATAATTCAAGTACACCGTAGCCACACACAAAAACTTCCATACCGTTTGGAAGTTCACACATTAAACTGAGAAAAGGGACAAACAACTACAGGGTATGGTCAAAACAAAGAAAACCAAACTGTTAATAAAGCTTTTCCATGATATCGAGCCTTTCAACAGTGCAGAAAACACTTACCCCGCTATGCAGTTACTGTGGATCCCAAATTAAACAGCCACATACTTTTTTCAACTTATTTCTTTTTAATATAGCCTCTGATAAAATATCCCCCAAATCACAAACAACCCACCCTTATTTGCATGCATTTGGCTGGGGATAATTGTACACTCTGGCATTAATCCATTAAAGGGACAATTTGAATAACTAATGATTCAATAGGATCACTACAATTCCATTTAAATCTTAGAAAGACAAGATGGAGATGCCTCTACAACTTAAGACATCTCGAATTACAAACTTTAGATCATGATCTTTACCTGGATTTTTAACGATTCTATTTCTTCCTAATAGCTAGTAATTGGGATAGTCTTCCTAGGATCTAGGAATCTAGTCAACACCTAGCATCTAAGATAATGCCCCTAATGTCAAGGTTGCCCCTAATGTCAAGGTATTGGTTGTTACTAGTCATATGTCAAGGCCTCTGCAATATCTGTCATTGCAAGTTAGAAGTGAACTATTACAATAACCATGGAGTAGGACTGTCGAACTGTCTTTGTTCCCTTTATTCTGACCACATCCTGTAGTTGCGTAAGGCAGCGTGTTATAACGTTTTCCGTGTCAAAATGGTGGTGTACATGAATTGTAATGGTGGTGTACATGCATTGCACACTTGCATCAGAATATAGTATACACCTAAGCACTGCACATCGTCATCGATCATGTCCAGTATCTTAATGACATTTCTCCTGATCTTGTAAATATCGGAATGAGAAACAATTACTGTGTGTGTATGAACAGATGTCTCTTCCTCTAACCTTGGTGAGTGTCAACAGACAAAACAGCAGCTTCTGATATGCGTTAACACATTTAAGCCAAACACCACTTTCAACGGTGAAAAGAGGAAGTATGAGTAAGAGTATGGGCCTGTGACTGGAAGGTTGGATTCAGAACTGCCATGGGATAACCTGGATTGGTAGGCGATAGGAAACACACCTCCCTTAACAACCTAATGTTGAAGCGCCGTTGGGCAAGGCACTACATCTCCAACTGCTGCTGTGGAGCTACTCAGTGGCCCAACAGGTGAAAACTGTGACTGTGATGGGCAGCTCCCAGGTATGATTGTTAATGTAACTGAATGTGAAGCATGGCATTGATGAAAAACACCAGACAGATGTCAGAATCAATCTTCTTCTCGGAATAAGGGGGAGTGGGGAGGCTAAGCATGTGTAGAAGAAAAGTGTGTGTGTGTGTGTGTGTGTGAGCACTGAGAATATTCTATTAAGACTTAGGGGCCAGACTTTCATGAGACGACCTGTAATGAATTGGGAGAGGGGGGGGGGGGGGGGGTGAGAAAAAAAAAAGTTCTATGGATGACATTGACTGCACTGAAGTTCCATTGTGCAGGTGTCCGAGGCATACAAAAAGAAAAAGTAAAATAACTCACTGTTGTATAGCAGCAGTAAAACTAAATGTTTTGATTCAAAGACCGCATCTTACTACAGTTTACCAAATAACTTAAAAAAAGAGAGAGAGAGAGAGAGAGAGAAAAGGCGAGCAAAAGTCTCTTGTCAGCATTTGTCAATCTTGAAGCTCGCGGTAACATTCTATAAAGAGTAAACCTGTGGAAAGAAGCCTTGAGGAATCCATTGCCAGGTATCTGTTGGAATGTGGGGCACCTCTGAGCACGAGCAGAATGAACGCAGAATGGCTGCCAGCTGGAAGGATGAAGGATGCTGTGGTCGATGAGTCCAAAGCTAGTACAATAAGGTTCTGCACAATATCTATGCCAATTATGCACTACAACTCCAACTATCGCAGTGGAGCAAAAATATATGTCCACGAGTGATACAGTTTTGCTTCAGTCTTGAACAAGCAAGAAAGCATAATCTGCCGATGAGGTGAGATAATTTAATTTGAACCGCGAAGCAAATTTTTAATTATTGTAATGAGGCCGTGTAATCCATGTATGCATGTCATTATGTCCACAATGACGCAATACATTTCAACATAATCAATTTAAATCACGCCACAAATCTTCATATCTCTATGACAGTATCTGACATTTGGTTGTCAAAGATCAAGGTCGGCGATGAGCCACTGCAACTATCTAAAATATGAATGTCTAGGTTTCACTCGTTTCAAATATTCCAATTTCTGTAGTTTAATAATATCTGATTATGATATAAGGGCAGTGTCTATCCACTTGTCTAGAGGTTGTCTCACTCAATTCAAGAAGTCTTATAACTATAAGAAGTGTGGAAATAACTGGACATGCATGTCTTTAAACAAGGCAACCTAGGGGTGTGTTGACTGTGAAGTTGAGCCACATGGCTTTTCAGACCAAGATTGTTTTGGCATTTCCAGCACCCTCTGGTGGACAAATATGTGGATAGTGACATGCATATACACTGTATACACTCATTACAGGGGCATTAATAGTTTCACCTTGTTGCCCAATTGCACAATTTGTGTTTACACACTTTTGTCTTCAATGTTTGTGTTAACACAAACCCTCAAAGCTGGACATAGGAGGGGCCGGTGCCCCTCAAAAATAAATCAAGACTGATGCAATACTAAAATACCTTGTTAAGACTTGTGCTCCATCAGACTACAGCAGTCTTTTCTGCTGGAGTGCTCCAGCAACCCCACAAGGGCTTTGTCTGCAGAAGTGGTGGGTTGGGAATGAGCAAGTCAGCTAGACTGCTAGGACAGTCCCATTGCTCTCTGTCTGTGTGCCGGGGGACATACTACAGCACTGGGCATGCGGGCGGTGAGGGGAGCTCGGAGGGCTATCAGCCTGGTGGTGGTGGTGGTGAGGGGAGCTCAGAGGGGCATCAACGTGGTGGTACATGCATGGTTGGTGGTGGAGGAGGTTGGAGCTCAGAGGGGCATGATTCGGGTGGTGTGAAACAGGAGAGGGTTGAGGTCCTCTGCGTGGACGGCCCGGTGCAGGGAGGGCTCTGAGGCACTCCGTTCGATTTTTGGCAACAGGTCCTGGACCTGTTCAATGGCTACCAAGATCTATAGAGAGAGAATGATTGAGACAAAAACATTTTATAGGCTCCATGATTTACTCAACATGAGGGATTTGCTTCCTGCAGTACTTTGTTTAGGAATTACTTATTTCATAACTTATTTCTACAAATACACCAATGTACTTAAAATTGGGACTAGGTGAAGGCTACAATCTTTAATTTGCTATTTATAAGTTTAGTTAATTCACATAATAATGGACAACATATATTTAGAGATGGCTTTAAAGGACACTTTTAGAGGAGATGAGTTTAAAGGACATATTTCTTAAAGCAGCAATCCATTCTATGTAGAGTATGTTGACTGCAACACATGACAAGTAAACCACATTCGCTGTGGGTATGCCTTTTCTGCATTTATGCTGCCCTCACCTGAGGAAAGAGGGGTCTCTCGTCACGTTTGAACTTCAGGCAGTCGACAATGAGCCTTTTCATGGATTTGGGTGAGGTACTATACAGCTTACTAAGATCTGGAGACAAGTAGCCCCGGCCAACCATGAAGATGATCTGAAATGAAACGTGTGTCAATATACACGCTGCAAGAGAGGATACAGTTGCTACATTTCTATGAGTAGTGCCAATGACAATCATTCCATTCCAACTCCTTCTTAGCTACTCTCTTCTGAGATGGTGATAACATTTTTTAACTACTGACTTTAGTGTGCAACCCAGACAATGTTTTATTTCTTTTCCTGATTTTTATCAGACATGCGGCATGCCCTATGTTTTTTTTAATTAACCTTTTAATTATTTAATTATTTAATGAAAAAGTATTAATTAAAAAATAATGTAATGCTTGTCTGCCGACATGGCAACAGGGGAGGCTCATTACAGTGCATAATGTGTGCGAGACAGAGCAGCATAACAGGAGGATGATGTATGTGTTGTACACGCATATTCAGGTGACATCAGAACCCTGCATCAACCCTCTGCTTTATTTCGATAGTGACAGTGAGACCGGAAAGGTTGACAGAGGGAATGACACACAGTGAACCAGCCGACTATAACCCCCCCCCCCCTCATTAGCATACGCGATAAAGGCTCCTTTGGAATGTTTGTTATGCAACCTTGATAAACCTTCTGACCTGGTCTCTGTTGTTGATGCTGGAGTAAGGCAGGGTCCCAGACATCAGCTCAAACAGCACTACTCCATAGCCATACACATCAGACTGAAAGGTATAAGGGTTAGTATCCTGCATCCGGATCACCTCGGGAGCCTGAAATGCACAAACACCACCATATCAGTTACATCTAGCCATTCATAAAATTACTTGAGCCTGACTTGAATTCTTCGCATGGTGACGTGTTGAGCTTATAGAGCAGCTATTTTCGGTGAATAGAGGCAGAGATTTGTGGTAGATCGAAAAAAGAGCGCATCTAGTACAGTGCAACTCAGGTCCGTTTTACTAACTATAGAGGGTCTAAAGGCCCATTTCATGCAGGACTCACCAGACCTGGATTCGGTTTAACTTTTTTTTTTTACGCTTTTTTGTACCTCTTGAGCAGACCTGTAGCAGACCTGTCGTTCATCCAGGCAACAACGTGTGCATTCATCGCTGCCCGTTTGAAAGGACCATAAGTGGTTAAAGTGAGTGAAACAGTAGAATAAGTTTCAATTCGCTTATTAACAACTGATTTGAACCTATAATGAAGAGCACAGGTATTCCTAAAAGGCATTTCCCCAACAGCTGGTCAATATATTTTACATTGACAGGCATCGACACCAGCGGTTGCCCGACTGCCCGTGGCATGTAAATAAAACTTTCAGGCAGCTGGAGTTTGCTTTCGAGTTGTCCCACCGGGCACGTGCACAATTGAGTGGGGACCCAACCATCTTTAGTTCACTATAAGCACAACACGATACATCAGTCTAAACACCTGAACGTGGCCAGATCGCTTGGTCCCGCCCGCCCACGCACACACACACACACACACACACACACACACACACACTCAAAACTCATTCAAGCATTCTTTCCCAGTAGATAAAACTTTGTGACAATTTCACTCTATGGGTGGACGTGTGTGAGATGAGCATGGCTACATCCCAACCGCATGTGAAAATGCAAGAATGCAGCTAGCAGCTTATAAAGCCTTTCTTTATGTCAGATTCAAAACGGCAATGCCAATACCTACTGGTAACAGTCAAACTTAGCATGCAACATATTATAACTCTAGGTTAGCATGTGTCAAGTTAAACGAACGTAAACCCTTGAATTCCAGTTGGTGGACTGAATAACAGCGCTTTGTCAAATGATGAGAAAGTAAGTGTCTTCTGGTCTGTGACATGTAAAATAAGAGCACTGTTTATCTATAATGTGCTGTTTTCACAGTTGCTACACTTAAAAATATGAAATGGCAAGTGTGAACGGTGAACCCATGGTCATATTCATACTGTATATATTTTGC
Source organism: Protomyctophum bolini (assembly GCF_963924005.1). Classification (NCBI taxonomy): domain Eukaryota; kingdom Metazoa; phylum Chordata; class Actinopteri; order Myctophiformes; family Myctophidae; genus Protomyctophum; species Protomyctophum bolini. The sequence continues at coordinate 26,927,303 of NC_137867.1, read as the reverse complement.
ATAAATAGTGTTAAATTGACCGGTAATTCAAATTTTACCTATCATTTTATAATGGACGATTTACTTTGCGGGCAAGACCTGTGGGCAAGAAGAACATGTCCTGTCAACACCTGTCACATTGGCATAAAAATGTTAAAACTCACCATCCAGAGAATAGATCCACTTGGCTGTTCTACTTGCTGTGAACCACTCCATCGAGATTTTACAGTAGCCAAACCAAAGTCACCTATCTTCACCGTCCAGCCCTCATGGAGAAAGATGTCTAGCAGCAGTGCTAAGGAAAAGTATTCTATAGAAATCTCCAAAAAAGGTTAATGACAACTAAAAGCATCAGAAATTGTTACAGGAGGCTAATGCACATGTCAAATACTGTATATATCGGTATATATGACGGCACCACTCTAACAGACTAGAGGATTTTATTATAAAACGATAAGGGAACTGCAAAAAATTAAAATTTGTGGTTACAATCCCTGTGCAGTAACTTACACAATTAATCAAAATATTGAAATTGTCTGTATTGTTATAACTGGCCCCCAAACTCATGATGGCTGATTTGACATGTGAGACAGAAAGTAACCCAACGTCTCCAAAATGTAGTTACTGTACTTAGGCTTCTGCAAGCTGCTAACTTAACTAACTGATTTATCAACTAACTTATTTATGTCAATGTTAAATAAATTCTGGAAAAAAGGATACTGTTCGATTTCAGATCTCGATGAATTATGTTCTTGGCATGAAGATAACTGTAAGGGAAACAAATGAGGCCACAGCAACAGATTAGATGAACAAAATTATGAAGTTCAAAGTGAAATGCTTTTAGTCTTAAATCTTGTTATATCACTTGCATTTGCGTACGTGACTAGCTGGAATTGGTACCGGCATTAAGATAGGTCTGAGAGTATTCCTAATTTCTGTATTTGAACGTGAACTGAAACAGCAAGCATCTCAGATTTACCAAAGTGACAATTAAAATGTATGCCCTACAAAGTGCAGTAAAGCTGACATAATGGGTGTAAAAGCATTTCAACTTGTCAGCCAAATGAGATATCGGCATATAAGTGATATTACACTAACTGTACATCTCTGTTCTTGAGGTAATTGTTTATCCACCAAAATCACAAAGGCTAAATTGACCTTTGGGATACACAAATAAGTCAGTGTCCAAAAACGCAGTTACTGCACTTTGTCTTTGTACTTTACATACAGTAAGCTTCAATGTGTATGTTTAGCATTCTTGTGAACTGAAACAGCATCTAAAGTGTAGGACTTACTCCATGCCTTGTGATGTCTGGCGGGCCACATCAATACGGCGCATGGTTTCAAACTTGGTCTCGCTGACGTGCAGATGGCGGTACAGGCTACTGCCCTCGCACCACTGGGTGATGATGGCAAAGTTGGGCTTTGTCATGAAGCCCATGAACAGCAGAATGTTGACATGGCGCGTTTTCCTGTGGCGGAGGGTTGAGAGTGGTTTGAGTTGGGTTCGTGGAGAGAGGTTTATTTGCAATGTTAGTAACATTGAAAATAATAATCCGGGATCCCGATTCCCATTGCTGAAAATACTTGGGGACAAAACACCAAGTTTCCATAGAAAAGCAGCACATTTGCATGCCTGCTGTATTAACAATTCAGAATCAGATGATGCAGGCAGAGTTTGATTGCGACTGTAGGTCGCAGTTTACTATGAAAACCAGCATCTCCCGTCAGCCTTGTGACACGCTCCATATATGGCCAATACATAATTAATTATATATGTCACACTTGCAAATGAACCAAGTTGGTACAACACATGGATCTCCATATATGAAAATCACGACGCTGACCTCATCAAACCCTGGATAGCCAGAGAGGCATGTTGAAGTCAGAAATGAAGAGCTTAGTATATCCATCTGGTCAAAACCACGGAGAGCTCCTTAGATTACGCGCACCGAGCCTTTCTTTGTGAACAGTAAACAGGGAAGTGAACTACAACGTGCATGCAGGAGAGAGAATATTTTTCTCTCGTTTGATAACAATGAAAATGCGCTAGGACGTGTGTACATGTCCTACCAACCCGTTGGGTTGGTTTAGTTATGACGTTCCCACACGTCGTACGGTCTAAATGGGTTAAGATGGTGGGGGAAACCATTAAAGGCAGGAGCAACTCACCGTAAGACCTGCATTTCATTTTTGAAGGCTTGCAGCTGCTCGGGTGTGGGGTCAGTCACCTTGAGGATCTTGATGGCGACGTCTCCATGCCACTTGCCTTTGAAGACGGTTCCAAAGGAGCCAGCGCCTATCCTCTTCTGAATGGTGACCTCCCGCGAGTGGACCTCCCAGTAGTAGCTTGAGTCTCTGTAACCACCGCGGTGCTGTAATGCAGACACACACCTATGTTGATCATCACTCTCACCTGTTTGGACAAGGCGAGAGGCCCTTTATATTGGCCTCAGCTTCAGTCTTTTATTTTTATTTAATTGACTATGATTTGTTTGTTTTTTGATCTTTGTAATGCATTTTTAACATAATATGTATTTTGGTCAGTGCCATAAAAAGATTAGTAATGGCAAGCTTGTCCTACGACGTACCACCTTCTTTTTGTCGTCAGATGAGGAGGATTTCCGTTCCTTGTGTTCTGAGGGCGATTTAGGTGGCCTCCTGCCTGGGGAGCCTAGGGAGGATGGAGGGCTGGTGGAGGGTTTCGGTGAGGGCTCTGGACCTGTGGGAATAAAAGGTAGTGGAACAAAATGAGAAAAGAATGTGTGTGTATTACAAGCATTTCAAAAAGAGCACTATGAGAGAAGGATGCATTGTAGGATTTAGTTAAATTATTTCATACCCATTGTATTGTTGAGTTTTAGTGCTTCCTGGGGGTAGAATTGAAATGCAGAGAAATATATGATAAGTTTCACTGTACATTTAAGAGTAATGTTGATAAAGTGCAGTCACGTTATGTTTTACCAACAGACCTCTATGATGCTAACACCAGCAGAGCCCACAGTGCTGATCATATGAACATTAGGCGTGGAGGTGGAGCGATGCCTCTGTAGGGACTGGCACTCTCCGCCTGGCATGGGGAAATGGAAGGCTGAGGTTGGGGACAGGAGTCCCATCCTGAGGGTACACAAGACCGGATTAGATAAAAGTGGTTTTCTGGGTATCCTATCATGTTTTTCTGTGTATCCTATCATGTATCTTACCAAGAGGGCCAGGTTTTTAATCCAACCAACCATGACATACACTGGTTGATTTCACAAATTTGGGAATTTGGGGAGGGAGACCAATAAAATAAATAATGTTCTTTAGTCATTCCCCCTGTGAAGCTTGATTTAATATAATTGGTGCATTTCAAAGTCAACCTCAAAGAGACTAGGACTATGTTGCTGTTTAATAGAATGTGAATCACGTAGTTCAGTGTTGAACAGGAGCTTACCCAGCAGGATCTGGGGTTAAGGCTATGTCACTCTGCGATAGCACGGAATTATCTGGCAATAGAACGGATATCTGGGGGTATTCATCTTGACAGGCGAGGGCCACCCTGATCACAACACACATACGACACACATATGAGAAGGGAAAGGGGACAATGTGACACAATTACATGGCATGACAGACCTGATAAGACGAGGGTCAAATGACGATGGGAAGTGGACCAATGCAACGATTCTTTTTTAGACTGATTTGTCTGCTATACCAGTCACTTTAGACTTTTTCTGATACACTGAAATTGTGATCTACGATTTTTAGGGATGGGCATTTTTACAGCATGGCAACCAAGGGGTCAGACATCGAGAACAGTGTTTTTATGCATGTCTCCCAAATGTTTGTGTGTCCATGGGTAATTATGTCCATCAATCTACCCACGTCTCATCTCGCAAACAAATACACAGATCAGCGCCAAATGTATTGTGCCTGGAATTCAATACCCAAATATGTTTCATATTTATTTAGGTCTAAGGCCGATTCTAAAAACGCCTTCTAAAGCCTGACCTAAGTTTTCAGAAAAACTTCAAATATGTATATAGCAGCATAATTTTTTTGTAATTTTTTAATATTGTACATACTGTACAGAACACAAATATGGGTTCCCGGCCTGAGGGGGTAAGACACCAAAAGGGGTTCCCGCCCAGAATGGGTTAATATATTTTTTGTGTGGATTTTTGTGAATTTCAGGTCATCAATAGGACAGAGAACCACAGGAAAGTCTTGTGGTGGTGGCACTGGCTCAAGATGTAAAGTGGGCAATCTTGGAAGATGAAGGTTTCCGGTTCAATAACCAGCTCCTTGTGGCTTTGTATCAAAGTATCTTTGAAAAAGGAAAAACCCTAACTCTATACCCCCAGTACGATATATAAAAGGTGCTATATAAATACACCATTTGCCATTTTGGGGTTTCCTAGTTGTCTCTTCATCAGCTACAGTTTGAGGAAAGTATTTGATTAAAAGCTAAAGGGAAACTTAACTGGGATCAGAATACAAAGATGTGTTTCCCTGTGACTTTGCGGGGGCCAGCAACATTTGATATTTGATTATACATACGTTGGATAAATCCAACAGGATGATGTTAACGTTAATATCACTGGACCAAGTACGGTGGTTCAGCTGTCACTACTATGGCTACAAATGGGGCAGATGTAGCCGAGTGAGTAGAGGTCGCCTGGGAATCAGAACGTCACTGTTCTATGTGTCGAAGCGTCCCTGAGCAAGACACTTAGGCCCCCTTTACACGACAATGGCTTTCATAGCGACCGGGCATGCACACAATGGAAAAACCTGGGTAAACACTTTGGAAATTATGGCATACAGGAAGCCCAGGTCCTTGTATTTCGTTAACCAATAACAGGGCAGAGGTGTTTCGGTCCAAATTTGGTGAAGTCAGTCAGTGTTCTCCACTGTTTTCTACCGGGTAGGTGGAGGCGGGCCCTCAGATCGGTGAACAAATAGGATCTATCGCATTTTTGTGCCAGAACCGGCCCCCCTAGACCAGAAATCATACAGGCTAGGCCAGGCTGCATATGGTGTAAATACTGAATTCAAATGTACAGCGCAACAGCACTTTCAACAGCCGTTTTCTATGGAGTCCGTTGTTGTGTAAAAGTGGCCTTAACCCCTACTGCTCCCCAAGGCGCTGGTTCTTCTGATGGATTAAATGCAGAGAACACTGTATATATATGCAAACATGATTCATTTGATTAGCATTAGAGTGTATTAAACTTCAAACTCACGTTTTATATTTTGATATGGTGTCCATGTCTACGCAGACAGTGGGCACCTTGCTGCTGCAGTGCTGGTGAAACTTGTAGCCACATGTCTGACATCTGAAGCCGTTAAACAGGAACTTGTGGCAGAAGTCACAGTAGGCCAGTTTGAAGAAGGTTTTCCGTACCTGTGCAGATGAATAAGGTCACGATGTACCCTTGTTGAACTAAAACATTTAATATAACAATAATGATACACTGTTTACCACTGTACTGCTGCCGTTACTGTATATACAGACCCTTTTCACAGTAAGAACATCCCCATAAAACACTACAGAAGCTAATATTAATTAACTTGTGGGAGTTTTATTTAGGTGTCAAGAGCCCCTCTTTGAGTGATTATAAACACAACCTGTCTCAAGAAATCGCAAAACCTCCATGAAATTTGCCTCGTGCATTGGAAGGATATCCTGGTGGTAAAACTTCTTGTGGCTTGAACGAGGAGGGAGTGAAGCTAGGTAGATTACGAGTGTTCAGAACTTAGAGCTGGAAGTATAGAATGATTTTGTCTTCGTTTGGCATTGGTAGGTCTTGCAGACGCTAAAGGAACAAATTTCTTTTTGTTTTGAGTATGCTGCAGCCTTTACTCTGTCAACATGGACGGATAAAGGTAACTTCATGCTTCAACACTTTTTGCTTTTTGCAGATGATGTGGTCTTGATGACATCATCGGTCGAAGACCTTCAGCTCTCACTGGAGCAGAGTGTACGGTGGCTGGGATGAGGATCAGCGTCTCCAAATTTGAGGCCATGGTTCTCAGATTCAGATTCAGATACCTTTATTTGCCATTGTGTAAAACACATAGGAATTTGCTTTGACATTTGACATGTGTGCATTTCTTATTCTTTTTTCACATATAACGAAAAAACAACAACAACACAAAATACAACACCGTGCAAGAAGTATAAATATTAAGTGCAGATGTCCGGTGACACTCCCTAGGGGGCAGGGGTGGGAGGGAAACCAGTCATTTAGCAGCCTGGCGGCTGAGGGGAAGAAACTCAGTCTGTGGCGGACTTTTGGAGACTTCAGCAGCCGCAACCGTCTCCCAGAGGGGAGCAGGGTGAGGAGGCCGTGGCCAGGGTGGGAGGGGTCGGCCATGATCTTTCTCCCTCTCTTCAATGCCCTGGAGTCGTGCAGGGACTTGAGGGAGGGCAGAGGACGGCCAATTACCCTCTCTGCAGAGCGTATCACCCGTTGCAGCTTGGCGAGATCTTTTGCAGCTGCAGCGGGGAACCAGGTGATGATGGAGTGTGTGAGGATGGACTCGATGATGGCTGTGTAAAACTGAGCCATCATGGTCCTTGAAAGTCTGAACTTCCTCAGCTGCCTGAGGAAGTACAGCCTCTTCTGGGCCTTCTTCAAGAGGGCCATGATGTTAAGTTCCCACTTCAGGTCCCGAGAGAGGATCATGCCCAGGAACCGACATGACTCTACTGGGGTTACCTGGGTGCCTCCCAGCATGATGGGAGGGGGCGGGGCTGCGGTCCTCCTGAAGTCCACCACCATCTCCACTGTTTTTAGAACGTTAAGCTCTAAGTTGTTGTTACTGCACCAACTCCGCAGCCGCTCGATCTCCCTCCTGTAGGCCGACTCATCCCCTTTGGAGATGAGGCCCACCATGGTGGTGTCATCCGCAAACTTCAGGAGCTTGACGGATGGGTGAAGAGACACACAGCTGTTGGTGTACAGGGAGAACAGGAGTGGGGACAGGACACAGCCCTGCGGGGAACCGGTGCTGGTGGACCTAGAGCTGGAAATGCTCTTCCCCAGCTTCACCCGCTGCGACTTGTTGGTGAGGAAGCTCGTAATCCACCTCCGAGTGGAGTCCGGCACTTGCAGCAGGAACAGCTGGTGCTCCAGGATGGATGGCAGGATGGTGTTGAAGGCCGAGCTGAAGTCCACGAACAGGATCCTGGCGTAGTTGCCTGCAGTGTCCAGATGTTCTAGTGTGTAGTGCAGAGCCATGTTCACGGCATCCTCCGTGGATCTGTTGGCTCTGTACGCGAACTGCAGTGGGTCCAGTACAGGATCTGTGATGCTCTTCAGGTGAACCAGGACAAGGCGCTCCAGGACCTTCATGACCACAGAGGTGAGGGCGACGGGTCTGTAGTCATTAAGGCCCGAGACCTTGGCCTTCTTGGGGACGGGGATGATGGTCGAGACCTTGAAGCATGCTGGGACGTGACACTGCTCCTGCGAGGCATTGAAGATGTTGGTGAACACCGGGGCGAGCTGGTCAGCGCAGTGCTTCAGGACAGAGGGAGAGACAGAATCCGGGCCGGCTGCCTTACGAGGATTCTGGCTCCTCAGCAGCAGTTTTACCTCTCTTTCCGTGACAGAGAGGGGGGGGTGTGGCGATGGTGGTTGTGGCCGGGGGGGGTGGGGGAAGAGGGTGGGGGGGAACGTCTCTTGCTCAAACCTACAGTTGAACTCATTGAGCTCGTTGGCAAGGGGGAGGTTGTCAGTTGCCTGTGGGGACTTTGGTTTGTAGTTGGTGATGGTCTTGAGACCTTTCCAGACGGAGGAGGAATTCCCCTCAGAGAGCTGTTGCCGCAGTCTCTCTGAGAAGCGATGTTTCGCCTCCTTCACCGCTTTGGCAAAGCTGTACTTAGCTTGCCTAAACAGAGCCACGTCTCCGTTGCGCCTGGCCACCTCCTTCTCCGACCGTAGCCTCCTGAGTTGGGCTGAGAACCAGGGCTTGTCATTGTTATAAACCATCCTGGAGCGGAGTGGGACACACACCTCCTCGCCGAGACTGAGACTCAACAGGAAACCGGTGGATTGTGCAGTCCGGGTAGGGAATGAGGCATTACCCCAGGTGAAGTAGTTCAAGTATCTCGGGGTCTTGTTCACGAGTGAGGGGAGGACGGAGAAGGAGATCAGCCGGAGAATCGGCTGTACCGCACTGTTATGGTCATGAAGTGTGGGTCATGACCGAAAGAATAAGGTTGCGAATACAAGCGGCCATAATGAGTTTTCTTCGACGGGTGGCTGGCGAGAAGTTCAGTTACACGAGAGAGACTTGGAGTAGAACCGCTGCTCCTTCACCTGGAAAGGAGCCAGTTTAGGTGGTTCGGGCATCTGGTTAGGATGCCTCTTGGGCGTCTCCCTAGGGAGGTCGTCGACGCACGTCCTACTGGGAGGAGACTCCGGGGCAGACCAAGGCACAGTTGGAGGAAATACATTGACCAACTGGCCTTGGAACGTCTCGGGATCCCCCAGGAGCAAGTCACTAATGTTGCTCTGGAGAGGGAAGTCTGGAGCACTCTGGTGGAGCTGTTGCCCCCGCGACCCGACTACGGATAAGGTTGAAGATGGATGGATGGACACCCACAATAAACAATTAATGTTATTACCTTCAGCTGCATTTACGGAACTACAATAGCTAAAGTAAACATAAATCATCAATAGTCATAGAAATCAACTGGAAAATATTTATTTTCTAAATTCCTGGAAACACATTGTGGAAGAACAATTTCAAAACGGTTTCAAGTGAGGCAATTGTGAATGATCAATTATGATGAATTAGATTATATAATTTGATAAATGGACATATAGGCCTGCATAATTCTTGCTCAAATTAATTAAGATCACTTTTTTCTTACATAAATAATAATAATAATTACAACATTTATTGCACTTTTAGAGTAGAGTAACAAAGATGCCTGCTCTCTAGACAGGGTTTTAAACTGATAACATAACTTAAAGGGCTTGACTTAACACAGTTTAGCACTGGACATTAAGTTTCTAGTAACAATTCTAACTTCTCTTTCTAAAGTCTCTTTTCCTCTTATTATTGTACTAGAATTTTGCGCTAGAATTTCTTGTCCAAGAACACAAGCCTATGGACATTTTAAGGCTTAATTTGTTTTATTGTACTACTTGTCGCACGTCAGAAATAGCAGCTCTACAAGCTCACAATGTGCTGCCTGCGACACACGCTAATTTGGGCATCTGACACCGCCATAATGACCTTTCAACTAACATGAGATGTGCACGTTTTTAGCCAATATAAGGGCTAAATATATTACATTGATAAAAAATAAATTGTAAAATTAAAAAAAAATCAACTAAAATTTGTGAAGTTGGCTTAAAATCTTCACAATGGAAACAGAGCTATTGGTGCTACTTACAAAATTGTGCATAGTGAGAGGGACATCATCAAGGACTTCAACCAGAAGCTCTTCTCCTACAAGAGGGGTGATGTCAGTATTCCAATCTGTCAGTCTCTTCCGACTGTGAACAGAACAAACACCACCAAAAAGTGAGCAAAGGTTTCCTACAGGTGTTAGAAATGTAACAGTGGCTTGGCAACAGGACTGTATCACACATTATTATAGTGGGATGGTCTGAAGAATTATGTGATTTTAAACTGCAAAAAGGATAGTGGATCAACAACTATTTAAAAAGGTGATATTTGTATTACTATTCATATACTATTATATAAATGTGACAGGTTTCAAGTCCAGAAAGATTTGTCACAAAACATACGTATTACTATTTACTAGAGCTGGGCGATATACATAATTATCATGATTATTTTGACCAAATACCTTAATGGTAAATGTCTGCATTTATATAGTGTCATTCTAATTCTATTCTTTCCAACCCTTCAAAGCACTTTACAATGTACTTCACATTCATTCACTATACCGAGGAAACCATGAAAGGCACCAACCTGCTCATCAGGAGCAGGTAGGGGTTTAGGGTCTTGCTAAAGGACACTTACACAAACCTACACATAGCTAGGAGGGGCCTGGAGCCCTATAGCCCTGTACTGGCTGATACAATCTGCCAGTCCAATCAGTGATTGTATAGAAAGACCTGGGTGTCGGTGGGTGTGTTCATCTGTAAAAATGTATGAGCACTCATGTGTTTCAACTGCCATATTCAAGCACAATAATGAAAATGATGCCTTTTCAGACGTCACAGCTAATACACCAGATGTTGTTATTGTTGATGAGGACAGTAGAGAAGTGACCATTTTGGAAGTGGCATGTACATTTGACCACGGTTTGGAAGAGGCATTCCTTACCAAGGTGCTTAAGTACCAACGTCTTAAGGATGCTATTATACAGCTTGGTTACAAATGTAAACTTCATATTTAGAAGCCTCTGTAATCTCCATAAATCAGTTGTGAGAGGCCTGTAGATTGCAGGACGCCAAAGCCAAGAGCTAAGGCATTGACAAAATTCTGTTCAGTGTCTGCGATAATTGGCAGTTGCCATATATGTAGGAGGCGATGCTTCCTGTACCCGTGATCTCTATCCTGAAGCACTTGTTGAGTTTTCAGTCTGTGTGTGTGTGTGTGTGTGTGTGTGTGTGTGTGTGTATTTGGGGGGGGGTGCACATATACCACTAGGTCTGAAAGAAATTGTAGGGGAAACACAAACACACAAAGGCTGTGCACCACATTTTCTGTAGTTAACTCAATGAACTGTATTGTATGATATTTAGAAGCTCAGATGAATACCCAGCCGAGTGACTCAAAACAATTGCTTGCAGCATCCAATTGAACTTCAATGTAGGCGATGTGGAATGCAACCTACTGGCCCTATATAGAGTGGGAGAGCATTCAAATGGCAAACTCATCAGCCAGTCTTACCCGTCTAGGAGGCGATACACAGCACAGCAGTCCTGATTTAGGCCTCTCACTTTTAGAGCTTTATCGAGACTCTCATACACAGTCTGTCCTGCGCGAACATTCAGCTGGGGAATGGAGAGACAATATTTGAACAACTGTGACATTGAGATGACATTTGGTGGCCAACTACATGAACATAGGAGCAAGTATACCATGCATTCCAAATTCTGATTAGGCGAAGAGACAATATGATCAGGTGTAGGCCTGTCACAATTATTACATTTTATTACAATTATTTGAAATAATCACACTTAGTATTTGTATAATCGTCTTTCAATGGTAATTTATTTTTAAATATATTTCCTAACATTTTCAAAAATGCTCAAAACACGTTGTTGTTACCATAGGCGGCAACATGAGGCCAGTGCCAGTGAAATGCGCAACATAAACCGAGAAGAAGCATAATCCAGCCAATTGCCGTGCCAGTCTCGCTCGCGGACGCCATGTCCACTCATTATTCTGACCACCATCCATGGTCTTGAAAGGGCAGTCACTAGTAGTAAGAGTTAAAATATTTTCCCCTTATCCTAATAGGCTATAAATGCCTATGGTGCACAATACATACAGTATGGGTGACCAATTATCGACAAATTTTGTGTTCAATGTACCATTTTGGAAAATAAAAAATCAATAAGAATCGGAATCGATCAAATCCTAACAATACCAATCTCTACTCATGAACACAGAATTTAAGAACACTATAGATCTCAGTTAGGTTGGCGGCTAACAGTTCAATATCAACTGACCTTCATAAGGCAAGGTACTAACAGCAACTTAGTGCATTCACATTTTACTACTCAAGATGCCTATTACGAACAAAACAGCCAAAAAGATTGCGCAGGTAAGAAATATCCTCCACACTGCTCCCATACATCTAACTTTAATACTTTATACAAATATAAATAAAGGTCTTTGTCTGTTAACCAAACAGTTATAATAATTCTAGTAGACGACCCTTACCACAGTCTTCTGTTTGTTAGGGAGGTAGGCTCGGATGGTACCCCCACCTCTGGGCACATCCTCTGGGCTGGTCTCTCCCGAGGAGGAGCACGAAGAGGAGGTGGAGGACATGTTGAGGGCAGGAGGAGCTGACGGGGAGGCAGCACTAAAGACGTCAACCACAGAAGATCTTCATGCGCAAGGGCCTTATGAGAGATAGTCCTTTACCTAGAAGAACCTAACAGCACAGAATTCAGTCGGATGTTAATGGATTGAATACACAGGAACACAATGCACAAGACAAAAATGCACAATGGTAACAAGCCCATACACAAAAAACAATCATTGTAAATCGTACCTCTGTACTAATAGCAAACTGTTAATATTCAATGAAATCAATAAAAAAAGATAAGGTGGTTTGGAATGTATCATAAGGTGACGGGCTACACAAACAAAGCTTCTGAACTCTGGGGTCCTAGAATACAGCTTATAATAATAATAATAATGCCACCACCAGTAATCAAAAAAGTCAACCAAACAACAAGATTCCTATACAGGATGTCCTCACTCGTAAACAAAAACACCTTGAAGACCCTAACAGGAGCTTCGACAATGCATGCTTTTTCTCATAGATGCATTTATGCTTGTAGATCGGCTGTTTTGGGCGATTTGCTGCAGTTTTGGGTCAGACTTGCTCCCATTGCATTCGTTCAGCCTAGTGTCAATTTGATGTTTTGGTACTCGGGTACAGAGTAAGAGTACTTGAGAGTGTTATCGGCCAGAGTAACAGATGCCAGTATCGGTATCGGAACAACTCGGTCCACAAGATTCGCTACACCACCATTACCCATATACCTAAATACTTCCTTAATGTCAACGAAGTCCACAACCAAAACACCAGAGGGAGTTCAACAAACCATGTGCAAGCCGGATTCGGCACAAACAAGGGACTAAATACATTGCTCCTATTCCACCAAAATGGATTACTCCCTACCAACAATCATTAAGACATGTGAATCCCTTGACTGCTTCAAAACCGCTCTCAAAGGGCACCTACAGACGGCTGGCCCCCGTATAAAAGTCTGAGTCCCCCACACCCCCTTTTTCCCTCAATGTATATTATGTTTTCCCTTTTTACCTCCTTTTATGATGATTTCCTGTTTTTTGTTATATAGAAGTGTATATTTGTAGTGTACATCTCTAAATGTTCTGATTAATAATGAAAATGGTGGACCCTATTGTAAACAAGTGTAATGCTTTATGCCTGGTGTCATCCACTGTTGTAGTGTATGTATCGAGTTGTGCTTGAAATGTACCTATTCTGCATACTGTTAACAATTAAATCAATCAAACCACTACCACACAGTTTCTATTTCTAATCTAACCAATCCATATATACATTTTTTTGTGTGCATGACAATATAAATTATTTCCCAATGTTATTTTAGCAAGCTTTGTAACAGTAACTTTTAGCTTTATAACAGCCTACCTGTATATTATCAGGGTTTAAATAAGTAAATGTAAACTGAGAAGATATTACATTGTCTGCTATAATATAATCAAGTATGTTAAAATGACTGCAATGATCGTATCAAAGAGTCGGTGCATGTAAGGATGTATACACGTCAAATAGTTACACTTGAGGAAACAACACAAATACTACTAGCACTTACATCAAAAGTATTTGCCAGGCGTTAATGTTAGAATTCAATTCAGCCTTTGAAAGTGAAATATGCAAACTACTCGTATACTTGCGCTGGTTAGCTTAGCATGGGATTTGACTGCTTAGCAATATGACATTTCGAAATTTTGGAGGCCATGTTTGAGTATTCCAGTGAGAAGACTTCTGCTAATAGTTACACAGACAGTTTAATGGAGTGCCACTGTACCACCATATTGGCTACGATGCACTATTTTTGTACTGTGTTGCAATTACTGTCTAGTTTGGCAAACTCGAGTGAAGATGTTGCTCGCTGGGTAACTGAATGCAGAGTACAGTATGGGGATAGGGGATTAGTAGCTAACTCCGTGGCTAGCTAGCCAGAGCTTGAAAGCTAAATCCCTAGAATAAACATACACAGGATGGATCAGTGACGTCAAAATAATCGTAAACTTGTGTAGCCCGTTAGCTTCATGAGGTGCCGATATTTACAGTTATAGCTATAAACAAGTGTCGCTTGACGAAAACATGACAAAGTTAACACTTTTTAATTTCAAACGTATAATTTTATTTTTTCGCACTTTCGGCTTAGCGTTTAGTCGTGACATCAGTGACGAATCCTTGGTAATTTAATTCTATGCTATGCTACGCTAGCCAGCTCTCATTAGCCAATTTGAGGGGTTGACCAATGCGTCAGTTTGTTTGCCACTTGTAATGTCTGTTTACAGTCGCAATAATTACTTGATAGAATGGGGGAAACACTACAGCAAATCGGACAATACCGATTACAAATATATATGCAAAATCAAGCACCAATGAACTGTTAAAAAGAGTTTATCTCCAAGATAAAGCCTTACCTGGAGCAGCCATCTTGAATTCTCTCAATCTGAAGTCAGATCTGTCAAGAATTTCTGGGAAAGCGGAAAACCTCAGTGATGCACATCCCTCATTGGATTATTTCCACAGCTATTGCCTCTCATTGGTCAACACAAGTTATACATTTTCATCAGGGGCGGGAGTTACAAACACATCAGTAAATTAAAGGAATATCCTACATTGTAGCCATGAAGCATTCATTTTCCTCAAGTCACGGACATGCGGCTGCGTTCCCTGCTATATACATTGCAATGTTGATTTTGTGAAAGTGACAAGCCTATGCAAACCCAATTTGAGATTACAAAACCAAGCACTTTCATTTCAAATGGTGCCCGACAATGCAACTACACAGATATTTCAGTATACATTTGTTAGTATGCAAATAAAGCTTGCGTTCATTGGAGATTTTTATTACGAAACACTATAGTAGTAGGCTACACAAGTTACAAAATAGATGCAATGTCAAATTCCTTTAATTAACAACCCACAATGCTGCTGAGTTCCATCACATTTACCAAAACCAAATTGAAGTTTTGTATGTAAGAAGGGTTATTTGTGGCATTAACCAATCATACAGGATACGTTACGTTCTTTAACTAAACAAAACACTGTACAAGATTTCAAATAACTACCGTATTCAACATCAATAACATAAGATGAAAGTATTATTTTGTGTTTTGTTGTCACAGTTGTATCCTATTCCACACTGAGAAACTTCCTTTTCTTTGCCGTGTGTGTAAATGGGTGGTGTCGCCACTCGACATCTGCAGTCTTCTCATTCTCCAGGGTACCAAGTTTAATCATATACACTAAAAAATAAAAATAAATATTAAGCACCATGTTTCAGAAGAGAGCCACATAACTGCAAAAGAGAGAGAAGCTAAAACCTTTTTTCTATCAGGATTATGTCTCAGTGAATATTAAAACAGTTGGTAAAAGTTAAATTGGCCCATCAATAGATTACAAAAAGGCAAAGCAAAAGGTGTATACTTTTTATGAATGCACTCAACTAGTGCAGCACTATGGACCACTTCCCAAAGTGGGGTCGTGGGAAGGTTCCACTGGGAACTGGGGCATTGGCAACTGATTTGTTTTAATTTTATAAAGTTCTTGAACCGAGTTTACTGCTCATAAAGAATTTAGCCTACCGGTTGTTATTAAAGGTATAGGATTTATGAGTGATTTTAGGGCTGTAGGATTTTCCTCAAAACAATGAATAGACCAATTACAACAATAACCTAATTATATCAGTGCCTGTATTTTCTTATTTTACTTGTTCTGGACATTTCTGGACACCAACTTTTGGGCAGTAAATAAGTCATGGTGGTGTCATTAAGCTGGGGAGGAGGGGCCAATATTGAATACTGCGTTTACAAACTACAATTGCCAAATCCTACTCGTAGATAATATTGAAATTGTGGTACTAGCAAAGAGACTTATACTTACATTTCATTTCAAATCTGGGCCCTACTTCTGTTAGTTCAACGTTCTTGTGGTCCGTTTTCTTGTAGGTGTGATGTCTGCAATAGCAAGTTGATGTTTAAGGATCACTTCACCACTTCAACCAAATCTCTTCGTCCTCACTAATATTCATGAAAAAAATAAGATTTCTTTCCTACTCTGTCTCATAGGAGGGTTGTGGGTAGTTCAGAAACCCATCCAATAGTGACATCATCGTTAGGCACATTTTAAACAATATTTTTTTAAATATATGTTTAGATTTGTATTATCGTGGGAACGATGGCTTCCATTTTCACATTGCAACTTTTTCAGGAATAGAAAGCCTGCAGTTTCTATTAGCTTGGATTCCCCATCGATGATGTCACTGGTGGACGGGTTTCTGAACTGCCCACAGCACTCCTATGAGACACAGACAGAGTAGAAAAAAGTTGTGCTATTTTATCATGATCATTAGTGATGACCAATTATATGAAGATAGGTTGAAAAGTGGTCCTTTAACCTTTTAACGTGAAACAGCACAATGTCTGATACATTTATCAAAATGACAAACTAACCTGAATGAGATGAAATCCTCTTGGTTGGAAAATGTAATTACACGTCTACTATCTTCTTTAGGTACTGGAAACAGATATTTAAGGATACTGCATGCCTGTTTGAAGCAGTATTCATTAGTTATATCCATAATCAGTCAAGTACTGGGAGAGGAGAATATTTGCAAAAAGTGGAATAGTAATTCATTTTCTCACCCTCCGGCCAAGTCGTGAAGTGAAGTTGTGAAAAATGAGGTGGGGATAGGCTTCAGACATGGTGCCTATGTCTGGAACATCATGTCTCATCACCACATTGTAAAGGGTGAAGTAGGCTGTGGGTCCAAATGGTAAGTGGCACACTACCAAACCATCTGAGAATACACATACAGGAGTCAGATACACAATGTACACATGAGAATAAGTGGTAACTCATCGCAAAAGTATTGATAAATAGCTTACTTTGAAACATAATTTATTACTGGCTTTATTACAATATTATAGCATTGTAACATTTATTAATAGCTAGCTTTGAAAGTATCAGCCACATTGCCTAGCAGGCAGCAACTGATAAAAAGAACACACAAACACAAGCTTACCTGGCTGCCCTCTAGTTTCATGCACAATGACGAGATCCGTAACATTATTTGCTTTGCAAGCCTGTACCAGTGAGTCAACCTCATGGTTTCCTCTGTTCATCCGCTGGGCTCCAGGGAACATCAGCTTTGTCTCCTATTTAAGAACAAGATCAAAGTTAGAATAGAATTTAGTCAAGAACACAGAGTCAGCTGCCAAAATGTAAATTATTGCTGCAGTTTTGCAAATAGATAATTGTCTCTACAAACATTTTTTTTAAGTTTTATTTTCTACTCAGCACCCATCAGTCAAGTCACCCCATCATTCCAAGTAGCTACCTACAAACAGTCACAGTGAAATATATCTGACCTTGGCGAACATCTTGAGCCGGGAACTGGGGTCTCTTGATGTGGTGATCATAACTTTAGGATCCTCCACACCGGCCCATTTGTACTCATCATCCATGTGAGAGCTAACACCTGCATAGGGAACAATAATTTAATCTCTCTATACATTCCAGGAATCTATATATGCTTGTCATTCACAGTATATCAAGAATGTGTACTACTGAGAACCCAAGTTGATTGGATGAGTGGTTCTCCTGAACCAGACCACCCTGAATGGGTACATGTTCAGAATAGTGTTCATACCAGAGAGAGAGAGGTGAAGTAGAGCAACGATAAGAGAGGTAGGGAAATGGGGGGGTGACATGCAGTAAAGGCCGCCGGGATTGGGAGTCGAACCCGCGGCACACCGCCAGACTGGATTACCAGCCAAGGTGCCTGGACCGCTGAGCCCAGTTCTAGGAAAGCCCTGCTGTGATTGGCCAGTAGTCTAAGCGCCTCCAAGCTGGGTTGAAAACGCAGAGGTCAAGGCAGTGGCGTATCACGACCAAAAAGCACAGGCGTGAACGGCACTGTCTATGACTCCACCTGAACCGCCGCATAAAGTTGTGCACTCCATGGGCACAAAATTGTGGGCGTGGAATTCTCTCAATTGTAATAATAGATAATAGTAATTAGTAAAAACGTAAGACACTAGCCTTCTGCTCCCTCATCATCATATTCCAGTAGTTTCTGTAACTGCACCGCATCTTTACGAACTTCAGTTGGTATGAGGCGATTTTCTGCAGAAAAAGAAAACAATTACATTTTGCTCAGAAATGTTCTTCCAAAAGGTTTCGTTCAAACAAAGTTGTTGGATGTAATCAAATAAGGAGTAAATTTGCAAATGCCATACCATCAAGAGCAGACTTGAGCTTATGTTTTTTTTCCTCTATGGTCCTGACTCTGTCCTCTTGGGCCTTCCTGTACAGGTACTCTCGTCTCAGTCTCACTTCTCGACGAAGCTACACCATTGGACAAGGGAAAGAAACAACCAACATGATCTGTTGAAGTATACTCCAAAACTACTGTTCTCATTTAATGTGATTTACAATGTTACGTTGTTATGGTTTAATGCATAGGGCTTCAACAGGGGGTCCGGGACTGCTAGACCTAGAGTAGCTCCTCCTAGACCTCAGCCCCAGGGAGACTTAAGGCCTATTCATAGTCTGGATTTTCGGTGGTGAGGTGACCACCGGAGCTGAAATAACGTTGAGCGGTGGCGAGTAAAAACAGAGAGAAGGGCTGGAGCGGTGGTTTGCTCTTCACGTCATGTTGGTAGTTCGGTGGTCACCTAACCACCGAAAATCTAGACTATGTATGAGCCTTGACGGAGCTGTCGACTACCTAGGTCTGTGCCGCCCAGGACCATACTTGTAGAAGTTACCCATAAACACCGCTGCCACCAATGTAGCCTCGGCCGGGAGGCGAACCCGGGTTCCCCATTCCAAAGGCACAGTGCGTTACCAGTCGACTAAAGAACCATGGCCCAATAGGCAAGTAGTATAGCCTACACTAGGGGGTCCTCAACGTTATTACAGATTATTACAAATCGTTGCTGAAGCCTTGCATCCCTATTCTGGGGAAAACATTTACAAAACGACTCACAACACAAGGTTAAAAATGTTAATCTACAACTGAAAAATAGTTTAACAATATGTAGTGGGGGTCTCCGATTCATCTCTCTCAGGGTCCTTGGCCTAAAAAACATGAAGACCCCCCTGGTATGAGTTTGAAACTAAAATGAACGTGCTTTCCAACTGCTGGGCAATTGTGAAATTGCCACAAGCAGAATCACTCACTATAATTACATTATCAGCTTACCTAGATGGTAGTTGTGAAATTGGCAACTGGTTGATTTAAATCAAACCATGGACTGTTGACGTAAAGAAAGTTGATTTGGACCCGAGATGTCAATATACCGCTCGACTAGCCTTGGATCAAGACACTGTCATAATTATCGAGTCTGACTTTTACTTACTGTCAAAACTCAAAATCTATTAAATACATGGTCTTGATCTAGCCTAAGATTTAGACTCTCGTAGATGTATTTATCGATTCGATTCTGGGTTTTAGTTTAGCCGACTCTTCAAAATGTGTGCTAACTGCTAAACGCTAACATTGATTATTTAACTGGATGGATACGGATAATAATGAATTGTATAACCAAGTAGGAGTTCCAATATGACGTAACTTTTGTTTAGGTAACTACTAACTACCTCAGAAGCCCACTATTAAATGCCATTGCATGGAAACAATAAATAACCCGATGCGATACGTGTATTTAACTTACCATGTTGTTCCTTTGCAAGAGTCACACATGTGGCTAAATATATTTGCTACTAGTAGGATAAGGTATAAGCGTCGATTTCATTGGTTAAAAGAAGAACAGCCAATAGCAAGTCTGGATACTGCTAGCCAAGTAAATTATCCTTCAAAATAAAACGCTTTTGTGTCACATCTCGTCACATCCGTAGGTTAGGTGACATCCTATGGTCACATCACGGGCGCGTTCGGAAATACCGCAACGGAGCGCACTTATTTTGCATTGCACAGTGCGCTCAGTGCGATATTTTCGAACGCGCCCATGTCATATCATGATTGCTATTTGCGATGTGAGATTTCTCCAATTTGGTCCAGTCACTGCAGTTTCATTTGGTACCACTGTAGGCTACCGCAGTGATAGAATGTTACCTTTTCACATATGGTTTGAAAATAAAAAGTTAACTGACCTATCAATTAATCAATAACACAATACTACTTTGATGATGGGCCACTGTATAAGTCCTAGGCTGATTTTTGTTTCCAGTCCACCGGCTCAGTGGGTCTCAGAACATTTGGCCCAATTTTCTCAATTGACCCCTGACCTTTGGGCTCTATATAGGGCCTGCATGCTAATTCAGGGATCCAGCTCTGAACAATGTATAAGTATAATGTATTGGTTTAGCAGTGTGTATAATATTGATTATTGCACTTGAAAGTGTACACATAAGTCTGTAAGGTCTGTAAATGAGAGTACAAATAGAACCAAACGGTTCTGTTTGGTTCCATTTGTACTATCAAAAACATTTGAACCACTTTAACCATGTATAGTGTATACTGTACGTTTGGTTGATCTACAACTATGTTGCATCTTCTCTTTGAGGTGAAATGCTTACAAAAGACTCGTAATTGAATCACACCTTTGTTACTTCTATAAAATAAATGAATGTAAACTAATATGAAATAATTCAAAAACGTCATCATACAACAGTGCTGATCTGCAAATTTTGCTAAATTGTAGTGTTTTATAAATACTGGACCAATGAAAAGTACAAAAAAAGCTTGGTACTTAATATCTACATATTAAGTCAACACAGGTTATTTTGTTTGTTTTTACATTTCTTGAAAAGTAACAGTTTGGACATGTGACAAAATCAAAGTTTGTTGAACTCTGTGCCGTTCCTCAGTACCCTGGTGGCAAGTCAAATGTTGACTTCTTTCTTAATTCTTACAAGAATGCAAGGAATTGTAGTAATGATTAATTCAGGACTCTTAGATAGGGGGAGTGGAGGCCCCCATATCTTCATTAAAATAAACACCAATTATGAAGAAATAAGTTTGCATTTATTGACCAACCAAACATCGTCAAACTCACACAGTGTAAAGATGGAAACATGTCATGAGGTGAAAAATAAACGAAGTGTTTAATTCCAAAATGCTATCCATCCATTTTGAAAGCACTCATCTTAAATTTAGTACTAAGCACAGGTCAGCGCATCAGAGATATTAAGTATTTGGGTAAGTCAATGTCTTTAGGCGGCCAATAACTTTGATAATCTATGATGAGTTTGGCTTTCGTTTCAGTGATAATTTTCTACCATTTCAATGTAAAATGTGTATATCCCATGGAGAACATCTCATTTTGGAACAAACCTCTTCCAATATATACATATCAATGTACCACTTTATACATTCGTTTCTTGCTATACACATAAGTCTCATGCTTCACTTGAAACTGCTTTCAGCATTTATCCTCATGTGACAATAGACAAAATAGTGGAGCATACAGTATTTAGGATCAATGCTGCATAGTTTCAATTTCTGAAATATTCAACATAACTTTCAGAGTAAACAGATTGGAACCGTAAGTGGAAGAGAACATAATGTAAATCTGTCAGCTGTCAAAACATACACCATAGTAATTGGTCGCCACATATATTCCTCAATCAAAAAGATTATCAAACTGGCTTGATTTTATCAACAGCAAAGCATTTTTTCTAATCAGCATGATTAGAAAACGGTTAAAATTATTGTAACCCAACTAAGTTTGAGGCATGATCCGACCAAAGGGGGGGGGGGGGGGGGGGGAAACACATGCATGAAGGTAGGTGAAGTTGTCAGCAGTTCCATATCAGAGAGGGAAAATTATGTTTTATGTAAACCTTGGGTGATAAGTTCATAGAAAACAAGTCAGACCCCATGACAGTTTTAGAGTCCACAGTAAGCAGCATGAAACGTCTGTATGAATGTGAGAAAAGTCCAAACCTTTAGGAACAGTTTTCAGGAACATGATCTGCATGTTTTTCCATAAGACAAAGATGCGTAAATAAAGAAATAAATAATAAAGGTAAAAAGAAACAAGATAAGTGTCCGTGTCCACCAAGATGTTTTTTCCTGAGTGCAGAGCATTGTTTTAACGGTTTATAATTGGGAGCACCATGTTTTTGGAGACCCCAGCAGCTTGGCATGGCGCTGGCCATTCACCTTGCGTGCATGTGTGGCGCTTTCATCTGACTGCCTGCCGAGCTAAAATATCCAGCTAATAATATATAATATAAAACTCCCAGGCAAGCGCGGGGCATTTCGATTTTCAGTAGGGAAAAAAAAAAAATCAGTGGACACGGCTCCTAAACATTTGACAAATAGTTTCACAGAGAACAATAATTGCACATATAACAGCTTTCTTTAATACTCTTTAAAATTGTAGTGTGCTTTTACATCCAAAGAAAAAACAAACAAACAAGCAGAATCCCACAACCAAACACATATTGGTACACTGCAATTTAACACATTAGGCTTCATGGAAGATGCCATGCATTGCGCAATAATTCTCAACAATAAAAATGACCAAAGCCATTTCTGAACTCATCTGAAATTAGTATTCCAATTAATCTGACTTTGTTTACAGTAAGAACACTTAAAATTATTTGTGAGGATAGCGGCACGTCCCTCCATTGTAAGAACCTCGTTTAAGGCATCTGCACAAAAGTTTAATATATAATCTACATGGTGGAGATGTTGATGGGGAAGTAGGGGAAGGGCAGAAAATACAGGATTCCATGTCACTTTAGTTTAAAGGTATTTTCATCCCACAAGATCTTGGCCCTCAGTGACACAGGCTAAGCATGATCGTTTAGCCATTTTAAGGTTAACAACATGAACCCTGGCAGCCCTATTTGGGGACATTCATTATAGGCAACCATTTTCAAGATTTCTCAGAAATGTTCATAAATGATCTAAAATTTCAGAATTTTCCAACAATTCTTTAACCTTTAAAAAAAGCTCAGTGTACATCTACAAGCTCACAATGCGATGCATTGTGAGCTTGTAGATCAGCTACCGTATTTTCAAATCACCCAAGCATAAAATAGGACTTAAGTGGTTAAGTAGGTTTCAAATGATAAAATTATAGTAATTGGTAGGAAGTCTGCAGACCAAGGAAACTTAGTGAAGAAAACATTTTTGTCTCAGATACAAATCTATTTTCTGTATAAGTATGCACTCACTAACATTATCACAATGTGTGCTGCACTAATCAGAATGTCATGATATTTCTCATCACTAGCTTTCATAGTGTGTGGGTTTCCTACAAATTAGTATAGTGGGCATCTATCATTCAATCACAGCAATTATTATTATTTTCATTGAATAAAGACAGACAAGACTAGAGCTAAACAGATTTCTGCCATTAACTGCCACACCACTTGAGTAAGAAAAAATAGAGACAAAAATAGAACACCTAATCTTGCCCATGGAGTCATTCATCACTTTGAGCATGCTCTCAATTACTACACCAAACACACAGACATTCAGACATAATGACAACCCTATCTACAGTAGCTGGAATGGAGTGGTCCCAAAATAAAGGATGTATCGACGAAAAATAAAACATGAAGAAAATATATTCATTCAAATTAGTTATAGGGGAGAATTCATGGTAGATCCAACAATGATCAATGTTTACATAGTGCTGGGCAATATATTAAGTTCTCTGATACAATAGATACAGTATATTATCATTTTACTTCTATGTCCCTGCGACTCTTGGATTTTTGAATCCGCTACTGCTCATCTTTGAGCCTCATGCTAGACTTGCTAGTTGGGGTCCTGCATGGTGGAAGGAGTGCAGAATTGTTTAAGTTAGAAAACATGACAATATTATGACTGTTTGGTCCATAGATAATTGTCATATTACCCAGCACTATCTTTATATCACAAGAGCACTCTGTCTTACCATACTTCAGTCTTATTGGTCAGAATGAAAGTGACAGCAGTAGTGCAGATGAGGGACAGACCAATGAAAAGCATCATACAAGTACCACCGTCCTGGGGTGTTTGACAGGGTTGTCGTTGGTTACCTCTGCTGTATGGCTTGCAGCTGCTGACTTATGCACAAACAAGTCACAAGAGTTTATTCAGAGCGACCACTAAGGTCGCCACTGATGATCCACGGCTCGAGGTTTTAAAATGAAAGCATGTTTTCACTTCTTCATTTTGAAAGAGATCTCTTTTAGAGTTCTTCATAATCACCATCCTCTATTTTGGTTGCAGCCACTGCACCACCCAGAAAGTCCTCCAGCTCATCCACATCAGATTTCTTGGTCCGGGAAGATTTCTTCTTCTTTTTTTCTTTCTCCTTGTCATCTGCGGCCTCCAGCTCATCTTTTTCCTTTTTCTTATGTTTATGTTTCTTCTTGCTCTTGTCATCCTCCTGAGGGAAGAATGGAATGGTTTTATATTGCTGTTGTAATAATATAATCATATTCATTTAGCACAAAACGAATAACGGCATAATCACTATAAAGGCAAAAACAAAGTCAATGGAACAAAGCAGCTTCAGATACATTACCTCTTTAGTCTTCTTCTTCTTTTTCTTCTTCTCTTTCAAGGAGGGTTTGCTTTCTTTCTCTAGAAGAAAACTAAATATGTTAAACTTAAATCACACATAATCACACCACCAAGTGGCGCGCTACGAGCTTGTAGGTCTGCTATTTTTGAAAAATCGAAGAACGACTGACATAGGAACATAGGTTTTTCAGAAAACTGTCATTTTCAAACAGACATTTTTAGAATCTGATCTCAGGTCAAAATGGGTTAAAATGAGAGACAGTGACTTAAAATGACAAAGAGGGAGACACAAAGAGAAAGATGGACAGAGCCATAGAAAACCATACAGATGGAGTGACAGAGCCATAGAAAACCATACTGTACAGATGGAGTGACAGAGCCATAGAAAACCATACAGATGGAGTGACAGAGCCATAGAAAACCATACTGTACAGATGGAGTGACAGAGCCATAGAAAACCATACAGATGGAGTGACAGACCTTCCTGCTCCTCACTGCTGTCTTTGATGGCTGCAAGAGGCTCTTCCTGGATTCCAAGGCCGAACAGGTCTGTTTGGTTCTTGTGTTTGAAAGAGATGCCCAGTGGCTTCAAAGGTTCAGTGACTGTGGTCGGTTGAGGCTCATCGTCAGTAAGGTCAGACAGCAACTCGTCTCTGACTGGGAATGTGTCCTGTAGGGGTGTGCAGGAGCATCTTTCAAACACCACCAATCTAGCAAAATGCTTGATTTGTAATTTTGTATAGAAGGCAGAAGAGGAAATGGCCATGGTTTGTAGTGGAGGCAACTAACAGTTAACTGCACTTACTGCCACAGTACAAGATTTTATATAATATATCTTAATATTCTATATGTACGGCTGATTGCCTAAGAACCTAAGACAAGTATCCCTCCCCATCATCTAACCCCAACGCTAAAAGATTTCTTATAGTTTAGTTTACTACTGCAAAACTGGAATCTTAAAATGAAGACCTAAAATGGTCACAAGCGAGTTACTACTTTTACCTTTGCTATTGTTGGTGAATCCGATGCTTCAGAATCAAAGTCGGGGTCGTCCATAACGAAGGAGAGCATCTGCTGGGCAACAGGTGCCTCTAGGTCAGTGTCAGAGTCCTCGGCTTTGGGTGTACCTGCCTTCTTCTTCCCTTGGTGTCGGCCTGATGGCTCAGTTGTTGTTGGGGTCAAGGTGAACGAAACAGGTGTGATGGTCTGGGTAGCCGTTTTGGGCTCTGGAGCTTTGGATACCCCCTTTGGTTTTGTTATATTGATCACAGGCCTGAAACAGTGTGAAAAATAACTTCAACTTCATAGTAATTAGGTAACAAGTATTATGCTGGTTAACTTGAGTTCATTACGTTTGTCAACTCTGTTGAACACCTGGCAGATGAAATATAGAGCTAGATGATCCCGAGGTCAAACTTACTTTTTCAGTTCTGGTTCACTTTCCAAGTCTATGTCTTGTGTGACGGTGGGGGCCTGTAACTCTGCCTCCTCCTCATCACTGGTTAGGGTGATGTGTTTACTGGGCGAGTCCAGAGACTTGATTTGGGTCTTAACAGGCTTTGAATCATCTGGGTCCAGCTCGTCTTGGAAACCTGACACCATGGGGTTATCGCCATCACTATAATAGAGACACAGTCGAAAAGAGAGAAGTTTAAGAGCAATAGGAGAGGACAGGGAGTAGGGCTACTGTGTATTTTCTTAGCGGAAAATTCTATGGAATATTTGATAAGCTAATTTTTATAAATATGTCTGTTTTTTTATACACAAACAATTATTTTTGAATAGACTAAATTGATAAGTTTGACTAAACTAGTATGTATTTAATCATACAACAGTGTCCCACAAAACCACAAAGAATTGCCTATCTACTACTGTAGCTTGACACATTTTTGTTCTGTATTTTAGAACATTTTTGAAAATCTTTGAAAAAAGACAATACGGGTGCAGGCTTTAGTTCCGACATACTATTGATCCGAAACCTCAATCCTAACCTAACCCTAACCGCAAGCATGGGAGCAGCGCATGTCGGACCATCGCTTTTTCGCATCGCATTGCATGTCCCCCCGCTTCGGATCTTCGGTGTGTCGGAAAAGCGTGCGCACCCCAGACAATACAACCCAGTATAAAGTGAAATTCAAATAATTCATATTCTCACAAATGAAGGCAGTTGAGGCCTATCTATATATAAAAAATATGCTCAGACAGAGTACCGGTAATTCATTTACCAGCAGTGTGTTAGATTCAACAGTGATGTGAACCTCTTAACACTTTAACTGCTACAGGTTCTAGCGGACCATGGCTTACTGGTGCTGAAGGCTTAACATGGGCTTTTTGAACTTTTTGGGGGGCCCACAGCGAGGGGCCTCTTATAGCGAGAATCACAATCGCATAAATAAAAAGAAAGCCCAACTTGTCCACTTCAATTTAAAAAAAAAATTATGATTCTACCATCTTCCATTCTGGAGATATTGACCTTTTTCTAACACCTGCTTTTGCCTGCACGCTGCTTGTGAAAAAAAACAACAGA
The DNA here is from genome assembly GCF_963924005.1 of Protomyctophum bolini. Lineage (NCBI taxonomy): Eukaryota > Metazoa > Chordata > Actinopteri > Myctophiformes > Myctophidae > Protomyctophum > Protomyctophum bolini. The sequence continues at coordinate 26,900,357 of NC_137867.1, read as the reverse complement.
GATATGGAGGCCTGAAGTTGACAGACATTTCAGTTCAGTTTTTTTAGTTCAAAAGACCGATATAAAATTGAGCACAAATAATATCCTATACAAACCATATACCGAATGAAAGCCCTGAATGTCTACTTTTAGGAGGAAAACAGTACACATTGTACACATATACAGTTTGTCACTAATTGGCTATTGAATGCAGCTTGCGCCCACCAGAGAACTTTAGAGAAGGCATGGACCCGAAGAACTATTATTCACAAAATAAGGCCTATAGCGACATGTACATACTATATACCGTATGAAACAGTAGACTCTCTGCTTTCATAAGAAAAATACCACCCAGAAAAATCACACCCCTGTGAAGTGAGCAGTGCAATTGCACTGCTCACTTCACAGGGGTGTGATTTTTATTATTATTACAGTATTAGTATTTTTCTTATGAAAGCAGAGAGTCGACTGTTTCATACGGTATATAGTATGTACATGTCGCTATAGGCCTTATTTTGTGAATAATAGTTATTCAGGCCCATGCCATCTCTAAAGTTCTCTGAAAAAGATAATTTTAGAGAGCATGGACCTAACAACTAAATATTCACAAAATAAGGCCTATAGCGACATGTACATACTATATACCGTATGAAACAGAATACTCTCTGCTTTCATAAGAAAAATACTAATACTGTAATAATAATAGAAATCACACCCCAGTGAAGTGAGCAGTGCAATGTTGCACTGCTCACTTCACAACATTGCACTGCTCACTTCACAGGGGTGTGATTTTTATTATTACGAGTAAGACGCGCGAACGCGGAAGGCGAACGCAGATCGTAAATTGCAATAACAATTAGAATAAATTACAGACATGATCTGCAGGGTGTCATAGTTAGTGCTTGGACCACGCCAGCTCCATATATGGTCACAAAAGACGCCATCACACTCATGTCACCATGACTCAGCCATAACCATATAAGGAGTCCCCAAAGCAGGACCACGCCATCACACTCATGTCACCATGACTCACAAATCACTCAGCTCCATATATGGGCACAAAAGGGCCAGGTCCACATATACAGTAAGCGGGACAGACAGACACACACACACACACACACACACACACACAGACAGACAGACAGACAGACAGACAGACAGACGTGATCTGCTAGGTCTCATAGTAAGTGCTCATTGCATTCGCAATTACAGTATTAGTTTTTTTCTTATGAAAGCAGAGAGTCTTGATGCACATTATCTGATCATAAAACGGACTTGGAAACTTTCTTCAATCGTAGCCCCATATGTGCCCTCTCCCTACGCTCATTGAACTCATTCTGTGATTCGAGCTACAAACAATCGCAGTAACGGGGGGGGGGGGGGCAACTAGGCTTTGAGGAAATGATCTTGCATAATCAACATTATTGTCGATTGTCGTGTGCCGCTCCAAACATGTCCAGACATACCACTAACCTCATCGATCCAGTCTCGCGTATCTATAAGGTGAGACGCGAGACTGGATCGGATTGTGTCTGGACATGTTTGGGAAAAAAAACAACAAGAAAAACAACGAGATGGATGCGGCAGCAGCAGAAGCAGCACGTCAACGTATTTGGAAGAAAAAAAACGAGAAAGCACCACCTGTCGTTGCAAGACAAACACCCGTATGTTGCTGATAGACAGATAATAATCGATCCGATTTTGTCCTGCCGTTCATTTTATCACATTAGGTGCAGGGCAGGCTGCTCGACGGTGAGTTTATAATAGCCTGTTGTAACGAGAAAGGGGGATGGATTGGATGGTTGGATGCGAGCAGCGCAGCAGCAGTACGGCTTGCGATCAGCGACCAACGTATCATGGCGGGCCCTCGATAATGATGTGCAATCTGTCCATGACTAACTCCACATGTGTCTGGCAAACGTTACGTTATGAAATCAAATGCCGATCGTTGCAGGTTTATATACGGGCAGAGAGCAAATCGCGTTGTATCTTGTTCCGAGAATGAGAGTGCAAGCCTTGCAGTTGAAAGCAGTGGGGACTCGGGAGTGGGGGGGGAACTGCCAATGCGATCCAAGAGGAAGAGACCCCCCCCCCCACCATTCTCCCTCGGGAGAAACCATGTAGAAACAGGAGGGGAGGGGGAATCGAGTGTATTCACACAAACAAGAGCATTGTCCCATCCATTTTAGATCCCCTGACATCTGCGTTGGTCTATGCCGGACGGCCGTCTCCAATACGTCGTACGTCCTCGCATAGACCAACCAATAGGCGGTGCCAGACGCTTCTCAGACCAACACCTCTTTTCAGCAGGGGGGGGTTTTAACTCTTTTTAGAGCCGATCGGTGTTACATTATGAGTTGTCCGGGCGCAAATATAGTTGAACTATAGTAATCAATAAAAAAACGTTTTTTGGACCATAAAACGTATAAAAACGTTATGCGCTTCTTAGGGGTGGCTATAATAAAACGTTTAAAAACGCTTTCAGCATTCTATGAGTTAATAGGGAACGTTGATGGGGGTCTTAATTTCCCCATCATCCGTCCCGAGGGGTCCACTAAACATTGACAGCTCCGCTGTCATGATCTCGGGTTACCCAGAGGTAGGGCAACTAGGGACAGTGTACAGCAGACAGCAACAGCACGCGGGCTTACACAGTGTTTGACAGGGGCCGGCTTGCACTACTCGCCCATCTCCTTTGATCTATTCAGGAAATTCCTGAAGAGGCGTGGGAAAGTGTGACGTAGCAGTAGCGTTAAAGACGCAGATCGCCACAATGTGGATGAAGAATGTGATCTATACAACTCAAGGTGGTTCTACAAAGTTCAGTAGAAATAAATCATTTCAATATGGAGAGAAATCTCATACAGGAAAGAACGAGTGAAATTGGAAATGAGCAGAAAGAATTACAATGAGCAGACAAATTTGGAAATTAAACTCTACAAAGCTGATGAATAATATTTGTGGAGTTCTCACTTCTGAAAAAAATAAAGCATACCCCCCTTAATTCCTTGTAATATCTATGCAAATGAGCCTAACAATTACTTTTCAGCAGGGGTGGGCAACTTGACACACTTTTTTGGACGATCACAGGGCTATTTGACAATCAATAAAAAAAACATCCAGTCGTATTGCACGCAATCACAAATACACTCAGGTTTGCTAGTTTAATGTCAATCCAACGAATCATATCAAGGGAGTGGCACAGTGAATTATTAACGAGAGGAACAGCCATGGCAGCATATGAATGGTCCAGGTGTGTTACCCATTTAGTACTCAGCTCCTACGGCTTTTAACACATTCTGTACAAAACACGTCTGGAAACAGAGGATCAGAAACGAGTAATACCTTAGACGTCTGTGGACGTCCTAGCGACGTCCAAACGACGCGGGGCGAGATAATAATAATCAGAATTATTCCTATTTTTTTTTTTGGCATTTCGCTTTTCGCTTGCCGTATGCTAACGCTCTGTGCAAGTATTAGCTTGTCATTGACTCCCATGTTAGCGCGGCGGAAAGAATGACTCGTATCTCCTCATCCAGGGCGCTCTCCGTGGTGATGAATGGATCGATATGCTGGCGCTGCATTTCTGCTCCTCATCCGTCTCTCCCGCAAAATATGAACGCTTTTTGGAGTTTATATAAATATATTAAGATGATCGGGGATTATGAGCTCACTTTGTCAAGTCAACCTTTTTAAGAAAGTATTTCCGGTTCTTGGCTTTCAGAGTAAATGCGATCAGACTACTCTGGCACTATAGCGGCCTTTATTTTGATGCACGTTGGCGTACTCAATGTGTTAACAATAGCTAATGAGATGAGACAACAGTATTGAATTAATTTAGGGAGATATACCTGTCACTGTCCATAGTATGGGTTGGTGCAGGCCGTGTCAATTTAGACTTGGAGGGCAGGCTGTCTTCCAGGAAGCTCTTGTCCAGTCTCTCGTCGGGGACAAACTCATCCACACTGTGAATGTTGGTAGGACACACAGGCCCTGATGAATCTTCTGAGGAAGACAGAATAATACATTGAATCTTTGACACAAAAACAGGGTTTAAACTTTAAAGCCATAAAAAACATGGGATTAAATCTTTACCCTGACCATGCAGATATCTACTACGCATGCATTGTAGGAAACCAAGACAGAGAATAACAAAGAACTGTTAGTACTGAAGCAAAGTAGACCAAAGAGGCCCTTTACAATGACTACCACTGTATGTAGTGAATAACTAAATTAATTGTGAATTGTTTAAACTGACAATCTATTTAAAGTAAATAGGGTATTCTTTTTGGCGGGGGGGTGAGTTGAGCAAGTGTCCTTTTACATTCAGCACGATTCATATAATGAAAAAGTGAAATCACATGAAATTCCAATACCAGCCGGTGACTCGATCCTTTTCAAAGCTTTGCATTTCTCAACTCATGTGGCTGGAAATCTTGTGACCACTTTTTATGGAATCAATCAGTTTCAATTCCGGTCAGTTAGTACACAAAGGATCCCAATCATAACATTGACTTAAGCTAAGTCAAAGTTTCAAAAAATACTTGTAGTTCATATCACTATTGCACTATTCCACATGTCAAAAGTGTCCTTGGGCAAGACACTGAACCCTACATTGCCTCCAATGAGTCGGTCGGTGTGAGCTTGCCAACATTGGTGTGTGAATGTGGGAAGTGAGGACGCTGGCGTTGACTGTTGACTGCTTCACCTCCCCATGTATGAATGAATGAACCATTGTAAAGCGCTTTTAGCACTTGGAAAAGCGATGCAAATGCAGTTGTAGTGGAAATAGTTAAATCAAAAATATATACAGTATCTTGCACTCACTCTTCTTCGCTTATGTTTGTGTACTAGGAGATGAAGTTCATCCAATTTCTGTTTTAATTTGCAGTTAAGAAGAGCATCTGCTACCTAGTGCAATACTTTTTCACTGTCCAGTGCCCAGTTTCATTGTCTTCAAAATAAGATAACTTAATTGATCCCCGGAGAGACAGTCAGGTGTCATAGCAGCATGGATATTGAATGGATGCATAATATATTACAACTTGTATATAGTATAAATATATTAACCAGTACTAACCGGATGCAGTGGCGGGAGCATCCGTGGCAGGGGAGGCGCCAAACCAGCGGGACATGAAGCCTCGTTTTTGAGGTCCAGAGCCTCCAGTGGAGGCAGACGCTGGAGTTCCAGGTGCCACCGAGGACTGGGAGGGATGCTCGGGGGACTGGGCTGAGGTCTGGGAGTCAGGGGTAGGGGAAGCCGCTGTGACTACAGGAGCTTGAGTCCCTGGGGGAGAGGAGGCAGGTGGAGGATGGGCCTGCATCAGGATCTGGGTGGGGGGGGTGGGGATGGGGGGTTGAGGGGTGCTGGGGCTGGAGCTGCCAGTCGAAGCTCCACTGGGAGGAACAATGGGGGACTGGGAGCCTGAGGAAGGACTTTGTCCATTGGCTGGGCCTGGAGAAGCAGCAAACGCTTTAGTGCGCGTTTCAAGGTTCTCAAGGAAGCTGTGGAATCCAAAACTACCATTAGTAAACAGTGAGGAAGAAGGGAAGGACACACACACACACACACACACACACACACACACACACACAACAGTGCAGGAAAGCTCATACATCTCGTAGTTCTGATCTTCAGTCTCCTGCTGCACTCCCAGTTCCTCCAGAGTGGCATCCATGTCCAGCTGGTTGGTCTCCAGCTGCCTCAGAAGAGTCTCTCTCTGTGAAGCACAGACATGTGCAGTAAAGACAGACACATGACAAAACCCAAAGTAAGGACAGATACACAAACAGCACAGCACATACATACTGTACAGTAAAAACTGTGCACAATACTATGTACAAAATTAAAAACAAATGTATGGACAAACTGTGCATTAAAACAGTACAGTCACAGCATGCATATTAAACTTAGCTCAGATATAAAAGCGGAATTGAATCAGTTGCCAGCTTCAGAGATTAGGATCTATTTTTATGCTGTGCAAAGTGTGCACGGGGAGTGGGTCACTCAAGCAAGCTTAGGGTATGTTCACACTGTCCACCTGTTATGATAAAAAAGCACTATCTAGAGCAATATTTCTGCTGAAAATGAAGGGAAAAAAAGAGACCATCAGCATTGTTTAGCCTTGTACAGTATGTTACCTAATACTTTAGCTTACAATAGGCAGAAGAGTCACAAGTGCTGCTGGTAGTCACGACAGACACTCAGACAGCTGTACAGTGCTTATTACAACCTTAAATGCCAGTATGTCCGTCCGGATGTAGCTTGTTTAAAGCTTACTTCAGGCTACGCAAGCGTCAATAATATAATGAAGACCTGTTGTGGAGGAGTGGACCATTCATAAAGTAAAGTAGCGATAAAAATGATGGTCAACAATTTAATGTACAAATTGATTGCCTTCTATAACATATTGGCTAGTGAAATTAACTGATTTGACCAGCAGATTCAATACAGATTCTTATATATTACACATATTAATTATTAGTAACACTAACCAAACATTAAGAACTACAAACCTGAAGTTGCAAGAAAGGAATGTTGAAAAACCTATGAAGGTATTTCAGGCCAAATCCATTCTTCATGGAGGATTCAGCGTAATGAATGTAAGATGCCCCCATTGGCCTGGAAAATGTCACAGATTTTAAAGGTCAAAGGTAAGTACATTGAAAAGTTATGATTTGTGGAGTGTAGAATAATGTGGTTAGCGCATGATTAAATCAAGTTTGGGGCTATAATTTCCGGCAGTGGCTCAGGGGTAGAGTGACCGGATGGCAACCGTAAGGTTCTCAGTTCAATCCCGGGATCCCCCAGAGTTGGTGTCGAAGTGTCCTTGAAAGAGTATTTGGGTTATCTGGAAATGTGTTTTTGGTGTTTATTACAATTATTAACGTGCCTATAATTGATCAGCAGCAAAGACTGATATTTCCATATCATGAGAAACATTCATGTGCAATCTAATGTGAAAAGTTATGCAAGTGTGAAGCAAATTGCGACATACGGCTTTTGATTAATGTAATTAAAACGACTTCAATATGAACGTGATTGAACATTTTTCATTAAACTTAACTTCTAAGACAAGAGTTCTGCACATACTGTAGTCGGGGGATATTAATAAAATCTGGGAATAAATTCCTTACCAATACATGGATACATGGATCCTGGCTATTGTTACCTGTTGAGCCCGGCGATTAAATCTCTGATGTCATCAGGGAGGATGACACGATGCTCGCCCATGTCCCTGTGGTTGCCCAGGACGCACACTGGCACGTGAGTGGGCACTTTGGGTAGCTCTCTCATAATGTAGCTGAAAGTCCTGTAAAACGAAGAAAATAAACAAAACCATGCAAATCTGTGTTATAAACAATAATCCCTTAGTGTGGCAAAACAATGGATGCACAGATGTTTTAAATGTTGTTTAAATGAAGGGATCTCAGTGTTTATCTTGTTTGAAACTGCAGCATTCTCTGCTCAGTCGGCCATTAAGAAATCTGAGTTTAGCCGGCTGACTGTGATCAAATAGTGTTGTGCTTGTTTGTATGCTACAGTAGCATTAAGTGTTCATTGAAAAATGTGGCACAACACAACAGAGCAGAGCATTCTCACCACTGCTTTGTGATGTCGAACATCATGATGACACCGTTACAGTTCTTATAGACATCCAGGAACTCTGCATCCAGGGCCACCTCATCAGACTTAATAAAAATAAATCTCAAATATGTCATATGATCCTACATTAACATATAAAACACTGAAGATGACGACATTCATTAGTTAGTTTGTTCATTCTGTAGGGTTAGTAGGAGGGCAGTATTTTTCTTTACTGAGATAGAAAGCAGGAAAGCTGAGAGGGAAACACAATAGTGGAGGCTCAGGAGAGACGCCTCTGGCGGTACACAATCCTGTGCCAAAAGGGGTACACTAGGACTGGGGGTCTTCACCTCCACAGTCCAAGCCACCACTGGCCATGACTTGTATATATAATTTACAGCCTCCAAGACTTTCTGAAGCCGATACCATCACTGACCCACATAAAGGGATGAATTGTAAAAACACATGATGGTCATGTGATAATCACCTCTTGTGGCTCATTCTCCAGTTTCAAATTCTCTCCTCGCTTTTTTCCTTTGCCTGCAACAAGAGGACAGCAGAAATGTGTTTAGTTGAACTCTGAAGACAGTGATCTTCAACTCTTTGCTTTAGTTGAGATAATCATAGAAGACAAACAAATATAGCAGCAAAGCACTTTTCCTTATTGAAAAGCATCTTTCAGTCAAATTTTAACAGCCTCAAGGACACATAGCTAGCAGCTTACTTTAGTTCATAGCTTAAACAATCCAAGCACTCAGGCTTTATTTGACTTACAGTAAGCAAACCAGCCAAACCACACTGCAAACTTGGCAACAACCAACCGAGACAATATTTGCATTCAGATAACAGGGAAATGCAATCCCTATGCACAGCAAGCAAGTCCATGTCTACATACTATACAATGGTGCTCACCTACACCTTCAGGTAGAGGATATTTTTGGCCTGCGACATGTGCAAGAGAGGTGCAAAGAAAAACATCATGAATACTTAAGACAATAAGTTCTAAACACAAACAAACCATGTACGTTGTTATCCATGATGTTAGTAATCCAGGGTGGGAAATGAACACTTGCGACCAGCCAACTACTGCTGGCACATTTGTCTACTTCACTATCAGCCATTCTGGTGGTAGGCTATTTAACCATCAAGTATACTTTTTCTATTCTATAAGACAAAAAGGAACAACAGGAGATGCAACATGAGCTGGGTGTGTTTTTATTTATTCCAGCGTACTGTAGTCAGGGTCCAAACCGTAAGTCCCACAGTCATTTGAAGTGTTACAATAACATAATTTCAAAGAGCAAGATAGACAGTAATGGCAGACAATAAGAACTGTACTAGTGGTCATGACACACTACTGCAATGCACAGATCCAGCTGTTTTGGACCTGTGGATTGGACGCATAAAGTGGTAAATTCATTTTGTAACAGACCACCCACTCAGTCGCCAGTGTACAGCGAAAGTTATCTCTGGCTCAGCAGCAATGTAAAATATTTCTATGCCCAGAATCAGATCTGGACATCCCCCCCCCCCCCTTGCTTGACACCAACTATCCATGTGTAGCTACAGCAACTTCCATTCATAAGCACCACATACAAGTTCCTTTCAAAAGAACATTTATCAGCACTCACCTTTATCCACCACATCCCACACCTCTACCTTGACCACATCATCAGTAGCTGAGAGACAAGCACAGTTATTTCACACTGAGGCAATCTCTTTTTGTTTGTTATCTGTAATTATTATGATACCGTAACCAATTAAATTATGTTGCTCTAGCAGCAATAAGCACAAGGTTTGAAGCTGGGTAACTAGGGGGAGGCAGGTGACTGGAAGTTACTCGCTATTGAACTACCGTACTCCGATACTAAACACAAATGGCATATACAGGTTAGCCGCCACCGATTCTAAATTGCTGGTCTACATGTTTACCTTGATATGGGGCCACTGAAATAAAACAAGCCAAAGAAAATAAATGATATATAAAATGAACCAGGTAATAGCAAATGACTAGTACTATAGTAGTAGTAATAATAATAATAATAATCTTGTGACATAGAAATCTTGGATTTACTCTTACTTTTGTAATTCCAGTGGATGCTCGTAGCCTGAATCTCCTGCGTGGGTATGTACTCGTCCAGGAATTTCTTGCCTTGCAGTCGATGCCACAGAGTACTCTTGCCAGTATTTCTATCTCCTCTGATGACTATTTTCACTTGGAGGAAAGAAAATGAATTATAATAATAAACCAACAACTGGTAGCTAAACAAGTGAGAAATGTCATATGACACATGGAAAGTACACAATTTCCATTTCACATCCCAAATTTTCCCTGCGAATATGACTTTTTGTGCAACTTACTGCAAAAAATGTCAAGACCCAGTAATGATTAATTTCCATACTTTCTCAGTTGGGCATATTAGGACACCGTCCATTACAATTTATAACATTGCTCAATTAACTTCAGCCTAGCTTAACCCATTCTGACCTGAGATCAGATTCATACGAGGTTTTCACTGGACACACACTGGTCTGATTAACCCATTCTGACCTGAGATCAGATTCTAAAAATGTCACAGTCGTTCTTCGATTTTTCAAAAATAGCAGACCTACAAGCTCGTAGCGCGCCACTCGGTGGCGCGCTATGAGCTTGTAGATCTGCTATTTTTCAATAGCTAAAGCATAACATGATGCTGAACACCAAAATGGGTTCCCGTTCAGAATGGGTTAACAAGACACTGAAATGAAACTATTTCCCACTCAATGGAGGATATAACATACAAATGATATCAGTAGTTTGAATACTTACTGTTATATTGGACCCCCTTTGCAAAGCGTCTCTGTAAACTTTGGTTCATGGATTGCAGACCAGCGGGAATGTTCTTGTCCCTGAACTGCCCTGGCTCAGAGCCCACTAGTTTCTTCAAAGCTGAAAACATCTTGAAGGGGCTTATACTAACTCAATCAATATAGACAAATGTGGTGTTACAAGCCCCCAAAATGGCCGAACACACAACCCAACAGCTAATTGGGAAGTGAAACAGATCACAGAACCACTAATAGAAATATAAGTTAAGGATCCATATTTAAAATCAGAATGGAATGCACTTCAGACAGAGCATGCCAGGTTCCAGTTAGTGCTTTAGCAGCAGCTTTGCAACAGTTCCTCTATGCATATACAGGTATCTTCTGTTCTGTTTAGTCATCTAACTCAGCAATAATAGTTCCTCAATACAGATACAGTTTATCTTCTGTTCTGTTTAGTCATCTAACTCAAGTCATCAGATGCTATTTCTGCCATTCAGTAGTGGAGGTTACTATCATTCTGTCTCGAGCATCATCTGTAAAACAAAAACAAAAACAAACACCACTGTTGGGGATTGACATTGCCATTTCCAGAAACAGAGACTGACATTTCAGTACGGATCTCTAGTTACATCAAGCCCACATCAAGTCACATCTTAAGACTTAAAATGTAGCAGACTGCTTACTATTTGTCAACTCTACCTAGCGTTAGCTAACATATGCTGTTAGCTACAGCCGCTGTGTTTATTTTCTTCCAATGCTAACCAATGTTTTTAGCATACATGTTCATGTGACAGGCGTATAGCAGGTCACTAAAGACAGCGAAAACACACACGAGAGAACCTGGTGACTGTATGGTTACCCATCTTGGAACAAGGTAACGTTATCCGTCCGCTCAATTTCTGCAAGCTAACCAATTAGCCTAGCGTTAACCACCGTTATGCTCAATGACATGATCTCTTGTCATCTCTAGGATTATTTGCCAAAGTGATAAACAGATATAGAAAGACCATGGAAATACTCACGGCTAGCAAACTAAATAAGTGACTACTGCTGCCGTGGCATAATTGTCTCCGAGCATCCGACAGTTCATCACCATCCAGCCGGCGGTGGAAACGTAGCAGCAACATTCCATCGCAAAGCTAGAAGCAGCAACACAACACTGGTCTGACTGACTGACTGCCTGGTTGGTTGGCTGGCAGAAGCAGCAAATGCATGAGCAAGAAAGGCTGCCTGCTTCCCGAAGCTTACTTACTAGTCTGCACTTTGGCGACCCCTGCTGGCAGCGTTAGCTTGTAGGTCAGTTCTTTTTGGCAGACGACATATTAAAGGCACAATCCGGAATTGTATTGAACAAATTATTGCGGTTTCATGTGCAGCAGCATAATCATATTGATATGGGGATGGAGGACCCGTCACCCTGATGTAAACAAGTCTAGTGTTTTTCGGTTTGAAATGTACCCTAGCCATGTATGACATGTTTCGGGGCTACCATTCTACATACTGTGAAATAAAAATGTCAATCAATCAATCAATGAAGATATAAACACATAGATAATGTAATGTATTATATAGGCCTAGTATTTAGTCCTATTAAAAGAGTTATGGTACATTTCTATTTTATTTATGTATTTATTTTTGGTGGTCCTTTGTTTACGTTTGTATTGCTGATTGGGCTTTTAACCTAGAATTTACTGCCCAGACAGCCTCAACGATCATCACATTGAAAATTCGCACAGCTGTTGTCCACTATGTGCAGTCAGCACTCAGCAGTCAGTGTACAGCAATAGCACCAGCCTATGCTACGCTTTAAGTGAAATGTCTGATATTTGAATTGCAGTCCAAGTCAGACAAATGCTGTTGAATCATTGCAGCTAAATAAATGTTGCCAAACCGAATGAGCTGTACTTGCTGTCTTGAACACACACCGCTGGGTACCCCGCTATCGTGCGCGGCGAATAATGGCTGCACAACAAGAGCCATCTCCACCATCTTCACTGGAGGGCAACAAACCCGGGTTCCCCAAGAACATTTTAGCCAACAACCTTGAAGACAAGCATTTGTGTAATTCGTGCCAGAAAATATTGAGGAGGCCATTGCAAGCCCAATGTGGTCACCGCTTCTGTTCATTCTGTTTCAACAAGATAGTGAGGTGAGTGTCATGGTTGCTATAGCTAGCAATTTTGTGTCATCTCTTCTTTCATCACTTTCCCTTCTTGTGAACGACTAGTGGTATTCACTCCTGATGCTTCTATCTGCAAACTAGTATTCTGTGTGCCTGTCTGTCTGTCTGTCTGTTGCAGGCTTACTGTACCCAAAGTTAAATGCTATTCTAGTGAGGTGTCTTGTTGGATAATTATTAATTTAACAAGTGTGTGTGTGTGTGTGTGTGTGTGTGTGTGTGTGTGTATGGCAAACATTAATGTTCACCGTTAACGGCATTATCTGTAAGGAAGTTGATCATTATTAGTGCAAAACCATATTCACAGAAGTAGGCTAAATCTGTGTTTTTGTCAACCTGATATGGCCGGTTATATATTACAAACTTCACGTGCAAATGTATTTTTATTTTTTACAAGAGGATTCTAGAACCTCCAAATGATGGTTAATTACTTGCTAAATCAGCCTGTACAATAGAAAAATGTACCAGTTACCTGTCATGGCCAATATTTGCCAGTGTCTTCTCACTCTACTGACAGAATAGATGGCAGCTCACTATATGATTATGATATAACATATTTTTACCTTCAAGCTCTGGACCACAGAAGTGCAGTGCATGCATAAAGGAAGACTTGTTTGAGGAGCCCACATCCATTCTCAAGCAAGGTGGTGTAAGTGCATTGTTTGCTTCAGTTCAGATCAATGTTGTCTTTAAGCTGATGCTTCATGCAGTGTGGGTTGCAAGTGCAACAGTAGAGTGAGCTTAAATTCCAAACCTGTAAACATTGTGTGCAGTAATAGTAAACAAGTTCAAGGCTCCAAGCCACAGAGGCCAGACAAGTGATGTAACAAATATTCCTGTATCCCCATTGAATAACCATATACGATTGTAGAGAATAGCTAGGCAAAGACATAAGAGGTTGAAAAGGTTGAAGCACACTGGTCCTAAGTAAACGGATGCAGTTACAAGACGCACTGTTTGTAACATTAGCCTTCTGTGTGTAACCAAAGACACGAGCCAGACAGCCAGTGGCTTAAATGCAACCTTTTTTTCCCCTCCATTCAGGCGTTCCCAGACAATGCAGCCCGACGAGAAGTTGAAGCCTTGCCAGCTGTTTGTCCCAATGAAGGATGCACATGGACGGGCACCATCAAAGAATATGAGGTGTGCAATGCTAAATTACTTTGTAGGAAATATAGCCACCATCCAGATGATGGTACATTTTTACTACGGCTAGTAAATATGCATAATCTATGAGCCCACATTGACGGGTACATTTGGCTGGTCAAGTCCAGCTTTATTTGACTGAAAGTCATTCAAATATACTTGCATAATAAAATGGTGCACATTTCAATCGCCCACAGGCCAACCATGAGGGCAACTGTGACTTCATGATCATTCTTTGTCCCTCCTGCAAAGAGCTGATGAGGGCCAATGAGCAGGAACGTCACAATGAGCGCGAATGTCCTGAGAGAACTCTCAACTGTAAATACTGCAAAGAGCCCTTCCATTTCAAAAACATCAAGGTTAGCAATCATCATCTCATTGCATTTGTATTAATATTTGAGAATAGAAGCATGTACTTTTAACGTACAAGTATTTGTCTGTTGATGATATTGGTGCAGGACATGTGGACGACTAAATGATAATTATAACATATAAGCAGTACAGTAGTCACAGTGGCAAAATTTCACACAATGTTATCATTCACCTATTCAGCATATGGCTTTGTGCTACTGTGTCTCAATTAGTCTTTCTTTCTTTCTTTCTTTCTTTCTTTCTTTCTTTCTTTCTTTCTTTCTTTCTTTCTTTCTAGGCTCATGATGAAATATGCCCCAAGTACCCAATGATTTGTGAAGGCTGTGCAAAGAAAAAAATACCCAGAGAAAAGGTATACACACAAGAAGAAAAGTGATCAAGTTGAAAGAAATTCTGTATGGTACTGTCATGGATTTACCTTGTTCATCACTCACTAACTTGAGATCAAATACTGTTAGTATTTGATTATGGCTCATTAGCTTTCTTCTTTTCTTTTTTTTTTTCTTTCCTTTCCTTTCTTTCTTTTTTCTTTTTTTTTTTTCCAGTATGTGGACCACATTAAGTTTTGCAGTAAATTTAAAGCCCCGTGCAGATTTCATGTCGTTGGCTGCGATATGTCTGTAAGTTGACTTCATTTTTCACCTGTGAAGTTTATTAACTAATTGGATAAAACCATCCTTTATGTTCTTAGTACTTTTTGCTTGTGTGTGTGGTTGTGTGTGTGTACTTTGTGTGCTCTTGTACATCTACTGTAATCTTGCGTGGGCCAAATATATTTGACCCATGGGATAATAGTGATGAGAGTTATTGCTATAAAGGGAAATCAGTGGCTGGGCCTTAAGTACAGTAATACAAACCTGTTTTTGTGTCCGTATCCATTCTTAGGTAGAAAAAGAGAAGATCCATGACCATGAGCGGGCGTGCTCTTATGAGCACCTGAACCTTCTCCTGCACTTCATAATGGGCATCAAGGTGAGCCTGGAGAGCCTGCAGCCTCAGAGCCTGGAGGTGGCCAGCCATAAGCTGCAGGAGCTCCATCAGTCCCTCAGGGACCTGGAACAGAAGCTGAGCCAGCTGGGCAGCAGTGGTACAGGCGGTGCTGTTGGGTGTAGCAGTGGCGGGGGAGCCCCCGTGCAGGGAGCATGTGCCCCTGCCCTTGCCACCACTTCATTCACCCCATTGCCAAGCACGGTGGGAGCAGCCCTGGAGCTCCAGCTGCACAGTGAGAAGACCAAGGTAGCTGAGCTGAGCCGACGCTGCCAGGAGCTGGAGCTGAAGGTGAGCACATTCGAGAACATTGTGTGTGTTCTGAACCGTGAGATGGAGCGCTCCTGCACCACCATGGAGGCCTACAATCGCCAGCATCGCCTGGATCAAGACAAGATCGAGATACTCAACAACAAGGTGAGTAGATTAGAGATTATTGTTAGGTAACAGGTACGGTCGCCCCGATTCCATCTCGCCCCCACTTTTTGCCTATTGTCAAAATGAGCAGGACACTGGACACCTACTCATTTTGAACTACTCAAGGCTTATCAGTTTAATTCCTACTGTAAATGTTTCTGACTGTGCTATAGGTACGCCAGCTAGAGAGGACTGTGGGGCTGAGGGATCTGTCCATCGTGGAGATGGAGGGTAAGATGCGAGAGATGTCTGCGGCTACATTCGATGGCATCTTTGTCTGGAAGATCTCCGACTTCACCAAGAAGAGGCAGGACGCGGTGGCTGGGAGGGCCCCTGCCATGTTCTCACCTGGTAACGAATGCATAATTATGAAATCTAATGTCAGAGTTAGGTGGAGTTAGTGTAAAATACTACTGCTTGTACTGACTAGTATTATTTTCTGCTCATTGATATCATGTACAGTAGTAGTGTGAAATACTTCAAATACATGTCTGATCTATTGTGATGTCTTTGCAAATCTAGTGACAGTAATCCACACACATTGGCTTGGTTAAAGGAGAATTCTATACTAAAAGGATTTCTTACCTGTAGTTGTTACGTCCCCACCAAAGAGGTCCAGGTGTTATTTTGTGCAAAAGCCCATTATTGGCTATTTCCCCTACCATAAGCCCTCAATGAATTGCATTGAATTGAATGGGGCTATGGGGTGTTATGGGGTGTGCTAATTCGCTTATTTCCATCGCTCAAAAAAAAATATTTTTTGTATATATCCTCTCTTCATAATGTAAATAGTATCCCAAGCTGCACACTTTACTACTTATTTCGATGGAAATAAGCGAATTAGCACAAAAACCCAACCCCCATTGAGGGCTTGTGGTAGGTGAAATGGCCAATAATGCACTTTTGCACAAAATACACCTGGACCTCTTTGGTGGGGAAGTAACAACTACACATAAAGGTACGTAAGAAAGCCTTCTAGCATGGAATTCTCCTTTAAGTGATATGTCATTTAAATATATTCTTTATTTGACAGCCTTTTACACCAGCAAATACGGCTACAAAATGTGCTTGCGGATCTACCTGAACGGAGACGGGACGGGGCGGGGCACTCACCTATCTCTGTTCTTTGTGGTGATGAGAGGACATAGCGATGCGCTCCTCAAGTGGCCATTCAACCAGAAGGTAAAAATCTTAATTATTATCATACCGGTAATTAAGTTATACTAAGAGCCAGGGATGGACAGATTAACACAAAAACTGCTCATGACGGAACGTTCCGCCAATTAAAATCCAACTGTCAACTGCTTCTGACGGAACGCTCTGTTGTATAAGCTTTATTATTGATATCAAACGGGATTGCTGTTTTCTTTTCTTTTTTTGCTTGGCCTTTCCTTTTTCAGCGATCCTAGACCGGTTTCGCACATGCGCACTGACCAAACGCCCGATGTTCGGAGGTCTTTTCTGATTGTCCGGTGATCCCGATTGGAACATTGGCATTTTCTAGACTAGAGCAAGGATGGCCTCATTTTAGCTCGCTAGCATTGACGTTAAATATTTAGCTTCTAAAATGGACTGGCAAAGCAGACGTGCGTCACACTAAAATGAAGTAGATCCGTGTCGGCAGTAAAGCGCTGGCACTTTCGTCGACCAGGGGGCAGAAATCACACTCATGTGAAGTGAGGGGCACAGCAAGGGCAGTATTTATATCAGCCAGATGACATCTTACGTTGTCCTTTACTGCCCTAAACAAACTAATTTACCGCCGATATCGCCTTTTCATGCCTCTTGGTCCAAACGCCCTCCCCACCGAGTTCGCCTTTTGAAGCCTATTTTAATAATTGATTACGGTTTACAACTGTGTTCTCTACGCGCTTTTAAGACTCAAAGAAAACTTTAAAATAAAATTCCGCTGGCTATGCTGTCTTTGGGAACACGGCTTTCAGAATTGTAATATATCTCTGATTATTCTTTTTCGTTCAAAACAAGCTTGATTTGAGCCTCATTTCTCTAAACGCTATGATCCCTGGTTACAAAATATATGTTTTGGGTGAATTAAATAACATTCACAGGACCTGTTACATAGCGATTAATCACTTCCAGACTCTCGGTTTCTGGCTGAAACGGCTTTCAAACTAAAGCTGTTAAAATGAATGGATGGCGCTGCTGGAGTACACATTTCAGCCACCAGATGATGGTGTCAGTGGTCAATGCTGTTATTTTTAATTAGACTCTAAACAAACATTAAAAGTCCATAGACTTGACTGCCACATGACATAATTTCCGAAAGCCATGCATTGGAAGTCCCTCTGAAATTATGTCATGTGTGGCTATTCTGAATCATCTTGATGTCCAAGAGAGCTCTTCAATATACAGTATACTTAGTTTTCACGCGTATTAAGTTGCCTTAGCTTAGACTATGTTGCAAGTACCTGTACCCTGTGTATTTAGAATTGTGCGTTTCTATGCATTATTCTTTTTACATTTATTATATCTTAGGTAGTTCTCCTTGACTGCTTGTAGTGTGAATATACATTTGAATAAAGCCTTAATCACCATCATAGCTCTGTAACTTTTACATCCTACTTGACAGAGCTAATAGAGCATGCCTGCACACTCAGGGGAGAAATAGAATTTTGACCTTCAGGCAGTACCACTTGTCAACCAGTAGTGGTCAATGGGTGAATGTAATGCACAATCTATGTAAAGCGCCTTGGATAAAGGTGCTATATAAATGCACCATTTATCATTTACCACAGTCTGTCACCCATGTACAGTACAGTATGACAGGCAGTCAAGTCAAATATACTTGTATACATTTTAGTTTTAAGCATACAATATAAGAAAGTAGATGCAATTTTCATTTGTAAGATTACATAAATAATAAAGTGTTACAATTACTATAGTCTGCAACCACACTAATCATTAATAAAACGAGGAAGCAGGGAAATGAAATGATCTATTACCTATCAGATGGAATGTAAAGTCTAGATATTATAATTTGATGCCCAGGTCACCCTCATGCTGCTGGACCAGAACAACCGGGAACACATCATTGATGCGTTCAGGCCAGACATCTCCTCTTCATCCTTTCAGAGGCCCGTCAGTGATATGAACATCGCTAGCGGCTGCCCACTCTTCTGTCCTCTATCCAAACTGGACTCTAAAAACTCCTACATCCGCGATGACACTATCTTCATCAAGGCAATTGTAGACCTCACCGGGCTATAGACTGACCACAAAGGGTGGCACCTATAACCCTGACCATGGTTGCTACTACTAACCTGTTTGATGACAGGCTTTGTTTTTGTGTCAAGAATAGTAATTGGCATAGCTGTTTTGGTTCTGCCTAGCTCTTTCGGGTTTGAGGTTGCCAGACAGACATTTCCCCCCACCACCAGTGGTAGGTGGGGGGAATATAAAAAATAAATTACTTTTTATTTTTTATTTTTTTACACTAACCTTGCTTGCCACAATGGACACAATCACCTGTCACAGCCAGAGTTTAACAGCATTGTAGCTAATGACTGTCTGGTGTTAATTTCTCACGATGCTACAGCCAGTCTAAAGTGTAGCATTTAGAGTTTTTAGACTGACATACAGAAAGCATTCCCAAGACATAGAATATCACAAAGTGTTATGAGAGGTATTTACAAAATTCTGATTTAAAGAACTAGATTGTTTTCCAGTGCTCATGCCTCATGCTCAACTTGTGCCATGGGCCACTGACACTGTAGCTATATCTAGATGTAATAGTCTACTTATATTATTACTAATGCTAACAAAGCGATAGATAAGGCTGTGCTAGATGCTTGATTTAATTCTTGTCAGTATGCCGTGCTTGACATTTGATTAAACATCAATTACTTTTTGCAATAATGGCAGCGTGACACATCTAGCCTTCAGACTTAACCAGTGCACTTGGCACATGCAGTTTGCAGTAAAGTAGGAATATTGAAGTTGTGTGCTGTTTTCCTGAAAATCCAGGGCTCCAAGCTCAAGTCCTCTGTTGGTAATTGTTTGTAGTGGTGGACATTGCTTGAATTCCATTAATTCAGATTACAGTATTTAAGTTGTGAATGTTGTCGAGCATGTGTGAGTGTGTGTACCATTGTGTTACTTCGCTCTTAGTTGCAGTGTTTTTGCATGTTGGATCTGTGGAAGATACACCGTAGCTCAAGCAACAGCTTCTATCTAGGTTGTTGCCCTAAAGAAATGGCAGTGGCGATAGTGCACTGCTGATATAACCATATGGAAATGTAATGACCTATTTGTCAACAAAACATTTGTGCATACATGTTCAAATATCCTCTAACAAGACACAACCTCTAATAATGGCATGGTTTCCCTGTGAAACTGAAAGAAAGTTTGCTAAATTAGCAGATGTGGCTAACTGGCTTGAATCCTCCTACATATAATAGCCTACATCTAAAAATGTCATGTAGCCGACATTACTTGCCTTCATTCTTTTACATTGTATAGTGATTTTGCATCTAACAAACAATGCCTACACATCATCACCAATTATGTGCTAATGTGAGCTTTGTGTGCCAATGTTGATAATGTGGCCTACGGAGCTTGGCAGCGTCAGCTGAGCTGTGTGGTTCGCTATATGCAAGTGCAGCTGAGCTGAGCTGTGATTGGCATAAGCATCAGCCGAGTGCTAAAGTTGCTGAACTGTGATTATTGTGGCGGTGTCAGCTGAGCTGTCTGGTGCACTGTATGCACATGCCAGCATGAGCTGCACTAATTTGTCTACTTTTGTGGGGATAGAAATAGATACAGATAAATCTGTTCTAGACAGTTGGCTCCTTCGGTGCTACACCATACAAATACATTAGCAAGAACCGCATTTTTACATTGAAAGAATTGTGGCATATACATATATGATATTATCATCTATATTAGTTTATTTGACCAAAACATACTGTTAAAGTTGATTGTTTAAATAAATCTCTAAATATATATATATATATATATATATATATATATATATATATATATATATATATATATATATATATATATATATATATATATATATAAATACTATACTATACTATATATACTATATATATATGACACTGAGAGTCAGAGTTTATGGCCCAGGACGAGAGTCTAGTTGAGGTATTAAAAGGGTAATGGTCAATGTTATTCACAGCTTGGAGCTGACTTATTTTTAAATAGAAAATGAAGTGCCTGTATTAGTTATGTTTCAATTATATTACATTAACTCATTTAACTGTGGGTGTGCTTTCCAGTGAATATGATGGATCGTGAAACGTTTAAATATTATTGTGTTTTGTACCTTTGCTAGTCCCCCTGTGTGGACTAATTGAGGTGTTGAAATCGCCAGTGATGTAAAATAGTATGTTTTCACTGCCACTTTATATTGGGATAGTCAACCGATGAATGTTATACAATATTGCCCTATTTCAATTTAAATTTGATGTGGTCAAAGCTACCCAACTATTGGCTTTACATCAACATCCAAGCTAAACCAGCATGCTTTTTAAACTATTGTCAACCGATATTGAAACATCTCTGTGCATGAGATGTTTCAATGGGAACAAAATCAATATAAGCCATGGTTTATATTGTAAAGCAGCATTTTAGTTTTCTATTATTTCCTTATCAATATATACTTTATATATGAATGTATAACTGTGGTGTATATAACTTTGTTTCGGTGTAAAGCTTAAGCTTTGGTGTGCTCAAGTTTTGATGAGGTGCGTTTGCCACAGGAGGGTTAATTAAACATATCTGATATCAATTTTAATGTACTTTAAAGCATTGTTAGACTATATGTTGAGCCGGTTTAAAAGTATGCTTGGTTTTAGTTTGGAAAGAAAAGATTCACTGAAGCAGTCTTTTCAGGGTACACAACCTGACCTCAATTGGTTGTAGTTAATGTGCCTCAGCTTGGCCATTTCTGTTGAAATGATTTGTTACATACTTTTCTACATTTTGTTTTGTAAATATATTTCCTTTATTTTATTTTCCTGTCTTCAAAATATATTGTTGTCACTGTTGCACATTATGCAGACCACATTTTGCATGAACAACTAAAAGAGCTGCTAATCTTGCTTGGCCTTTGTGCTGGTTGTCACTTGGAGATGTGACATGGATGGGCATATTTTTGTTATGCTCTGTGTAGTTGTAAAAGGGTAAAAAGAAAAGAAAAGTTGGGGGGGGGGGGGGGGGGGGTCTTGCAACGTATGGAAGTGGTTTGGGAATTTCAATGCCCTCCATGATTCTGCTTTGTCTTAAAAAAATACTGTATGTGAAATGAGAGTGATAACTGAAAATTAAAAAGAGAAAAGGTCTTTTCTTTTCATTTTCTTCTGCTCACCATTATAGGTCAGCTTTGCAGCCTTGTTTGACAGGGCCTCCAGAAACCTGCCATTGATGAGATATCTCCTCATATAAGGGTTTATATTGATTAAGATGACGTTATATCGTGCTCGTATGCAACATATGAATTCCTCGTGGTTGCTAGGCGATCGATAAAACGGAAATGAAAAGGTTTTTCCAAATGCATTTATCTTGGATTCCTTTCCCAGATTGTTTTTAAATCAAAACAAGCTTTATTCACGGCCCATAACTAAAGAACCGAAAATCATTGCTTCCCACTGAGATATTGACCATTAGAATGCTTTATACTGCCTTACTGATGTGCCAACATATAAGCCAAACAACTCGTGATTTAAATGCATAACATACTTCTCCAACAGGTCCTTTCACTAACTTAAGGTTTTCATTTGTTTTGTTGTTCTCAAAAGTCCATGGGGAGATTTATGAAGAGCTTGCATCTATTTAAACGTCATCAAACAAATCTGTCTGCAATGTTGTTTTCAGTTTGCTGCATTATGGGGATTGTAAAATAGTGAGAACTTTGTACCCCAGGCTATTACTTCCACATGTCTATGCAACACAGTGGACTATTCTGGGGGTCCAAGCAGCAAAGCTGTTGTAACCCTATTTTATCTGTTAAGATTTATTCCACTTCCACTTTATACCACTTTTCATCTTCATTTAATTGGTCCTCACTAATGTTCATGATAAAATACCACTATTTATTTCTACTCAGTCTGTAGGTCTCGTAGGGGTGCTGTGGGCAGGTCAGAAACCCGCCCACCAGTAACATCATCGTTGGGCAGATTTATTTTAAACAAGATTTAAAAATATATATGTTTCGTGAGAACGATGGCTTCCATTATCGCATTGCAACTGTAGCAGAGTGGCTCAGAACCTCTGCCTGATGGCCTCAAAAGTCTAATATCTCCCCCGGTCCATAAGGATATCCCTTTGGTCTAGTGGTTAAGATGTTGGACTTTCACGCGATGTTGGACTTTCAGTGGCTCAGGGGTAGAGTGGCCGGATGGGAACCTTCAACCGCAAGGTTGCCAGTTCGAACCCGGGCTCCCCCAGAGTTATTGTCAAAGTGTGCTTGAGCAAGACACTGAACCCCTAATTGCTCCCGATGTGCAGGTTGGTGACTTGCATGGTTTCCTCCGGAATCAGTGTGTGAATGGGTGAATGTAATGCACAATCTATGTAAAGCACCATGGCTAACCTTTACCATTTAATGGAGCGGAGGCACCACTAAAAAAGGGGCAAGGACCCCCGTCTCCAGATTTTCTTCTGAATTTGTACAGTATGACACTGATTTATGACACTATGACACATTAGGAGTCCTACTAGTTGTTCTCAAATGTTTTATTTGAGAACCCCATAAGCCATAAGGGTCCATTTGGTTCCATTTGAACACTCAGAGATACAGATCCTGCTGTGGTCATTCAGGAGTAGGACTATCTCTTTATGTGTTTCTGGTAATATTATTGTCCACTCATTTGTATGTCCGTGGCAAAAAAAAGGTGAAGTGGTCCTTTAATTTCTTCTTTAGGCTACTTCTACAAGTAACTGTCTCAGTCATATGAGTCAGACAGACAACCATAATGCAGGCATTATTAATGCCTGCATTTCCCAAACTTGCAAGATAGGTTGGAAATCTCACTCACTTTTCAGACAAACAATTTCCAGATGGTGCAGCTGGTGGATGAGAATGACAACGAAATGTATGTTTTGGACTTAACTTTTGAATTGTGTCACTAACCAACCACCTACGTCTACGTTTATTACACGGCTTGGTTGAATGCTTGATTCTGAATTTCTGATTGGTCAATCGCTGATTGACGATGCGCTGTCTAATCAAAGAAGACCTGGGATCACCTGCTGCGCTGCTTGAATTTTATTTATCCAACTTGACAGCCATGTAAACAAACACAATGACATTCACAACTAAATGTTGCTCAAGAATGTTTTTGAAAACATTTGAAGCGAGAAATAGGCGCTGCACCTACCATGCAGTAACCGAAAACCTCCTTGTTTTCCGAGACAACCAACCGTGTCTGTCTGCCCAGCGCAACACTAATGGAATACTACTTCCATTACCGTAAGCAAGGAATCACTTTGTTTTTGTGTTACTTTTGGGTCAATGTATACTTTTTTGAAATGAATTCGCCGTGTAATAAGCCGATATTATGACGCCGATAATATGTCGCGGCGGTGGTATGTTTAGAAATAATGCTCCCTTCAGGGTGATCATTAAACGCCGTCCTCGACTTCGTCTCGTGTATGAACATTCAGATAACATCCTATCGCGGCTGTTATCTGATGTTCATAGGCTACTATAGTTGTTGTAACTACCGCCGTCCGCCGCATGTGTCTAGCAGAGGTGTCTAGATAGAATGTACAATCACAGTGTTCATTTTTGGTATATTTTTCTATTATAGTTACCGGTATATAGCCTATTAGGCCCTAAATGCTCCTGATGTACAAGCTGGTGCCTTGCTTTGGCTCAAAAGGATATCAGGATATTGGAATTAATTGAATACATGAACTTTTTATATATATATTTTCTTCTGAAAGTATATAGATAGATACTTTTGTCCAACAGCTCCAGTGTAAAACATACATACAGAATAAAAAGAGCATATACATAATACAACATATACAAATATTTTCTTCCCAAAACCACCGCCTGCTAAACCTAGCTTTGCCACAAGAGGGCACACAATACACATAAAATATTGAGCATGTATTGTACACAGTACACACTTAACACAAATCACCAAAAGCTAGAGGCAAATGTGATGGACCATTTTACACAAAACCAAGATGGGGTCTAATAACTGCATGGCTTCCTTGATATTATGTGGCCAGTCTATGATGTGGTCAGTCATCTATGACTTCAGTCATCTCCATATTTTTCACCTCTAACTTTCGTTTTTGTGTATACATGCTCAATATTAGTAAGGCCTACCGTATGTGTATTGTGTATTGTGTGCCCTCTCAGAAAGGTGTAACTTCTAAAAAGCAAAACTATTTCAAATATTCATAATGTGATTATGGCATGCACAAGGAAATTAGTTCATATTAGCAAAGTACATATTGATGATTAAAAGTGAGGGCAGAAAAGTGAAGACGCTAAAAGTGATTGGCCGGAATTACATTTGTGATGATTTGATTGGCTGAGCACGGAATGTGATGTATGATGACAAGAGTGCTTGTCACACAAGTGTGTTTTTTTTTAGATTAGCTGTGGAGACACACACACACACACACACACACACACACACACACACACATCTAGACGGCTATAGGGCATAGCAGTGGTGGCCGTTTTCTGGTTCCTTCGTACTAGTACCAGTTATTGTGGACTCGCTCCAGCGAGCACACACTACTTCCACATACTAACTACTTCCACATACTTTGTGCTAGAAATCTAGTTAAATCTTCAACATGTTCAGCTCGATCTATGCAGTTATTTATGCTCGTATTTTTCACACCTACAGTATGTATATGTTGCTTGCTCCACCTATCCGACCAATAGGTATGTCTCAGAGTTGTACACGTCTGTGTCCCTTTATGTCCATATATGGAGATCCCTGGTGTCAGTATATGACCATAACCTTTTTTCTTCAGCTCTAATACATTTTCTACATTTTCATGCAGAAACTGCTTGTCTAGTTTTTCCCATAGCGAATTATTTAGGCCTTCCTGGCCATCCAGGATCCTTGTGAATCATGAACCATAAAACATTTTATTCTGTAATAATAAAAAGTGTTTATTAAATATAGTATGTCGTTGCTGTTGGGAGGAAACCTCCGAACTCCATTTTTTTAGGTTTTTGATTTTTTTTTTCTTTCATAAATCGGTGTTATTGAACACCCTTTACATCTATCTGTGTGTTGTTTCGAAAATATTGAACCAATGGAAAGTTGTTAAAAACGCTTTGGACAAAACCTCTTAACTCCATTGGACCATCAAACTGTCTGCTAAAGCAACTAACTCCACCACCTCTCCCCCTCTCATGCAAGTAATTGTCAATAATATAAAGTCACAACACCAACTTTGATGAGGCTTAAAAAATTATATTTTTCATTTTAGTTAGTTTAGGTGGTTTCTTCCCGACAGCAGAGATATCATAGAATTAAATATGTATATTAAATTTTTTCACAGAATCAAATGTTTTATGCTCATGATTCACCAGGATCATTGGTGGCTTGATTCTAGGCTTAAAATAATATATATAAATTAGCATGGGAAAAATGAATGGGGTCTGGAACGATGGAACCAGAAAATGTCCTATACTATGTACTATATAGGTAGACCTACCGTAGTAGGTACCATGATGTAAAAATCCAATCAATCAATTTCTATTTATATTATGTTCTCATTCTTACCATTTTGACAGTTGTCAGTTCAAGTCTTAGCTCAGGTACGTCTTTTAACCTCAGCTGTCACGTAAGAGGAAGTCTAGGCATGGGAGTAGCGACACTGATGTCTTTAGCAGAGAGCGGAACAGCGCATTGTGCTCTCATTTCTGGGTCCTCTCAGCACACTCAAAATTCTTAGTCACTTTCACTCATACCATTTTTACAATTCAAATTATTACTCAGGATTTTACAGTGCATGACCACATGTACACCATTTGCAACATGATGTGCCTAATCCTGTGAACAGTACCCACTGACGTATTGTGTGAAGGAAAGAACCAAATTCATATTGAGTGAACAAGTGGTTCAAATGTCTGCATACGTTCTCACTGCAGTGCAGACATTGAACCTGTACTGCTCTGGTTCACCCACCCTGGATAAGGGTGTGTGGGCTAAATGCCAGAAGAGGTGCTTGTTGATCTCATCTTAGACTATACAGTAGTAAATGGCTCTCTCCATCGTTAATGTGATGTACATTGTACATGCATACACCACTGACTCGTCATTACTCGCTAGGAGTGGTTCCTGTAGAAATAATCCCTGGAAAATCTTAATCTTCATGTGGTAAATGTATCTACTGTGGCCTTGTTGCTAGTCCTCTGTCCCCGTCTGCGTGTATGATTTAAGACATCGCTCTACTGTATAATTTTGCACTCGGGATCGGGATGCCATTTTTAATGATGTGTTGACATGCTGATGATGATCTAAGTTGAAAACTGTTAACTGCTGTCAGAGGAGCCGTTTTCTGTTCCCTATAAGGAGATATAGACTGGGCCATTAATACCTACGCAGTACGCACGATAAAATCCATAAACCATGGAATCTAGGCCTAAGTCAACCTTGGGACCTTTGAATTCTCCTAACCTTTCACTTGTATTTAATTTCCCAGGCTTCAGTCTCTTATTTACTACATATATACACTGTATACCATACACAGCATGGTGTGATTATTGATGAGACAGGAGCAACGTTATATGATTGATAATGCTTCTGTTATGAATGAATGATACCACAGCTTGCTTCCTTTGGTTTCTTCCTTGGGCAGGTCACAAACGGTGGATTGAGGAGATGGGTTCAAAGACAGACCTCAAGCTGAGAGGCAGCACCATTGGGCAGCAAGGAAATGACCGGTGACAGGTAATCAAGAATATGTCAAGTTCTATGTCAGATCAGGAAACATTACCTCACTTGAGTATGAATGAGCCCATGGTTCTTCCTCACAGGCTGATCTTTGTGAGATGCGGTGCTGCTATTGTACTCCGATCCAGGTGCTTCAGAAGAAACACAAGATGGGAAGGATATCGTTGCTGTCGGGCAGAAACCTTGTATCTCCATATTTTAACTTTTTATGTTTATCCGTAAATGAACGTCCTCACACTACAGTCACACAGATCCACAAGCTCAAAATGTGTCTCATCACTGTTTTTGTAGCTCTGCTTTTCTTGCTATTTTAGTATTTGAATCCTTAAGAGTAATTTTTTGGACATAATGAGGTTTCCACCCGACAGCAACAATATGGAGGGGCTTCAGGGCAGTTCAGAAGTTGTTCTGGTCAGTTGCATGGATATGGATATATGTCCACGACCACCCTTCATGTTTGTGTCTGTCTGGCACAATGTGGGGAAAGATATGAAACAATGCTTTTTCAAATGGTTAAAGTTGGAAATTGGAAATCAAAGACTATGGAAAGGCAAAGGACTGTACACACACACTCCGCTGACCTATGTCCCTCTCCATTGTCTCAGGTTTCCTTCTACTGTATATCAAAATACAAAGGAGAGTGAACTGCCCACTCTAAAGATTGGCATCTTGACAATGCTTTCTGCATCCCTTGAGTCTAGCTAAGGAGATAGTCTAAAGGGTAAATACATGGATTAGCACAAGGAATAAATATCCTGAAGCTAATGGTGTGTGAGATATTTGGAATGAGGGTAGGATTTGACACACATAATCATGCTTAACTGTAAATCCTAATCAGATGATGCTGATCAGAGGACCCCATACGGCCATTGTGAACTGTGAAGTGAAATGGCAAACCATTTTAAAATGGCATCATTCTAATTTAAATTATGTATTACAAGTTGTGTAATGCATACATACACAAATTGTGTGTACAAGTAAAAATATCTCATTCAAAAAGTGGCTTAATCACAGTGTTGGACAATGGCAGTAGCCTAGTAGTTTCTGGTATTCTATACTAATGTACACTGTACAGCATGGTTCAGGTGCTAATATTTAATGTTCTACTGTGGAGATGTTATCTAATGACTGTGTTGTAATATTAAATCCTTCTCCTGCCCTGTGGAGGGAGGCATTGTATCCTGTAAGAAACTCGCATCTAGGTAGAAAACTTACTTTGCCAGCAAAAATGTACATCACAGACAGTTGCATGTATGTACCAAATGATGTCTTGGAGATAGATACTGTATGTTTCCTGTGCATCTGTAGAGGGAAGGCTTGATTCAGTTTTCGCTGCAGCCCATCAGCAAATGCAGGGAGATTTTATGAAACGCACCACCTACAATATCCACGCCACCCATACAGTATGATAAATTAAATGGAAGTGTTTCATTTTATTCATCTTTCGCTGTGACATTTTATTTTTTAACTTAAATTGAAACAACCCTAGTCCCCAGTTATGCTTGAATACTCTCCATTTGATATGTTGAGGAGAAAACATAGCCTTGTAGATGTATTTCATGGACATGTGAAGAGAATAATTCACCCAATCTGACGTAAATTTTCTTCATCCATCCATCCATCCATCCATCCATCCATGGGCTCTAGGCTTGTCATCAAGCCTGTGTGTCCTGATGAGCAGCTCTCATTCTTTCTCCCCCTTTAATGATCTCAATTTCAACTCTTCTTCCTATTAAGCCTTGGATTATCTTCATAGTTAACCTCAAGGTGTTTGGGCTGACAAAGATTCTTCCTCCTAATTTATGCTCCATCGCACAACTGTGTCAAATAACCAAGCTAATGATGCAGAGTATAAATGTGGTCCTCAGCGAGAAGGTGTTCTCAGGTTTCCTCTGAAGGGCACGCAAACAACATTCTCCATCTCAAAAAGTAAACCTCTGAAAACCTTCCCCACTGAGTTGATTTACACGAGAGTCCAGGGATGTGACTTCATGTGCCATTGATGCCCCCCCCTCAGGGCATTTTGTTGACTTTTTGTTGACTTCAAAAACTACTTCTCACCCAGAAGATATTATTTTCATAAGTAATTAAATAGGAGGCACAATCAATACCCATTAATTCATTATTTTATATTCTATTTGCATTGCATATTTGTGGATGGTGAATAGATATATTGAATTATTGGGACTAATATTTGCCTGTATTGTGGTTGAGTATTGGCGGTAGCCGGGTTGAGTGCTAGTAGGAAGGCACTGCCTGACCCTCATTAACCTTCTGCTACTGATAACCATTTGTTTGACAGTGCGAGTAAGCTGCAAGCTGCAAAGTGAGCTATACAGTAGTTTATACCTTTAGTTTTGTTTTGCACCATTTCCATTGACCTGCAACTGTAGAAAAATGGTTGATTTCTATCATGTAACTGGCAGATATAGGTCCTCTACCAAGCACTGCTATAAGAAATGCTACTCGATGCACCAAGTTCTTATTAAAAACGGAACTTATCTACAAGCGGTAAGAGAATAGATAACACATTCCCATGGAAGAGAGTGTCATACTGTGCAGACTCGAGATTTATGGAGGCTGCAACAGTGATAAACAATAACTAAGTGATCTTCAATAAGAGTTCTATAGTGTTTTCCTTTATGGAGAAGTTATATCATCTTCCCTCTCTTATCTAGTTTGACAGACAAATGCTGAACTCTTCCTTCTCTTGTGTGTTTGCGTTGGATCTCACAGCAGCAGAGTATCAATTACTGCCATTGCTTTTAGAGGCACGCAAAAAGACACCACAGTGTGTGTTCTCTTGCCTATTTGGCTCAGGGCATGCAACGTTTTACTACACCGGGGAAACGGTGAGTCGCATTCACTAGATCCTGCAGGGCTCTTGGGGTCTACCCGCTGTGCTGTTCATCATTACTGTAAAAAGATGCCCTCTGGAAGACATGGCTGCCTCTGAATGCACCCCGTCAACCCATCCATCAGCTCTGTCTTTGAACTATAGGGCTTGACATGGCTGTGAACCAGTAGCTTGTGTGTTTGTGTTCATTTTTTTCCTCTACTCTCTGCCGCTCTGGTGGAAAAGTTGTGACTCCTCTTAAAAAGTCTACCTCTCAGTCAGCCCTGACTCACGAAAGGAGATTGTGGTGATGATGTAGGACTTACATCAGCCAGAACGGTGCCATACGTTTGGCTAGGTTGACGTGCCCTGCTGTAGGCACACACACAGTCATTCTCACACTAATGAGCTGGTCCTCAACTTCTTCCTCGCTGCAGGCATAACGGTTAATACGTCATATTCAACCACATCGGTTCTTAAATGTGTTCATTTGAAGGTCTTCGGAGACCTGTACAGTGAGACAGACGGTATCTGAGTGGGCATGTTTCCGTGTGCGTCACTCACCGACGCTCTTCAACCCATGATTAACGTAGCGGCCCTGTGGCTGGAAAACTCCCACTGAGGGAGAAGCAGTGATTCCCTGAAAAACCTGGAGAAGCCCCTTTCATGTGGTGCCTAACTGGTATGAGACACATACTGGGGGTCTTAGCTCACTTCCATCCTTGCCTCATGTGGTTCTCGTTCCTTTGCTGGTGTGGTACACACTCTCCTAATGCCATTCATTAGCCTCACAAGCACAAAGTAACACATCACACACATAAATTCAACCACAGATACCCCCCCCCCCACACACACACACACACACACACACACACACACACACACACACACACACACACACTCTGTCGTTGGCCTGTGAGAATGGAACAAACTGTATCTTTCCACACCTTCAAAGCTTCTTTGATTTGTATTCAGTGCCATGGCAACGGCATCAGTGTTGTTGAGTAAGCATCTCACTCTGCCTTTTTAAAATTAGGCTTTGTGTATTTTCTGCACGCACAAGGTGGAGAGGCCATCCTCCGACAGCTGGATTTGTGAATGTTCAGATGGAAGCAGCGTGTATTTATTTACATTCTAGGATTTCCTCATATCTATATGCAAAACGATAACAATGTGAAAGCTGTCGGACTGTACACACCCCATAAACATCCTCTGACTGATGTTGACTCGTCAATCTGAGATTTGACAGTTTGTAGCGGTCGACAGTACTTGCGCGCTCTGCTTGCAAGCAAGCAAGTAGGCACTCGATAGAGTGCAGTTCTTGTTTAAAATGTTATGTAAAATATATACTCAAAGATCTTCATACATTTTGTGTGTGTGTGTGTGTGTGTGTGTGTGTGTGTGTGTGTGTGTGTGTGTGTGTGTGTGTGTGTGTGTGTGTGTGTGTGTGTGTGTGTGTGTGTGTGTGTGTGTGTGTGTGTGTGTACAATATGTAGATTTATAGTGAGTGTAGCAGAAACACTACAGTGTTTGGCATTGGACTCCTTCTGCGATCACCCATGCTAAAAAGAGACATTTATAGATCATACTGTAAGGTACTTTGGACGAAGGCGTTGACCTTGACCACATGGCATATGTTAATCACACATATCATGCTATGTCAGCCTGCTATATCACCCCACCATGGTGGTGGCTGGCCAGCCAGCCTGTTGGAGCCAGATGGTGGAATGTTATGCTAGGGTCAGTGCTAGTGGTTGACCTCAGTGGGCTCCAGCTTTGATCAGAGACAGTCATATATCTGTGATGGGGGCCCAGGGAGTCCCCGGAGAAGACCACTATCAAATGGCAGCCAGCCAGCCAAGGCCAGATCACTATACAGAGAGAGCAATAAAAGAGAGGCCATACGTTGTGCAAGGATTTTTCCAGGAATTCTCTATGCCTTTGATTCGCTATAGGATGTTGTGGATAGAAGAGCTTCGGGGCTTGGGTTTTGATTAACCACATGAACCTTAGCATCCCTATTCTGGTACAAACATTTTGTGATTGTAATTGTATTATTTTCAGTAAAGAGAGTCCTAATGGGACAAAAGGAGCAGACCTTGAACCCTTGGGGACTCTGGTAGTGTTTATGTGGTTAAGGCTCATGGTTGGCTAGAATTGAATTGGGGTTCCCCAATAGTTTGACATGTCACATGCTACTTAAAGCATAATTAGGGCCCGAACACTAACGGTGTGAGGCCCTATTGAAATCATAATGATTATTATTTGGGCCCGAACACTAACAGTGTTGAAATCGTAATGATTATCATCATTAGGGCCCGAGCACTGCACAGTGTGAGGCCCTATTGAAATCGCAATGATTGTTTATTCCCCCAAATGAATCGCGTTTTTGAGTCTCAAAAGGGGGCGTGGCCTAATGGCTCAACAGCGCCCCCTACAAAACTTTGTGCTTCAAGCTCCATGTATGAAAATCATTACACACCTGTATCATGTCCCAATTTACAAAAAAATCTCTTGGCACCATGACGTAAACCGAACAGGAAGTCGGCCATTTTGAATGTGTTTTTGCGCAATTTATGCCATTTCCACGTGTCGCACTTTAATGAACTCCTCCTAGCAGGATGGTCCCTTCCACATTTGTAAAAATGAAAACAGGATATTCCAGGATTAGTATTGAAGGCAGAATTTCAATCGAGAGTATTGTATGCTTAGAGGAGGCAATAACGTCAAATTAAATATATTATTATTTTGTACAGCATGAGGAAAAAGAAGTGAATGAAAGGATTGGAATGGCGCTTAGTGATTTATGAATGTTCTTTGCTTGGATTCTGTGAAACGGGCACAGGCCTTGGAAAGAGAATACAGACCTTCAACTGAAGATCATTTCAAGCTCACTGTCAGGCATTTGTGGCCTGTTTTGACCAGGGTCCACTGACGGTCACAGTAAATTTAAAGTATAGTTGAGTCAAACGTTTTACCCGGCTTCAATGTTAATTTTGACAGCAAATTCAGATTTAGTCTTAGTTTTAATCCTATTTAGTCATATGAAATTGTTTAGTCTTAGTCGACTAAATATCAAAAGATTAGTCGTTTAGTTTTTTAGTCTTAGTCAACAAAAATGACACTGCCCGGATTGTATAGCATATTTTATACACTGGACGTACATACACAATATGTGAGACATACAAACAAAAATAAAATACAACTAGAAATGCACTCTGTAGAGGTGCCAATTGCGCCTTGCACATAAGTAGGCACAAGTAGTACATGGCCTACTTGTGTGCACAAGCAGAGCGCGCAAGTACTGCTACTAACTAATGTCTATTGCAACTGCTGATCTAAATCCATTAGACCCGTTATTGACCTTATACCAACCTTGAAACATACCTTAGTTATGTCACCATCAACAGCCAATAAGGGACCACCATACTTACACAGTATGGACGTACAATACATACATACATACCGGTACATACATACCCAGCCGATCACCAAACGTACCTTGTTAAGAATGGTGGTCCCTTATTGACCGGTGGACAACACAGACATACGCAGCCGATTACAGTACTTGCGCACTCTTCTTGCACAAGTAATAAACAAACAAAATACTTAGTGCTTAAGTATTATGCTAATTTTCATTCAGGTTAAAGGATATATTTGCATAGTTACCTGGAGTGCATACGAACCAATATATGTCAGGTTTTTGTAGAGCGGCTTGTAGGAAAGCTTTTGAAGAGGTCAAAATCTTCGACCCATTTGTGAACTGAAGGAATGTGGTTAGAATTTGCCACATTTTATGAAATATAAAAGTTGACATTTTTATTATATGGTCTCTGTCAGTTGGCTTGCTTTTATTCTGGCCTATGTAAATACAAAAATGTCTGAATGATATATATTTTATTATTTAGTTTTTCATTGTATGCTTTATTTCACATAAGTCAATGTAGCAGGAAACCAAGGGTAGAGAAAGAGGAGATATGGGGGTCGGATTCAAACCCTGGTCCTCACGCTCGCTAGGATTATATGGTCTGTGAACTAACCCCCTGAGTGATGCGTGCATTTAAATGACGCCTGTCAGAAACCAAATGTGTTTGTGTGTATAACCCGTTATTAAATTACTAAGACCTAGAGGTCCACTTTACCTTCATTTATTTCTAGCTGTAAAACTCAACCCACCCTTTGTAGTGCATGTTGTAAGTAATCCAAAGGCCAGAAGTCTCATTTAGACAATTTAGTTGAAGAATATACATAACACAAGCAGTTAGAATAACTGGACTTGACACCGATGGCAGTTAGATGCAGACTAATTGACCTTGTGACATTGTATTATTGGAGTGGAACATGAGTCAGTTGTGTTTAAAAAATATGAATGGTTCATTTTGAAAGTATTTTTAATTCCAGAGAGGAAATACAGAATTTACAGTCATGCAAAAAATTCTATTCACCCTGAGTCTGCAGTGTGAGGTTCCATGGGTACTAAATGAAACACTATGACTGGTGTCTCTTACATAACAGACCTTATAGATCTGTGTCTCACTGTTCCTTGACTGACATGGTTGTAATGATGAAACCTGCAATGCTATCTTCTCTATAATCAATTGAATAAATATTTATTTTCGTGTCCACAATGTGATGATATGACTAATTTATTTTAAGATAATAGACGGTCTGTATTGATCTAAGATCTAATTCGCCTGTATGGTGAAAAAAGGTCATACCTCTGCAGTTTTCTGTATACCTCACAATCAATAACACATATCAATTGCACTCAACAAAGGGTCCGTTTGTATTACGAGGGTAATGTGTGTGCGGTTGAAAAGACAGAGTCTTCACTCTGTCTGCAGGTAGCTATACCATTCCAAAGACAATCCCGTAATGTACATTCTCTGTGTTCTGGTGTAGTGATGTTCTCACAATGCCTCTTTTCTTTTGGTGGATTTTATAACCAGAACATTCATCTCTTTCAGAGAGAGCCTTGTGGTTGGCCGTGGTGAGGCCTCCGTGTCTGTGTCTGCGTCCTGGGGACTTGGACACGGTCTTTATTTTCATTCCTGGCTGCAGGGTTTCTATGAAGCACTGAAGGGCCTCTTGCGGGGGCCATGTTTTCCTTGTCATCGGTGCTACTGTTTTCTTTCGAGGGGGATTATGCTCTCAGTGATGGAGCGGTGGTGATGCGGGGCCGCCATATGCTAAATTACCCCCCCACACCAATGCCCTCCCATCTATGACACCACACCCCCCACTGTATGGTTCTCATTATCACACTTACTGTATTAAAAACACTCAATTTATGACCCACTCTCCCAGCTTTACCACCACATGGACTGCAGCTCCACACATGTTGGTATTTTGTTGAATGGATGCCCTGTTGCGTGGTGTGTAGTTTGAAAGGAGATCCTGTTCCATGGCCTTAGCTGCCTAATAATTAGATGTCAGGCCATAATATGGCTGCCCTCCCGTGACACATCCAAGTGTTTTATATATTTCAGATGTGGTGTCTTAAAAATTAACACACAATGTCCTCAAGGGGACAGGAAAATCATTAGGTCATTGGGGCACTTGTATTACTAATACATGCTACTCTCCCACAAACCTCTCACTATCACCACCACTGAGGCTCTGGCTTTGCCTTTTTGTAGTTTGGTTGCAAACATTTCTGAAGCATGAGGATATGGGAAAGGATGCAGTGATATGTGGGTGCTCCAGAGGCGAGTGTGGAGACGGGTAGCGTAGGTCAGACTGAACGTATTTGATGTAACAAATATTGGCGATAGCAGGAGAGTAGAGTCACCACAAGTCTGAGGAGGTTACACCACTTCCAGTAAATCACCATGTCTGGGCATTAACAGCTCCAGTAAAACATACCTATACGAGCCTGGGCCGCCCCACTATTATATAGCACCGCTGTTAATAAACCTGCCGGTGCTGTATTGCACCACCACAGAGATAACTTTTACTTTTCTATTTAATGGGTACCATTGGCAGTGAACTTGGCGACCATGATGCTGCTGTACAGTAGAAGGGTCATAGTCTTCTTGGTCTGTTTTGAATCCCACCTGTTGACTTTGATCTTGTGTTTTTAAAGGTTCCTGTGCTCTGAGCACCTGGATCTGCCTCATTCTTTACAAGCTGACGTTATGTGGCAAAAATGATAATAATAGTTATTTACATCTATGTCTGTTTGAAAGGTAATTATCATGGAATGAAGACAACTGGGAATGACCATTAGCTTACATAACTTAGGACAAGGTGATGCCCAACTTAAGCCTGATTTATACTTTGTTGTACAATAGTTGTCGTATTCCAAATATATCCCATCTATAAGCTCCCTATGAGTCGCAGATGTGACATGGGACGGTGGTGGCTCAGCGGTAGACTGCA
Organism: Protomyctophum bolini; assembly: GCF_963924005.1. NCBI lineage: Eukaryota > Metazoa > Chordata > Actinopteri > Myctophiformes > Myctophidae > Protomyctophum > Protomyctophum bolini. The sequence goes on along the minus strand of NC_137867.1, from coordinate 26,863,746 downwards.
AGGTTCCCAGTTCGAATCCGGGCTCCCCCAGAGTTAGTGTCGAAGTGTCCTTGAGCAAGACGCTGAACCCCTAATTGCTCCCGATGAGCAGGTTGGTGCCTTGCATTTTTTCCAGGTGTATGAATGGGTGAATGCAATGCACAATCTATGTAACAGCCTTGGATAAAGGCACTAAATGTAAATGCACCATTTATTGTCGCCATTTTATAGCTGAAACATTTTTTTTATTTTTTTATTGCCATTTCATACATTGAGGGACGCTCATCCAGAGCAACTTGAATCTGTGAGCAGATTGTAGATCAAGTCACACGTCTGCTGGACACATTGGAGATGCAACTATTGGACTTGTGATTTTCCACTTGGCCTCCGTGCTGTCCACAGGCTATACCTAGGCTGATGTACCTGGCTGTCTTTGATAGACTAACATTTTCAAAGTCTGCCAGGAGAGATTACATATTGCAATACTTCTCACGCTCAGTAGAAATTGATTTAGGAGTCCAGTGACTCTGGCAGCTCTCCAGACCAAACAAATGGCACCACTTCCAGCAGCCAAAACGTCAGCGATGCTATCTTTGCTGAGCCCCTTCATCCTGTGCTCCAATGATAAAACCGTATGACTTGGCAGCGCTCTCTCAGCGTGTAGCGAGACTGATGAATTTGATGCTGTGTTAAGTGGTAAAGGCTGTGTGAGAAATGATTTGATCCCCATTGAAGGTGTTTACATTTCTCCTTATATTTTGCATACTTTGTGACAGTGGTCTCTTTGGATATTTTGGGTACATACTAGGGGAATTTGTCAGTCTAGACAGGCAAGGTTAACCTTTTTATAGGAAATTGGTGAGAACCGGTGAGAACCGTGAGATGCTGCGTGTTGCGAGTTTGAGGATCTGCCATTTTCACTGTGAATACAGGTGTGTCTTGAGATTTTGACTTGCCCATTGGTGTTCCTTGGGCACACAAAGTTTGAAAACCACTGCTCTGTACCCACAAAGTGAGTGGTGGCAATGGCATGGGTGCACTCACCTTATGTTCACACCCTCTGGTACACCACGGAATCCTGTGGTCAATGCTGGAGCTGGAGCACAGAGGCTCACTGTTCTCTGAGTTCCTCCATCCTCTCAGCCAGAAGTGACCTCTTCATAAGCCTTTATATGCTGACAGCTCCAAAGGGATTGTCTAACCCCAGTTGGAGTTGGGATGAGGGGGTAGTGTGTCTTGGTATTTCACCTTTGCATCTGCCACCCTGTCTCTCTTATGCAAGGCCGGTGGTTAGTGATGGGAGACATCTTGTGTGAGGTGTGTTTGTTACTCTAGCCTGTAAACCGTGAACTGTGACATAACACACAGTGACCCTCTGCCCCTAATCCCCAGAGGGACGCTTCACCCTCCTGTGACAATGGGTCTTTTGAGATCCGGAGGGCAGAATCCAAGGGTCACTGACAGAAATTAAGTGAAATAATTAACTGGACAAAATATGACACAGGAACACAACTCAGTAGGGAGGAATGAACACGGTTCAGGTCATAAACAGATGGGTTTTACGATGTGATTTTGATGTTGTTAAACGTCTGCAGTGATTGTTTTTTGTGATTGTTTTTTCCTCTTCACTGGCCAACTGTGGTTGTACTGGGAAGCTTCCAGATGTGAATGTGGTAAAATGAAAAAATATAAATGAGGCATTACTGAAAAGACTGAAATGAATATGCTCAGCAAACCCATCCTTGCATAAACAAAGGATAAAGTAAAGATAAACTGGAGGTGTTGACGTATTTTATGTGGTACCTATTTGACCTGTTTGGCCAAATAGGGTTGTTTCTAAATTCTTAACAATGGAACGCTGACCCCAATAGTGGTTCCTGAATCTGTTGCCAAATGATGTTGTTTCTTAGCAATGTAAATAGCATGGCAGCTAGTTGATGTCATCATAACACTATACACAGTTTAGACGAAGTGGTCATGGTGAGCTCATTCATGAAGAGAAAGAGATGAATGGCCTTCTGTCATCCATCCAGCTAGTAATTTCCTACTATTTCCTATTCGTGCATCTATGTGAAGTGACCTGTGGCCTCCCCTAAGTCTGTTTTTCCATTCACTGTTGTCATTCCCCCCCAAAGACAGAACGGCATGATTGATTACTATCTCTGTGGCACCTCCTCCTAACTTTAGTATTTTTTTACCATTACATCAAAAGTCTCTGGAGAGAGGGGTCAATTCTCTTTGAGGGAGAATATAACCATTTTCTCTTAAGATGCATCTTCCTCCTGCTGTTCTTCTTTACATCTGAAAGTCAGGAATTTATACTCAACCCTTAATTTAACTTTAAGGGTCTGAAACCCTTTTGATTACATTTATTATTATTATTATTTATTATTATTATTATTATTATTGTTATTACATTGTTTGCAATACAAACAATGTAAATCAATGTTGTCCTCACAAAAATTTGAGTGATGATCTTTTATTGTACCATTTAATTAGTTTGCATACGTAGGGCAGGCTATTCCTGTCAAATTATCTTGGATAAATTGAGTTCCAAGACAATGAAGACAACATATCTAATCATTATATATCACCGTCTCACAATTGGAAACACTAATTGGGGGAGGTTTAAAGGCATGTCATGATGACCATTACAGCTGAATAGGGAGTTAACGGCTCTAAAACACTTGCCTTTAGCCTTGAGGTGATTTATCTTATCAAATTAGGAGTGTTGAGGCAGGCACTGGGACCTGTTTCAAAGCCTCCCTCTACACTGTAAAACCAAAAGCTTGATGGATTCATTACACGTCCAGCTTCTTTTCATCTCTTTAATTGCGGCAATTAATCACAGTTAACCCCCTTCCCCGAACCCACTTCCACACACACTAACTACACACCCTCCACTCAAGGCTGAGCAGTCACCTCTGCGCTAATAAGCCAGAAGTAACAGTTCTATTACTAAAAGGTGCTATGGCCTATAGGCCTATTGCTATTATTTAATAAATAGTCAGTATAATTTATTATCATGCAGTCCAGATTTCCAATCATCTTCCTAGTGCTACAATGGCAATTTTTCCTTTGTTTTAACCGCTGCAGCTCTACTTGATAGACAGTTGATACTTTGTTGTACGATGGAGTTGCATGAAAACAGCCAATCTACAATATTCACAATGTGTCGCATTGTGAGCTTATGGACCTGCAATTTTTGCTCTGATTTTTTTTGAATATCACTTATAATGAATTATGTCCACAATAGGGACACCCGGTCGGAAGTGGTTGAGGTAGTCGTATAACTGCCTCCAGTCTACACTCACGTACGTACAGTGAATTGGCAAAAGTATTGCTGCCATCAGAAAACATTTTCAGAAGTTCTGTAATGATTAGATGTTTTAACGTGGCAGTGGCAGACAAAGCTCCATGTAGGATGATGTCATGTGCTTTCTCTCTGCTCTCGCGGTCAGAGAGCCTACGGGGAGGAACGTGGGGGCGTTGTGAGGTGGAAGGGTTTGGTCTAGATATTCTCGAGGGTGGGGGGGGGGTGTCCTGGAATCCAATCTGCCTGCCCTCCCTTCTCCCCACGTCTGCAATTGTAGTTTAGACTCTTTCTTGGTCAATTTCTTGGCTATTTAAGCAGAGACCAACCGGCTTCTCTCCTCAACTCTCCTGGGAGCAAAGAAACTCTTGAAAAGTAATAATAGTGAGGGCTGGAATATGTTGTAATTGTTGGTCTCAGATCTTTTAAACTTGGTGTGCTATAGGGACAGGACCTGGTGTTGAGTACTGGTGTCTGACATTTGTCTGACACCGTTTCAGAAAGAAATTATTATAATGATATCTCTTTGTAAACTCCCCTTAAAATGTGGACCCGAAAGACCACTTAAGGCCATGCAACCACAATAACTGATTGTTGACCTCTCAATATGCACATTCCAAAACATTCATGGATGTTGGATGGATGTGTTGAATTATTCTTGTGTCATTTGGAATTTACTGGACATGATGGAGCCAGTGAGCCAGAGCCACTATATTCAGCAATGTGTTTATTTTTTATTTATCCTTTTTCAGCATGTTAAGGACAAACGGACGCCGACAGAAGACTATAAACAAAAAGCACAATCCAAGAAGTAGAACAAACAAGAGCACAGTAGAAAAATATAGATTATCTTAAGTTACTGGTAGTAGTGTTTCTCTTTTATCTGCCAGGGCACACTTTTCAAGATCATAGGACGTGCACACGCGCGCACACACACACACACACACACACACACACACACACACACACACACACACACATGCCCTCTGTGTTGTGTGTGCCTGTGTGTAATGCAGTGACGTCATGTGATAGCCACAGTGCAGAAGGAGCGAGTGCATTCTTCGGCAATCAGACGCGGCGCTGCCGCGGGGAGGTGGCGGCACCTGCCGGGGAAGGTGGGGGGATTATGACACTCCACTGCCGCTCGCTTGGGATGCACACGCAGATTAGACACACCAACGGACTGACATGCGGGAACAACAGTCAGACATGGGGTCAAACATGCGCGGCTCCCATGCTTGCGGTTAGGGTTAGGTAAAAGGTTAGGGATTGAGGTAGGTTGTCGGTCTAATGACAGTCGGACCAATAGTATGTCTAAACTAAAGCCTGTTACCCCGCTTGCTTCCGCGGCAGTGCATTGTTTCCGACATGCGTTACGTCGTGCTTGCGGTTAGAGTTAGGGTTTGGTGTAGGGTGTCAGCGTCGCTGGTTGAAGCTCACCCCTGGCGGCTCCTGACATGCGTTGGTCCGACATGCGTTGCGTCGTGCAAGCAGTTAGGGAGTAGTGTCAGACTGATGCCGTCGAGAAACACTTCCGCCTGCCGCGGCAAAAAGGCAATTTGCGTAGACTCCGCGGCGGATGCTGCTGCCGGAAAATGCACTCCGATGTTGGAGATCATGGAAGAAAAACAATTTCTGACCACCAACACAATGTTCCAAAAGAAGAGGGAAGATGTGTATCTGGATCTCACCACACAATATGACACACAACTACAATTTACAATTTACAGTAGGGATTTAGCAGATGCATGTTGCATGTTCTCCCGTGTCCCCTATGCTAGGTACCCTCACAAAAACATTCACTAATCCTGGTCTCTATACTGCCCCCTCTGGTCAGCCTGATGGAGGGTAAAGGAACTGGTTGGAATAACGTGTTCCTTCCACGTGATACGTCCTACCAGGGAAACTCCTCCCTGGCAGGTGATAAGAAGCGGCCAATTTAAATAACACCATGGCCTTTCCTATAGTTTTGTCAGAACTCATGAATGGATAAAGGTAAAATTATGAAGATGTCAATGTGTCATTTACACATTCACTTCAATCTTAGACTGCTCTATTTAAACTCGAAGTTGGACTGCTCATGAGTGGAGCTGAGGCGGTCCAATGCCAACAACTGCACTGAGGTTTCCTGACAACTTGCTCTGTGCATGTCTGTGCCAAGCGCGATGCTCATCACTTCCTTCTGTACAATATTTCCCCCCAACTGGCCTCAGACATTCCTTTTTTGGCCATTTATTGCCACACTAGTCAGATTGCAAGGCAATTTTGGGGCTGCTTGTGGGGCTTTTGGACTATTCTTGACTTTTCTTACCACCCTGAACGCCCAGGGTTATTTAATCCATTAAATCATAGCGCCTAGCGATTTATAGCAGCGGAGCACTTTTACAGACGGACCGGATGTTATCCCAGTTGTGTCTGAAGCAGCTAGATGTTGCCAAAACACTCTAGAGGCGACAACAACGGGAGGTTTGATTAATTCTAACGCGACTAGCGACGGCACCGCGGTGGGCCGTTTAACACATAATCTTTGCTTAGAATTGGACGGGATGATTTAGATCAAGAGTTATTAAGGTTTTAAGATTTTCGGACTCGTCGGCTAAACAGGGGGGGGGGGGGTACATTTTCAATGACGTCCCACTGTACAGCCTGTGGAGCAATGTGATCGGTTTTGATATCAATAACGATAATATCCGTCCTTTTGATCAATCTCCGTCCTGGGCACTGGGTGTTACTAATTGAAAGGGCGGAGAACTCCGTCCTGTGTGCTCAGTGGTGTAGTACAGGATGTATTGCACATTGCAATTGCACAAAAGTAACAATTTTAAGAAACAAATGGAATCAAACAACTGCACCTTGCACTGTGGGATTGTTGAGTCATCAAATGTTTCTGTTGTATTTCAAATCTACTAGTTTTCTGTCAATACCAGAATGAAGCGGGGGGGGGGGGAGCTATTGACTCAGTCTGAAGTTGAGCATGAATTCCCTCGATAGATCATTAGAGTGCCTGGCTTGCTTGCACTACATCCTACCAAGAAGGACGACTCGGAGATGAGCTTTATTGATCAGCCTTCACCTTCCCTCCCTCACGTGATGAAGTAATTGAAGATGAGCCAGCTTTAGCTCCGTGACCAGCCCTGTACTTACTCTCACCATACTGTATTTTTTAGGGACAAGTGAATAGCTGGAGGGCCCTTGTCTTTTTTTACAAGCTCTCAAATCTGGAACACACAGGCACTCCAGCTGGGTCTGTTTATTGTAGTGATCTGGCACTGCTAAAAAATTCCAAGAAGCATTTAGCATATTTGTATCAGATTGTTAGATTCAGCAATATTTGCTCTTGTTCATAAAATATATTTATCTTATTGGTGAGCAATCTGTTCCTATGGTATTGTTCCAAGTGAAAGTACCAATCTGTTTTTATGGAAGCAGGCATTGTTCTTCGTATTGAAAACGCAGGCACGTTGATGTTGGGCTATTGCCTTACCTTAAGAACAATCGTAAATTCACTCTTTCTTTTTTCAATAATATTTTTATTGATTTTTACATTTTATGACAATGACAAAGACAATACAGGAAAAAACTAACAAAACAAACAAAAACAAACAGCTCAGCTCAGACATGTTGTGGAACAAAGGACACAGTTATACATATACCCACTACCTAAACGTAAATTCACTCTCATCTCTATGCAAACTAAACCTTTTCTGAAATGTGTGTGCTATATATGACTATCAATTATGTGTCTCAATGACTTGTAATTGAAAATAACAGAACTACTCCAGCTATTCAGTACTGAGAAAGTGACTTTGGTTTGCAATCCGCTTATTAACCATTTTCCCCCCCAAATACTGTACTTTGTTTGGTGCCCGAAGTTGTAGCACAAATGGCCAAGGCATCATTCATGGTTTATAAATAGAACGCATCCCTTTCTGTAGCAGCGCCTCTTTGTTGTTTCCTATCAGCTGGGCGGTGATGTCACTGGACCGGGGGAAGCCCTTGGTCTGCCGTCTTAAGCTAGTGGAACAAAGCCATGTCGGGGAAAGGGGTGGGGAGGACACAGAGAGGGACAGGGGAGTCCAGCTGTCTGCCTCACAGAGCCACCATTGTCCCTGTGCCACTGTTCCGAGACCTTGTTTCCTCAACTCCCCTCGTCTCACACACATATCATGGGATTACTGAAGGTCTGACTGGCTAACTGCTGCTTCCAGCCACAATCTCAGTGTCTTCCTCAGCCTTTGAAAGACATTGAACCCTGTCTCCACATGCCATAGCAGGCCAGGCATTTGTTCATCCACTTAAGAGTGAAAAAACGAGCAAGGAAGATGTGGCTGGTCAGTCTTCTTCAGTCCTGTGGCCCTCGTCCAATCTTCAGTCTTCAGTCTTCTAGTGTGTTGAGTCTGTTGACCTCTCCCATGTGTTCTTCTGAGACCAATGAGCATAGGATTAGAGGTATATTGAATAGGGATTTACTTAAGAACCACAGAGCCTTGGGATTATATGAGATTATGGATCATCTCGATATACTGTGTTGAATATTCTGAGATACTAAATGAGAGATGCGTTTACTACTACTTATTTTATTTCACAATTTGTATGCAGGGGTTGACACTTGACACTAAGGTCTCAGAGCCAGAGGCACTTGCCCATTGGGCAAGTACAGCTCATGTTCTACTTGCCCAAAGGTGCCCAGTTGACTGAAAAGTATATATTCCATTATAAAATTAAAGGTTTGCGCTCAAATGTTAATGTTAAATCCAATGGATAACTGCAGAGTGACGACACTTTGTCACTTTGAAAAGCCAGAATTAGTGCAACTGCTAGTTGTAAAAAGGTAGCATATATTGTTCTTCATGAATTGCACATTCAGTCACATTCAGCATATGTGACAAAGACAGTTCCATCCGGCAGAGTGGACACAGCGAAAACAAAGAGGCTGGGTATGCAATATTAATCAATACTGAACTATGTGATATATTTATTGGCTACAATGAAAACAATCTGCGACAGTCCTGTCTGTCCTGCCTGTTCCCAGTTCCCAGCACCGGCCAGCAAAAGCCTCCTGTGGCTCGCTTATACGCCCACCCAGAGCGCGGGAACATTTGCAAGCATCATTGGCTGTCAATCGGCCCAATCATCAAAAGCTTGCGGGAATCCAGTGACTTCAATCTCAGAACGTCTAACTGGTATCCCAGACCCAGTCTCAAAAACAGACGGCACCCAAATGGCTGAACACGGGAGCACCACAGGGTTGTGTTTTGACCCCTCTACACTACACCCTCTTCACAGATGACTGTCCCTGCTTATTGTTTCAATTCAATAAAGACTACCCTACAATTATTGGATAACAAAGACTGATGAAACACAGAAGAGACATGCAATGATCACAACATAGGCAAAATACAAAACAAGCAAGGATGTGGCCCTTGACTCCAGGAAAGCAAACACTCCCCACAAAAGAACACATGCTTTGCACATACAGCGTACAGTGAACACGGCACAGGACACCATTGGGACCCAGCTACTGGACTTGTACTCAATCATGATGCTCTGTGTGTGTGTGTGTGTGTGTGTGTGTGTGTGTGTGTGTGTGTGTGTGTGTGTGTGTGTGTGTGTGTGTGTGTGTGTGTGTGTGTGTGTGTGTGTGTGTGTGTGTGTGTGTGTGTGTGTGTGTGTGTGTGTGTGTGTGTGTGTGTGTGTGTGTGTGTGTGTGAGTGAGAGAGACTCCACCACAGGGAATGCAGTCGGTCGGTTCATAATCGCCCCAAAAGGCCTCTCTGCCCATGCTCTGGACAGAGTCCCTACTAGATCTCCATATATGGAGCTGGCCTGTTATGACATCACAATATGTTCTGACATCTGCATAGACTCCAAATTTGGGCATGCCTGACAAAGAACTCCATATATGGGCATAAAAGGGACACAGACATAACTAGATCTGCACTGTGTCGAGTGCCAACTTGCTTGTTGCACACAAGTAATGGCCTACTAGCGTGCAAGTACTGTCGACCGTTACAAACTGTCAAATCTTTAATCTTTAATTACCTTCATGTTATTCTGTTGAAGAACATGAAGGTAATTCTATTTAAGCATTTAAAATTAATTATTTCGTTACGTAATTAACAACAACCAATTGCATAATAATAATACGGATGAGTGACTGCTTTCATGGTGACGTATATGTCGATCAGTGTTGGGTGGATTAAAGGAAATGCCTATGTATATGTCATTTGTAAGTTGATTAGCGGTATACTGTGGTTACTTTACCCTCAAAGCTGGCCATTCATTGTCAATGGCATTCAATATTTGTGTTAACACAATGTGCACAAACCCTCAAAGCTGAACATAGAAGGGGCTAGTGCCCCTAAAAAAAGATACCTGCTGACTGCCCACTTGCTCTCAATAAGAAGGAGCAGCTCAATGCTTGAGATTTAACCACTTAAATCTTCATGACATCATCATCATACCCGGAAGTTATGCGGGAACGCCTACTGGGTGGCAAAAAACAACCACCTGGCCTTGACAGCCAATACGTCCAAACTCTGATTGCATTAAACAACGTTAAACTCACTTTGCCAACACACAAACGCAAATGAACGAACAGACATACAATATATGTATATATATATATATATATATATATATATATCGGTCTGGACCTATGATATGGTAGCTGTTTTAGATTCTGTGTTGTCTATTTGTTCCCTTCTTTGGGGTTAAATGTTTTCTGTACCCGTCTATAGTTATTTTTATGTGCTTTGTCATGCCGGTCATATGCAGATCTAATGGGGGTCACATTTTAGAAGCCAATGGTAACCTCTCATTTGACTTAAACTAATGTAAGGTGCATCGAATGGTATTGTGCAGTAGGTATGTGATGATGATTATGATGATATGCGTAAATATGAATGAATTAATGAATTAAATTAATTTAAAGTGAGAAAATACTAATACACAGGTTCCATCTCACTAACAAAATGTTGTGGACTATTCGTATAGTTCCTGGCCTTTGGCCCAATACATAGGTCTGGTCCAGTGATTATCCCAGCAGAGAGAGAATATCTTCTCCATCTCACCCAAGACAGCAGAGCTTCCGACTCGGCTGCCACTGAACCACACAGTAGCTCTTCCATATTTTGTTTCTGGTCTTGGGAAAGAGGCAGAGGCTGAGACAGCCATCAAGGGAGCCATCACTGTGAATGAGAAACCGGTCTTATTAGAGTGACACAGTCTGTTACGTGAAACTCTGTCTTGGTGCACTGAGTTCAGGCAATTGTGAGGCAGCTTACGTGCAGGTAAATTGGCTATTCATTTCTCATTTTTCCTGAAGGCTTTCTCTTGGTACGAAGGCCCATTGAATGAAAGGTAATTTCAGTAGGCTCATTATCCAGCTATGCAATGTTTACATTTTAGAAGAAATTCAACTTTTCCATTATAAGACCGTCCTTTTGTTACTGAAGTAGTCGATCATAGTCGATCGAAGTAGTGGATCGTTTAGAGTATCCTTTCCTTGCTTTAGCTTCTAATGTCTCCTCTACATTCTGTACATCCTGGTCTCAGGGGCTGCGATCTTTGGAACAGTCTTTTCTGTACAGGAGATGAGTAGGCTGCTTTGTGCTTTGGTTTCAGGTCTTTGGCAGGCAAGACACATAAAATATATACTGTATGAAGAGATGTAGCCTTTGTTTCTGAAGGATTAATTGCCAATTGCCATAGTGCTTGGACATTTTGGTTCCATGACAGCCCTCTCAGTTTACCCGTTAAAACCGGGAAAATATCTGGGTCATTTTCTTTTTTTTAATACTGATTTAGAATTAGAATCTGCCTGGATTAAAAGAGGTAGAAATTCATTGGGACGAAGCCATGGTAATTTGGGGCCCAAATTTCACCTCTTTGTTAAATTGAATGCCCAAGCCCCTCACGCATGGAATCATCTTCAGTTGGTATTCAGACTTCTTCCATTGGGACAGTTTAAACTTATGACATCATTTTGTTGTTTTTTTATAATGTTTTCTCCTTTTGTTTAGATTTTGTGTAAACAAACACCATTGAAAAAAACCCAGTGCTCAGTTTATCCTCTGAGAACTAAATAAATGAGGAAAAACAAACTGTATACTGTATACATTTAATCTGATACACTGACAAGAGGAATGTTTTTCCTAACCCAAAACTCACTTTTGGGCTGTCAAGAAACACTGCTGTACGTAACAGATGTTCTGCAGTACAGCAGTGCTTCAACATTGGGGGCGGGGGCACCAGTGGGTGAATGGCTAGTGCACTGTGTTCTCAATGTCGTCACAGCATCTACGCTTTGATTCCATGTGTTACAGCGTGGCGCAGCTCTATTCTCAGCTTCCTGTCTCTCTGCACTCTCCTATTAAAAAAAGGTGTGTGTGTGTGTGTGTGTGTGTGTGTGTGTGTGTATACATGTGTGCATGTGTGTGTGCATGTGCATGCATGCAAGAAATTGCCAGTGCCATATGTAATGCAGCAGCAGAGGGCAGCAGGATCTGTGGCAGAGTGGTGTCAACAGCCTGTGACACTGGGGATCACAGCAATGATCTGACCTCTCTTATTGTAAGTCACAGAACCGTAACTAATGGGATTCCAGCTATGAAAGGATTATTATGATACACTATACCTCACCTTTGTACGCCAGCTCTCCCATTTTGCATGCATATATTCTTTATCAATTTGACACACTTTGTCAGTGGCAGTCGATAATTGTGCCAACCTTCCTTCGGTGCTGCCCCTGAAAATGGGATTTAGAGTATATAGACGTTAATGTGATTCATGGGGGAAATGTGGGCATAAGGGATTCAGGGTGTCAATGGTTTTCTTTTTCTTTTTTCTTTTCTTCTTTCCTTTGAAGATAGTCCCATCGCTGAGAATATTAGTTTGTGGCATGCCTCAGAGGATTGCCATCCATTACGATTTTGCTGGGAAGACAGGGGATTAGCACCAGCTGTAGGCAGGAAGAAAGGACGAGTGCTGTCTGGAGTCTCTGCAATTTATTTCTTGAGGAAGTGCCTTGAGGAGAAGCTTCAACATAAACATCCCCAATGTGATTGGGAAATAATATCATGTTTGAATGAACAGAGACAACAGAGACACTTTTTAAGAGTCATTATCTTTGATGAGTTAGTCAATCTTATGTTTCCTGACAGATTTGTGTTCATTATGATGATGCTTTCCTAAGTGCATGAGGCACATTAAGAAAATATGATTGACTCAATCACGCAGTTTATACTTAATTTGTTCTCCAAGTAAGGAATGATATTGCCGCTCTGTACTCGTCGCATCACAGAAGACCTTTGATGGTGAACTCGGGTCCAAATGGTCAATTTCAGAGTGGTATCCCCTTCTCTTAAGCACAGAGTTCTCTCGTTTCTTTATGCTTGCTTACCTCCCATCCCCTCACTCACATCTGTCAACACTCAGGCTTTTGTGAAGGGTTTGAATGCCGTGATGAGTGAAGGGAAAAGTGGGAGGACAGTGGGTAGGGATGGAGACACAGCATCACACTGGGGAACCACAATGAGAATTAGGTCATTCCCTGGGGCCGGTTCAATAAATGATTAGAGAGAAAACGCTTCAATCTGCCCCTGTTCTTCCCGTGCTACCATCCAACGCTGTGCACTCATGGAAGAGTCATTCATCTCTAATGAAAATTCTTCTGAGTGGCCCTGCTGGGTCTGCTTAGAAAAGACACTAGCTCCCATGCTAACCCTTGTCCAATTACTGCACCACTTCTCTCTCTGTTTAAAGGCTCTAGTCTTCACACGCCACTCAGCAGTTTTTACTGGGGACGATCTCAACCAGCTGTCTTTACTGGTCAGAGCCCAGAGGAAATTACCACCATTTCCTGATCTATACACACCACAAATAGCTCTCTTTGTTCTGATTCTTCCTTCACCGGGTTCTAGTCTGAACCCCTAAAGGCGTTTAGAAAAAGAAATGTCCACATGCTTGTTGTCATGGCAACGCTTGTCTTTCGTTCAGACGTTCTAGGAAGTTGACGATGGTGTCAGCTTTAAGCCCAATGGAGATGAGGGGGAAAAAAAATCGACCATCACCCTCTCTCCCCACAAGATAAATACTGGCTTAACGAGCAGTGAACGATACGGTGGTGAAGTGCCCTTGGTCGTGCTTTGCTGATAAATGAGACTCAGGCTGCCTTTAATTGAACAAGGGAGAGATGTGCCGATTGATTCTCTACATGGACGCTGTGTTGCACACACGACTGCATTGTGTATCCGTTGACCCTATACAGTATGTTGATAAAAGATGGCAGGTCTCAAGTATCAATCAATCTTTTTTATATTGCACATTTTATACCTGAATGCGCTGGAATGCATTTCATACGTTCAAATGCACTGGAATGCATTACATTAAAACCGTGAAAGCATCTGTGTCATTTTGGATACAAGCTCAGCTCACGAAGTGGCTTGTACATGTGCTATTCTTTTTGAGTTGTGCAACCACTCCTACAACCAGCAATGTCTGTGTACACCTATGTATGTGTTCACCTATGTATGAGTACCAGTAGGGGCGCTGTTGTGCCATGCAGAAACAGAGAGAGAGAGACAGTGCTGCACTGTTGCCTGCTAATGAGAGAGAGAGAAGAGGAGGAGGAGGGGGGGGGGGAGAGAGAGGGGAGTTGCACCACTCGGTTCACACGGGTGTGATTTTTTTCTATGTTTGAAAAACTGCGTGAGAAAAAAGTGATTTAGGAGGCATTTGTAGAAGCCTCAGGTCTTAATGCAATACATTCACACAAAAACAACAACAACATGTACAATAAGGGAAATAATACAATGAATTAGAAATCAATAATAGCATCAATAATAAAATAAAAACATTGCTAGGTGAAGTTAAGGTTAGAAAGGTAGGAGCCACGTACTGCATACTAACCACATTCTCTCTTGCCTGATTCCCATGAGCATTATGAAGGCCCTTCTCCTCACACAGTCACTGACCTCCTTCTCTAATAGATGTTCCATGGAAACCCAGCGTAAGGGAGATGGCCTCGTAAGCATATTCTGCAAGCCCCTGAAAACCACAATGCATGCTTGCAATTTGTTTGCATATACAGTATATGTATTCCCTGTAACGCATTGTATCATGTTACAGTTTTTCCTTCTGGCCCGCTTTCCTCACACCATGATCTCATTTGGGTATGTGAGGTGAGTTGATTCATGCATTGCTCAAATAAACAACTGTACTAGGCCACAATAATAAATAAAATAGCATTATGCAACAAAAAACAAGTAACAACTAATATATACTGTAGCATTTAGCCATTATCAGTCTTGTTGTGCTGTGCTGTGTAGAGTCTGATTGCGGTGTTAGGATTGGGGAGCAGTGGATGTTGTATGTGTCATCTCCTTCACCTGTTGCACCACCTCCTTCCTGCCTGTACACAACACAAGGAGTAGTCCAGACATGGAGTGTAAATAGTATAGATGCTAACCAGGTTGATGTCACTACTGAGGCCAGAGTACAAGCAGAAAACAAGACATTTGTGGTGATGACAGGGACTTCCTGCTCTCCTAGAGGAGCGGGTTGTGGTGCATTTTTGGAGAACCACTGATTATTTCCCATTCAGCAACACAATGTTGGATGTCCAGCTGATGGCCTCCATATATGGATATATCGCTGATGACACGAGACAGCCCCATATCATCAATGTGCCCCATAGTGTTCTGAAGCATAGTTTGGGCGTCGGGGCTCTATAGCTGCCTTTATTAATTCCCTGTAAGCATGGACATTTTGTAATGAAATAGAATGACAGGGAGTGAAATAAGGTCCCAAAGGACAATATACAACAGCAACAGCAGCAGAGCAGCAAGGAGGAGAATTGAAGAATGATCAGATAGGCAGGGAAGTTTAAATAGCCCGCACTGATCAGGTGAAGGGTGCATATGACTTGTTGTCACCTGATCAGGATTTGACGCGCTGCCTTGAGTTGCCGGCTGGCCATCACATATCTTGCAGTGATGTATACAGCTCCATCTCTATGAATTAGAAACCAAATCAAAGCAAACCTGGGCTTCCATAAAACCTCAACAGTGACAAAGGCTGATCACCTGATCACCAAAAATAGCCCAGACCGAGTATTGACCAAAGGTGCATCATAATATGTTTTGATTTGTTGATATGCACCTTGAGTCACAACAGGCACAACACTGCCGTATTTGTGCCATGATTTTGTCATCTAAGAAAATAATTTGGACTTGACAGGAAACTGAATCATCCTTTGCTGACGTTGCATAACTGGCACATTTTTATTTGGTTGGTTTCATATTGTCACATTGATATTTATTATCTGTGGTCTTGTCTGTCACTGTCACTGTTACTGTTTAGTTCCTGGTCTGTATCTACATATTCTGTACTCAGGGGTTAATAAGAACAAAGTAAACTTTGGGCAGTGAAAGTATTAATAATTGCAAACTTTATCTCATGTGTATATAAATACAAACCTTGCTCACAGAAGCAGCACAGGTTGGTAATCGGGTTATGATAATCCATCTCGTCAACAGTGCAACTGAATGCTAAACGAAGGCTTAGTTCAACGAAAAAGCTTTGAAACTCATAAATCTGAAGGATTAATACAAGTATCCTTGACAAAAATACATTTTGAGTGCACCAGTGCAGCACCCACAAAGGTGGAGATGATTTTCTGCTCATAAGGATAGGATATTTAACACAAACACTGACAACAAGAGGTGTAAAAAGCTACGCCTCTTTCCTTACCCCTCAAGTATGACGTAAGGGCAAAATGGCCACTGTTTGAATAGTCAGTGCATGTCTGTAAATTACTTGCAGTGCAATTTGTGACAATGATATAATCAAGTTGAAGTTTGAAGGGGAGCAGCAGTTTAACCAAAGTTCATTTAGTTATCCCAGGAGAATGCTGTGAATGGAAACTTGAATTGCAGCTCTCCATGGGATCATTCTTGGTTCTACAGTATGTCTGTAATGCAGCTTTGCAGAACATAAAAGGCTCACTTATTGTGGTTCATCCTACACAACGTTGCTCCGCAGTGACGGAACGTCCTTCTCCCTCAGACTGCAGATGATTGATTACAGGCTTGGCTTGATAATGTAGATAAAATGCTAAACTAAAAATGCAGATGACAAAATGATAATCGCAAAATGATAAAATGTAGTACTAAAAATATCTCAAAGTGCAATGACATTCAAGGTCTGCCCAGAACGTGAGATACCTCTCCAACTGCCAGACACTTCTCTTTGTTGCTGTAGATTCTGGATACATTGATGTAGGAAAATGTAAATTATGAATTTCATTATCAGTAGTTCTCTCTCTCTCTCTCTCACACACACACACACACACACACATATATTTTTCCCTTTTGCCTTTTTTTCTTTTTATAGATTAATAGTAGTTTGACAGGAAAGGGGGAGAGATGGGGGGGGGGGGGGGGGACACGCAGCAAAGGTCGTCGGGATCGGGACTCGAACTTGTGACACACTGCAATTGTCTGGACTGCTCGGCCGGCCCAGGCCTGCCTCGAACCTGCCTCGAATCTTAACATTTATGTACGCACATTCCCACTAGGAAGAAATTAAGCTTAAACATTTTCAAATCAGCCTCATAGTGGCGCTATAACAGGCCAATTCCTGTTTTTACCTATTACTGCACCGATCTATGTACAACTTTGTATGCGCCCTCCCTAGAGGCCAAGGAATAACCTTTGCCCTGCATTTTTTGCATCTGCCAATTATAGTGCTAACTTGACTCTGCCAGATTGCGGCAGTATTGAGTTCACAAATTCCCTCCTCCTGCCTGCATCTGGGCAATCTCAAACAATGAACCGGAAACAGCGGGACAAAAATCTGATATCTCCATAATAATTTCGAGTTGTAGTCTTGTTAGGTTGTGTTTACATTCTCATGTTGATCCCGCCTCTAGCGGCTATCACTCTGAACAAAACTGGTTCGGAGTACATCGTCTCTGCCCGAGAGAGCCCAGACTCTCCCTTCTGGCTGCATGGAAATGTTGTCCAGCAGGGGGAGTGGTTTCACCAGGCTATTATAGTGCCTCCAGATTGTATCCATAAATTATGCAACACTATCTCTATACTCATGTGTTCAACACAGATCTGTTTGATTTTTCATATATTACTCCTACACATTTTTCCAAACAAATACACAACATAATACATAACAATAATGTATTGTTATTTATAATACATAAATACATAACACAAATGCTATTATCCTGGTTTGTAATGTGTGCACGCTTGCCTGTGCATTTCAGATGGGGGGAGGTTGACCTATACCTAATTTCGGAGTGGCAGTGTTTCGATTTCGGAGTGTGTGGCTTTTCGTCAAGGCGGACGTCGGAATGGTGATATTTCGGAAAGGTGGTCCGTCGGAATGCCAGTCTGAAGAAGAGCAGTGTGCTCAAAACGTCGCTCAGCCCACTCAGTTGGTACCAAAAATAGATATGCAACGCCAACATGGAGCTTACAGTGTGCAAATATTTATTTTGTTTCTAATAATATGTCTAACAAGGCACTTTGTTCATTCATTCAATGAATCACAAAGCATGTGTCGTACTTTTGGACAGTGTCCAAGAGTCTTTGGACAATCTTGAGTCAAGATGATTCAGAATGTCCAAATATTCAATGAACACATATGTTCAATTAATTGGAGGATGGGTGAATCACAACCCATAAAATATTCACTGTCTCCTGGGAGCAGGAGTACCATGGAATGGAAACCTTTACGTACTCAACAGATGCTTGCCAACCACATTGGTTAGTCAGACAGAGGGACTTTGCCAGATGAAGAATAAAGTAGCAGGATTACAACCTGTTGCGTCTGCATGACCAGACAGTGACCCTGATAGACATGGGGAATTCTTCTGTCTCATTCTGTTTCTTTTTATCTCTCTGTCTACAGTAGCTCTGCCTAACATGCAGTTGTCAGATGCTAGTCACCTGATAATGGAATTCAGTGGGGTTTGGTTTTGCTGCTAATACTTATGTACTTTTACTTATGCAGAATTCCTAATGCAGGACTTTTGTTTGTAATGGAGTATTTTGGACATCACATGGTGGCCTGTGAGTTATGTGAAACCACAGCATAGAATACATTTGGACTCGTGTGAAGTGAGGGATGCCTTTTTGCTTTTTGCTTTTTTCTTTTCTATGAATTCTCTGGTGCTGTTTCAATTGACTGTTTCTTATGAAGCTTTTTCAACATTGGTTACAATTGTGTTTCTTTCCTTTATCCATTCCTGGCTTGTTTCTTGTATGAAACGAAATTTGTTACAAGATGTATTTATGTTGTAATTACGTCTTACGTTGTAATTTACTGCCCTAAAGAAACATTGAACTTCATATACTTGGCTGGCAAACGATTAACGCCATAAGTGCCCTAAACAAACATTAAATGACTTCGCAGAAAATTGCTGATCTACAATCGTTGCTAGTCAAGAGACTCGCAACGTGATACGTGTATGTTGTCAGCTTGAAGATCTGCTATTTTGCGAAAATGTTTCTCCCAGAATAGGGATACTGGGGTTCAGGTAGTTAAGTTGTCAGGTAAAGTTGCTGCATTCAAAGCCAAACTGGAGCTCGGTGGACGGCATGTGTACTGTACAGTGGCAAACTTTGTAAATGAAGGACAAAGCAGTGAAATTAATTCATACAAGTTACAGCTTCAGTTACAAAATAGACTAATGAAATAAAGGAACATTTCAGATAACAGGACAACAATAAAAAATGTCCCCATGTAAGTATAAAGAGTAAAATTCTATATGCATTGTGGCTTAATAAATTATATAGTCCTACATACTGTATATAGTTCTATCAATTTGCGACATCGACTGAAAAGTGTCACTGCAGCGCTCAAAGCCCATTCTCCATGGTGGTGGGCAGGAACTTTACCCCTAAGCCACCCGGACAGGGCTATATATTACTGTTTCTCTTTCTGCTCTTTTTCAAAGGACAATGTCAGATGCCCTATTTCTCTCTCTCTCCCTCAGTGTACCTGCTGCCTTTAATCAGGCCCACCGTATCCATACTGAAAGAGAATTATGCTCAGCCTGTTCCTGGAGAGGAAACCTGAGGATGAAGGTCTCCCCAGGGCCTCCCCAAGCTATCCTGGAACGTCCTCCTACAACATGATGGGTGAGTCTTCTGTTTGCTCTCTCTAGCAGGCGTGTAGTTGATGATGAAACCATATGAGCAGAGCACAACAATGCGGGACCGGATGGCATCTTCTGTAATACCAACTGTTACAAGACCAATCGAGAGGTGTGCATAGTTGAGATGCATGACACATCACTGGCCTTGATCTTTGACCTCTTACTACCAAAGTGCACACAAGAGAGAAGAGAGAAGTCTGTGAACACAGAGCCACCGCGTACTAAACAAAACAAATGGCTTCCTTTCTCTACTCTGGTGTGTTGCATGCACTGCTATCCTGGCCAAGACTCCCTTGACAAGATATAATAGTATAGTTCCAAAACTAACAACAAATAAGGATAAAACACAATTTGAAAACATAATTTTATGTGCAATGGCACATTAGATGTTTCACAAAAAACATTTGTCTTAAATGGTTATTTGATCTCTTCACCGTAGGGATTTTTAATATCTAAGTTCAACTTGGATATTTAAGTTGAACTAAATTAATTAACAGTTGTGTAATGGGAAAAAAAACTGGCTAAGGAACATTCTAAAAAGGTGAGGTTGCTGAAGACTAAAATATCTTACACCATGGCAAGAGTGAGCATAGCAACAGCAGACATGGTGGTCATCCTGCATCAGCAAGGTCTGACAAGCAGAGATTTTGAAGCAGACAAGTGTTTCCAGATGTTCTGTCCAAGCACTTCCGCAGAAGCACAAAGACACGGGCAGGGTTGAGGACCGGAAAGGCAGTGGTTGGTCTAAGGGAAATGAGTGCAGCAGATGAAGGACACATCAAACTGAATTCCCTTCACGAAAGGAAGATGTCCATCAGCTCAGAACTGGCAGAAACCATTGGGAGCATAAGAAACTCACCTACTACATGCATGAAAAGACTGTGGTGTAGAAAATTTAGCAGCAGGTGCTCTCAACTAATGAGTCAGAATTTTGGCTCTAACGGAAGTCACATTTTGATCCATCATGCAAATACCATCAGCGAGGCATTATCCTGCAGCATTATGACGCCAAACATAAAACCAGAGTCATAAAGCACTATATTCAGCGAACAGAAGGATGGTATGGCCCCCACAAAGCTCTGATCTCAGATGGTATGGCCCCCACAAAGCTCTGATCTCAGATGGTATGGCCCCCACAAAGCTCTGATCTCAGATTGTATGGGCCCCACAAAGCTCTGATCTCAAAATCATTGAGTCAGTCTGAAATTACATTAAGAGACTAAAGCCTAAATGATTTGCGGTATTTTGTGCAAATTTGGCCCCTCCCGCAAACTTTGAAAGCCAATCATAGCCAGTCAGAATGGAGGGACCGACAGCTGGATGGATGGACGGACATACTCACAGGAGCGAAAACATAATCCCTCACCCTACCTGTCGAGGATAATAAAACAATACAAAGGACATCACACAACAGATAACAGACATCATCTTTAAGAAAACAAATACAGTTCCAGGAGAATGCACCACATACACACACACACACACACGCACACACACACACACACACACACACACACACACACACACACAGTGGCAAAACAGACAAATGAGTGAGGAACAATACTTACTGTTATTTACAGTAAGTAATGAAACTAAAACAAGAACATTATGATTTCCCTTTTTTCAGTCTGTCTGTGTTTTCTTCCCACTCCCGACCCTTTCTCCTTACACATGTACTGTATGTATTTTTAGGATCCATGCATCACACATGTGCTTAGACATGTCATGCCTATTATCGCGTGACAGAAACAGTCAAAAATAGTCATCTGGATAGAGAAAGACCGCTCTTCCAGCATTTATGTTAATGTTGGCATACTGTAGGCTGTGTATAATTGCTACAAGGTATGTCAGATATAAGTGTAACCCTTTATGCTATAGGTTCAAACGCTCTGTGTGTCAGCTGCATAGGAGAATGAGCTCAATGTGGAACATTTGTGGTTATTAAAATGAGAGAGTGTGTGTGTGTGTGTGTGTGTGTGTGTGTGTGTGTGTGTGTGTGTGTGTGTGTGTGTGTGTGTGTGTGTGTGTGTGTGTGTGTGTGTGTGTGTGTGTGTGTGTGTGTGTGTGTGTGTGTGGTGTGTGTGTGTGTGTGTGTGTGTGAGCGACTGAGTGCATGTGTGACTCACACAATGTGGTAATCGTACATGGGTCAAGTTGTCTGAAAGCTGAAACACACCAAAGCTTTATAGGGTATTTTAACGTTGTTCAAGCTAGACTGGACACTCTAGTGTTGTATTACCTGTTAAACGACTGAACTGAGGAAATATGTCCAGATGGATTCCTCATCTCCAAAGCCTTAGTTCCACTTTCCTTGACATGGACTGTTCTGATTGGACTGATGGTTGTTTTTTATTATGATGTATTACACTTGTATTGTTCCCTCCAGAAAATACCATTGATATATTGCAGATATATTATTTACTACAATCCTGCTGATGAATTATTCTGGTTTTCATTCTAGACATTCGGCATCCAATTTAGATTTAGAGGAGAGGTAGTTAGACGCAAGAAAATAAATCTTGCAGTAGACTTCTAGACCAGTGGTTCTCAACCTTTTCTGGATTAGGGCCCACTTGAAAATCCCCAAAGTGTTTGTGGCCCACCCATCTGACCACTCATGGTCAGATCAGATGTTAGTTTTAATGATCTATCCCGGCACCGAGGTTCCAATGCAGCGTGTCGTGGGTTCGAGTCCCGATCCCGACGACCTTTTGCTGCATGTCACTCCCCGTCTCTCTCTTCTGTCTATAGTATCTACTGTATACTATCAATATAGGCAGGAAAAACTAAAAACGAAAACATCTACAGTATCAATTGATTGGATCATTGAAACTAACAGTAACAAAGTATACTTTAAGTTCCTATTTATCCGTATCACAATGGAAACATTTCTTTCAAGGTTCTAAAGAAAGAACACCACTGGAAGTCAACTAGAAGTCCAGTATTACAGTAACTAGAAGTCCAGTATTACAGTAACTAGAAGTCCAGTATTACAGTAACTAGAAGTCCAGTATTACAGTATTACAGTAACTAGAAGTCCAGTATTACAGTAACTAGAAGTCCAGTATTACAGTAACTGCAAGAGCCACTGATTTACTCCTTGCAACCTGAGGACTAATGTTTCTTGTCTCTACTGTTGTGGGGAGTCCTAATAGATAGTTCAGTAAATCTTTATGAGAAGCAGTTTAGATGTGGATATTAGGGGACTGGAACAATGTGAAATACCATAATAAATTATACAATTGATTAGTAATCAATATCGTCGGTAAAAATATAAGTAAGTAAAAAGTAAAAAATTGTAATAGACTAGATTGTGTACATTCAGTAAAATATTCACTTAAAAATGCGTTGGCAACTATTTCAAACTCATTCATTTGGTTTAATCAACACAGAGCCAAAAGCAATTCCATTTTCATCCATAGGGGCATTGCAAATGCAAACTAGAAAAAGTACCAGGACGATAGGAGTGTGTGTGATGTTTGGCAAAATGTTTAGGAGTAATATAAACATGTTTTGTGTGTGTGTGTGTGTGTGTGTGTGTGTGTGTGTGTGTGTGTGTGTGTGCGTGTGTGTGTGTGTGTGGTTGTGGCGATTTGTACAAAATGGGTACAAAGCGGGCTACTCCTGAAAACTTTAGAAGCCAATCATAGCCAATCAGGATGGATTATGAGAAATCAAACAAACCCTCTTGATCACATGACTATAGAGATCATGTGTACCGATTTGGATAAAATCTGAAGGAGTAATATTAGAAAATGTGTTTTACATGTCGGCCTCCTGGTGGCACTATAAAGAGCAGAATGCAGATGTGAAAAATTCCAGGCAAAGGTTTTTCCTTGGTCTCTAGGGAGTGTGAATACAAAGTTTTACACAGATCTGTGCAGAGGAAAAAACACTAATCGGCCAGTTATAGCGCCGCCATTAGGCTGAGTTGAAAATGTTCCAGTGGCATTTCTTCCTCGGCCTAGTGGTAATGTGCGTGCACAATTTCACGTAAATCACACAATGTGTTCATGATTTGCGGCATTTTGTTTGAAACTGAGCATTCCTGCGAACTTTGGAAGCCAATATTAGCCAATCAGGATGGAGTCTGAAAAATCTGAAAGACCAGTTTCGTTGAATGGCTCTAGAGAGACTGTGTACCAATTTGCGTGATGTTTGGACAAAATCTATAGGTATACTGTCCAATTTCTTTTTTTGCACAAAGCGGCCTCCTGGTGGCGCTATAAGAGGCCAATGTGAAAACCTTGGGGCAGAGGTTCAGCTGTGGCATTCAGGGAGTGTGTGTGCAGAGTAAGGCTGCGATCAAGCCAATGGTGCAGGAGATTAGCTGTCCACAGACGGACGGACACACACACACACACACACACACACACACACACGGACGGAGTGCAAAACATACTCTCTCCCCATGCCTTCGGCCTGGTGGAGACAACAATGTAACCGTTTGTTGCAGAAAAAAGAATTTTTTTGGGGTGATAAATCCCATCCAAATTACTTACACATGTTCATAGGGGTGACGTGACATTGTAATTGGCTAGCAACATTTGTGGGAGGGGCCTATATTAGCGACCACACTTTGCAATTTTTCAAGAATTGCATCTTTCTAGTTACTGCATGTCTTTGTTCTGTGTGAATTTACTCATGACACAAACAACAGTTCCAATTAATTGTGTGAAAGACCTTTACTTAAAGCGGCACTATGTAACCTTTTTTATGAATAAAATGTAATTACCGTATGTTAATACAATATTACTTATACAATTGGGGTGGTTTACTTTTGTCCTCCTGCTCTTCTATTGAGACATTTAGATCGACATTTAGACATGTAGAGGTCATGTCTCATCTGACGGTTAGTCTCGCCCCGGACCTCCGCTCCCTAGGCTGTGAGACAAAAAGAAAGATTCAACTGCAAATAACCCACAAGTCATAGTACACAGGACCTCATTTCCATTGTGATCCTCTCACATAAACAGAAATGAGTGTTAGTCAGCTAAATAAAACAAAATAAAACCCTGGATAAAATATTAATTAATTGATGAATTAATTAATTGAAACCTTGTCCAACCGCCATGATTTTGTCCGATATTTAAATGTTAATTATATTTCTGTATCCAGCCTTAGGGACCTTTCCATGAATAGTCTTTGAACCATGGTCAGCCTGGACAGTGTGACTCCACTAGAAGCAATTTGAGCTCTTTGAAATGGTTCTTACCTACTGTATGTAAGACGAACTCCTAGGCGTAAGAGCCAGAGCCTAGTATAATTTCATAAAACCATGAAGTCACTGTTGTGGGGGAAAAGACAATAAGGTTGTGCTGTCTGGGTCACTGAGCATTACTTGTAACTCAAATGATTGAGAGCTCCCACAAATAAAGCAGAAAACCTCATGAGAATGTCTCGACTCACTTATAAAAGCACCATGGTCTGACAAGGCAGACAATGGTTGCAGCATATACTTGATTAACCATATATCTGGGTCTTTTTTTCCAAGACCTCAGAGCCACTTAAGAACAGAGCAAGTCCTATCCATCATTGTCTTTCAATGAAACATGATCCAATTCTCCCCTTTCATTTAATTTGAGAAATAAAGGGCAACAAAGGACCCTTAATACCCGTGAATGGAAATTAATTTTCCAGTGGCAATATAGCTAGCAGTCTATCAAAGAACACAAAACGCCAATAATTTCCTTTGAAACTCCCATTCTTTGAGCACGGTCAATCAATTTGGTCCTCCCATCGGTCATAGATAAATACATTTGATCCAATCCAGGGCTGATCGTCATTCATTTTAATGAGCCCCTGAAATGATACTCCTCTGTGAGCATGTGTCACTGCTCATTTCTCCTCACTGCACCATAACCACCGTATCCGTGTTCCACAATAAACAGTACGTGCCCATAGCTTCCTTCAACACAATATAATCTAATCTGGAAGTGCAATGGCATAAGCAATCAGTCATTGCCATGGTTTATTCGGCAATGTTTCTGTCAGCAGCGCTGAGGGCCCTGTTGTATTGTGAGATAGAGCAAGGGTGAATTCCGTTTGATGGTTCCAGAACTGCACTCTTTCCTGTTTGAGATGGCCAGAAACATGAAGCGATGCCTACTCATCACATCCTAACATAGACATGAATAATGGTCCTGTCTAACTGTACCACTCACAGCCCCCAGCCTACAGCTTCTCTGTACCTTCTGGGAGGCAGGGTGCATGCTCGGGTGGCTCGGGTTCCCCTGGCAACCAAATATTTAATCTTGCGATGCCTATAAAAACATAAGCTTTCCATCATAGGGATGCTTTATGAGTTTTGGATGGCCACATTCGAACAAAGGCTGAAATTCTGGCGCTGTGATGGCGGTGGTGGGGAACCCCTGGTGGCAACACAAGCTGGGCTTCTCCAGATAACAAACGTATCCCCCTGGGGCGCAACAACAGTCCTTTATTATATTGCGTGTGCGTGCATACAGTACATGTGTGCGTGCAGTGCATGCATGTGTGTGTGCATATATGCGTGTGTTGCGATCTTGCTCGTTTAAAGAAATGCTGATGCGAGTACACTGCAGGCATAAAAAAATAAGATGGAATTGGAGAAGAGATCGTAGTGATTTCAAACAAATGCCTATTTATAGGCTTGCAATTCCAAAATGAGTATCTTGGAATTGCTCCACATGCTGGACAAGGTGAGAGCACTTCACATATTGGGTTTCTTTGTTCTCTCGAACACTCCTTGTATTGTTGTGCTGTGAGGTTGTAAAGAATGATAGATGTTTTACTATAGGAAATAATGCTGTGGAGATAAGATTAGTTTATGTGTATGGCCTCTTCTGAAGTTTGCTGTCAGAGGTGCAACTGCTCACACAGATAGCAGTGATTCACTTTGTCAAGACCACAACATGTCAACCTATTGAGACCGATAACATTGCTAATATGTCTTGTTGAAGTTTTCAAGGTCAAATCCAGACTTTTCTTCTTGTTCTTGTTAGATTTTGAGTTTTCTTGTTGGTACATTTCTGTACATTTACAACAAGGATAATGGTGAAATTTATATTTGGTTAAAAAAAATCAGTAGCATAAAGTGTAGGGTTTTGTTAAACATATTTATCAGGATGCAAACTGAGTCACCAGAGGTTGTTTTGAGGAATGTTATGACCAGCTGAAATGTCATGATCTTTTTTCATGAAAACAAAACAAAGCTAATAACGCTGAAAACCCCCAATAACGGAGGTAGAGCATGTGTGTGCAAACTGTGCATCTGTAGGGGGCATGCCTTGCTTTTTGCCCTGCTAAGTCAGACCAACATTTCAGGAAGCATTAAAAAACACCCTGCTATTAAATGATCTTTAACAGGCATATGAACTGCATAACAGGCCTCTTGCATGACTGAACCTCGTTTTATTGGCTAATATAACCCCTACCCAGTATGCACAATGCATGGAGGGTAATTATTTGTTTCATCAAATGACCATCTGCTTCAGCAGATTGGGTAGTGACTGTCGTGACACCAATGACATGCACTAACAAGGATGATAACAGCCTCCAATGCCAAAAACAATTTATCCAACTAAAGACTATCACAAGAGATTCCTCATACTGAATTGAATGTGGCTTAAACTCCTCATTTAGGTTTTTATTATGCTGATATAAATTATCTTACATAAAATGTTGAACAGTTTGTCTTCAAAAACCTTTTTTTGTACAGATTCAAAATACAACATTGTACCGTTCTTGTGTTCAATAAATTTGGCCGGCCTTTTTTAACTTTTTTTTCTCCTGCACTTTAAATTTAATTTGTTTATTCTGTATGAGTTTTCTCCTGATCGGATCAAATTGGGACCTGAAACTGATTTATTTTTCTTTACTAACAAGCTTCTGGAGAGGCGGGAAGAATAATTTGTTTTGTGTGTGTGTGTGTGTGTGTGTGTGTGTGTGTGTGTGTGTGTGTGTGTGTGTGTGTGTGTGTGTGTGTGTGTGTGTGTGTGTGTGTGTGTGTGTGTGTGTGTGTGTGTGTGTGTGTGTGTGTGTGTGTGTGTGTGTGTGTGTGTGTGTGTGTGTGTGTGTGTGTGTGTGTGTGTGTGTGTGTGTGTGTGTGTGTGTGTGTGTGTGTGTGTGTGTGTGTGTGTGTGTGTGTGTGTGTGTGTGTGTGTGTGTGTGTGTGCACAGCGGCGTGCACAGCGGCACCAGCGTGCTAGGGGTCCACCGACCACCGCTGCTGCCTTCCCCTGCCCCTCCTGTGACAAAATTTGCGGATCACGCATTGGTCTGAGCAGCCATCAGGCTATGCACAGACGACAGACACAACAATAATTATCCCTTGAACTTTATTTGGAGCAACGTCATCATCGACATCGATGGACTGCCATAAGCAAGTAAGTGTGTGTGTGTGTGTGTGTGTGTGTGTGTGTGTGTATGTGTGTGTGATTGATTCGTGGCATGTATGGCTGGTTTTATAGAGCGTACCAAAACATGAGGGGGCGTCAACATAAATACGTGGTAGTGGCCGCCATACTTGTTGGCTTGTCTGGTTTGTTTACATTGAGCGACTATCCCGTGTGCTTGTATACGTTATTTTTTTAAACTGACCTCACAATGGTGGAGACTTGCTCAGTAAGTGCCACAGCAGGTCACGTCAAGGGAATGAGCCAGAAAACGGAATTGGATTTTCAACTTTCCAGCATGGACACAGCATCAAGGAACCCAGATTGACGAGTTTATAAAAATATGTAGAATGGCTTGGATCTTGGCTGTACGGCGCATGGGCTCAGAGACATAACGTTCAACAAAGTATCTAAGCACAGCCGTGTTTGTTCACGACATTTTCCTTGTTCTTGTAAGGTATTTGGGCCCGACGTTCTTTCTATCCATCCTGGTGTTGGTTCACTATGTTGTCGCCAAGAACGAGCTCAATATTCACAAAAACATACCACCGCCACTCTATTCTGAGTGATGTGGGCTAGAGTTTAAAGCTCACAAGAATGGCGACGCTAGTTTTTCAGACGCCGCCCCTCGGTGATGTACATTTTTTTACACCCTATTGTCCTTAGGGGCACAGAGCTCGCACCTCTTCCTTTTCTGTCCTTGTTGTGGGGAGTGGCTGGGGACTGCACCTTCCTCCCCAGACTGGCAGAGGCTAGTCTGCGGGGAAGGTACTTAATGGCGCCATGAATTAGAGAAGTCACCAAAGCTTTCCCAAACTCTGCCAAGAAGAGTCACCTCTTCAGATGATTCCTCTGATTCCAGGCTGGGTTCAGCTGGGAAATAGAGGCACATACAGACAGAAGGCTACCAGGTACAACAGGAATTACATAACCAGGGGAGCATGCCTTCCCAATGGGCATCGTTCCCAACAGGCATCTGCCTAGTCTATCTATCTATGATCTATAAATTCAAAAACCAACTGTCTGTCTGTCTGGTGGACGTTGTTCCGAGCATAACTTGGGCACCGTCTAAACGATTGACATTCAAACTTGGTTTGTGTGTGTTGCTGATGACCATGGGGTTGTGTCTGTGGAGGACACACCCAGTCGTACCAGCAGTGGTGAGTGCACCTCATGGCGTGCTCTGCTTGCGCACAAGTAGGCCATACATGGCCTACTTGTGCGGAATGCGCAAGTTGACAGCAGTACTGTGGCAACAGTTACCGCACCGTGTACAGCAAGTACTCTGACAGCACAACTACTCTGTAATACTTTAACTGGGTGAGGCATGCATTCCCAACAATATTGTTCCTGTCTTGGGTTGTCCCCGTCCAAGACTTCTGCAGCTTGTGTGGTTCTTGCTTGTCTCCAACAGTCTGCAGGCTGAAGGAAACATAAAATGCTGCTGAATGGTACGGTGTGTGTACAAATGTCTGTGTTACAGGCATGTGTGTGCATCTTTATTGTATATGTGTCTCAATTATTTGTGTATGAGTGTCCATGTACAGTTTTCTCAGCACCACAGTGAAACCTGACCTTGCATTAATGGCCGAGAACAGCTTCACAGGTGTGATGCAGGACAAGTAAAATGAGGAACATGATAGACGTGATCATTTTACATTATCCACCCAAAGATTAGTCAGCGCTCTGCACAGACAGATTTCTGTTGTAATGACCTGAGACTGATGACTGAGTTCAGCCATTTGTCACATCTAGCAGCTGGTGAATACAGTGATGTCTCGACTGGCACTCACAGAATGACACAAAAAGGTGAAGACAACAGAAGTACAGCTATATCAAACAATGAGTCACATGATGATGTTACAACAATGTGACTTTTTAGATACTCTTAGTCATCCCAGTCATTTTCATGGATACTGGGTACACACCCATTTTGTAATTGTGTAAGCAGGGAGGGTTATAATAGTGAGATTCTACTCAAGGGAAGATCATAAAGGAGAACATGAATGCTTGATATTGTGTGGTTGCAGAGATAGGAGGCTTAAAGCAGTATTCTGGACCAACAGTTTTATTATACCTTAATCTGATGAAAGACACCTGTCTTTTCATAATGTCTCATTACTTTCCTATGATTTTGTAACCCATTTTTGGAAGTTGTAATCCTCGGATACAATACCCTCCCTCTGCCAACCTGGGGAGATCCCCGAAGTCCTCGAACTGAGCAGTGTCGTTTTTGTCGACTAAGACGAAAAATGTTTGTCGACTACCTTTTTTCACTGACAAAAACGAAGCGATACTGTATCGACAATTTCGTCAAGAAATATAAACTAGACTAAACTAGTTGACAAGTCATTTTACAATTGGTTGCATGCTGAAAATAGCCGATTTACAAGCTCGCAACACGTCGCGCTGACGTGTTGTGAGCTTGTAGATCGGCTATTTTTAAGTGTAAAATCAGCCATTATGACGGCATCAAGGCCCGCCAAAACACATTTAAGGGCTGTATTTTGCGTGTCTTAAGTACCAGGTCTTATTCCCTAACTTGAGTAAACTAAAGACCTGGAGGCGTGATCAATGCCATTTGGCTATTCTGTGTGGCCAAAGAGCATTGACCACGCCTCCAGGTCTTTAGTTTACTCAAGTTAGGGAATAAGACCTGGTACTTAAGACACGCAAAATACAGCCCTATCTCATGACATTTAGTCGACTAAAACTAAACCAACACTAACACATTCCAGGTGACTAAAATGTGATTCAAACTTTAGTGAAAACTAAAATAGAAATTTGCTGCCAAAAACAACACTTAAACTGAGCTCATGCTTCTTTAAATGCATGGGGAGTGAGCAGGCTGCTTCTTATCACATGAGTTTCCCCGGTCGGATGTTAGCACGTTAGCGCTACCAGTATAGTTAGTGAGAAGATAGTGTAGGAGAATGAGGCTGGCCGGTCACTGCCACACGGACACCGGTCCGGGAGCAACCCACCTATCTACCTACTAAAGAAAGACACATGTAGAAAGTACTGCTGAGCTAGCCAGATGTATGGAGGATTGAGATGACAGGAGACTGCTGCTGGAGGGATCATCCGAGGACGACTTAGAGAGATTGTTACACAGTTATACAGTTAGCATGCAGAGCATCCACTCCAGATGCAGCTATGTACATTTACTAATACTTCAAATTATATCCTGCATGCAGCGGAAGTGAGTGACTCTCTGAATTGCGTGGCGAGCGGCTCTAATCACCACAGAATGAGCACTACTTTGTAGTAAAGAACACAAGGGACATCTGCCATTCAGCTGAAGAGGGAATGTAGGTCACTATTCCTCATGGCTTTGCTGAGCATGTCGTGATTAAAGACCGCAATCTATCACCTTCTGATGCCTACAGAAAAAGGAGTAGGCCCACTGGCGCTGAATATGGATGAATGGTTCAATTTGATTGAAT
The DNA here is from genome assembly GCF_963924005.1 of Protomyctophum bolini. NCBI lineage: Eukaryota > Metazoa > Chordata > Actinopteri > Myctophiformes > Myctophidae > Protomyctophum > Protomyctophum bolini. Next base: position 26,832,456 of record NC_137867.1, on the reverse strand, counting down.
AATAGTGTGATGTGTCGTCACATGCAGGGCCCTGAATTCTAAGCGGGTCCCCCAGCTGGTCAAGTCAGCCTGGGCCTATAACTGTAGAGATTGTGGAGACTCAAAGAACCGTGCCCTCAACCCTTTGCATGGTCAAATGCTGGGGCTTGCTCTGTAGTCGATGAGCCATGTGATTTGATATCATTTACCACCCAGAAGCTTAGGCCTGCTCCCTCCACCCCCCAATGCCTGCGGCAGCAGAGATTGGATTACCCAACTGCCAGTCAATCATGTGGGTGTTGATGGCAAAGCCCAACATAAAACATACCAAACAGATGGCCGGCCAATGCCATGAGCGTGCATCCCCCCCCCCACAGCCCCCACTGCCAGTCCCTTGGTAAAGAGCCTGTAATCTCCTTAGTTTTTTCCCCTGCCTATTCCTAATTTCAGTACGTTCATCAAAGCAATCAAAGCTATGTTCCTATTTTTCATAGCGATACAGATCATCTTTGCTGGAACATCAAACCTGATCAGCATTTAATTATATTCACCAACTGATGGTAAAGAATATGTGAAAATGGCTTAATGACTTATTTCGCTCATATTAATCCGGGACTTGCTTAAGACAATAGCATGCCAGTGGCGGGATGAGTGATGGGGTCTATATTGGGGCAGGACATCGACCCCCGAGAGCTGAGGGCAGGGCAAAGCAGGCCGGGAGGAAGGCAGAGGAGGAGACTGGAGGCAGGAGCAGGTGTCTGTGGTGACATCTGCTTCACTTCACTAGGGAATCACAAGCACCCTTCAGCTATACAGCGCACTGACAATGCCATTGAAGTGCCCTGGCTTCTTCTGAACAAGGTAGACTTTTGTTTTCTTTTCATGCATTTGTACGAGCAAAGTTATGAGGCATACACCAGATGTTTCATTTTCAGTTGTTGCTTATTTTGTTTGTACGATGGTAATTTATTGTTTTGTGAAATTACTTGCAAAGCACTTTTTAGAGTTGTTTTGAGTAGTTGTGTAGAATTATTGATCTGCATCAAACTGTTTCTGAAAAAAGTGCCTGGATTCATTTGAAAGTATTAGGAGAATATGACCCATATCTTTTTCAAACATAAAAGAAGGGAGGTTCTGTTGGATGTCTGATCTTATGCAATATTGATGCTGTCATGCCTATCCAGTACCCATCAACCCACTTTCCCTAGGACACTAATCAAACTGACAAAACCACAATGCCACGATGCAGACTCTATCGATCTGCTTGTCTCGTACTGTCCATGTTTTCATAAATTGTCAAATTATGCATATGTGGGTGCAGGTGTGTTCCCGCTCACGCACCTACACACTTAGCACATTGGCAGTATTCAATCAAACTTTCTACTGATGGAGGTGCATTCCTAAAAAGGGTTTGCATGTGTGCTGTGTTTTACCCCTTTATTTTCATTGACTGGGATTAGCAGATTAAAACTCTTAGGCTCTTAGCTGTAGTTTTACATTCAACGCAGAGGTTTTTCAGTGCAATATGTTATTCTGTGTGTGCAGTGTGATCAGACATTGATCTGAGAGAGTTTGCTGTGTGCTTATCAAACAATGGATTATAATAACGGGATGGTGATATGGTGGCATGTGGCGGGGATGACGACCATGAGGCGCTGAGTGAGATTTGTGTCGAATTGAGGTGACGGATGGTGTATGAGAGGTGGGGGGGCTTCACTGAAGCCCCTCATAGAAATTCCAAGCATGCCTCCGGAATGATATTGAATCCCCAGCCGATGTGTGTGCTGTGAATAAAACCTTGAGAAACAAAAGCCACCGGTGCGCCGTTACAGCCATTTACAGCTCCTTGTCATTCATGTGTTTAGTTGAGATGTGGTATACAGCAGCATATTTTAATACTTACTCATACTTACTCAAGTCCAGAAAGATTTTTATCGCTGTCAATAAATAAGTGTTAGTGTTTGTCAGAGAGAGATGGCAATAGAGAAATACAAAGATAGATATGATTTTACCATGCAATTGCCAGTGAATCTTCTTTTTCTTTTGAACTGTGTGTGTGTGTGTGTGTGTGTGTGTGTGTGTGTGTGTGTGTGTGTGTGTGTGTGTGAGAGAGTGTGAGTGTGTGATTGTGTGGGAGAGAGGGAGAGAGGAATAGAGTAAGACAGAGGGAGAACAGAAGCTGTCAGACACTTTAATATATAATGTCAATTCCGTGAGCGAAAAAGTCTGCCATTTGGTTTTATTTTATTTTTATATTTTTTAAAGAACAGCTTTTCCCAAAGGTCACTTAGCCCCCAGTCCTTCCAGATGTACTTTTAGTACCTGGAACTTTTAATGAGCACAGTGCACACTGCACTGCTGCAGCCATATTAATGACTTATAGCCAGTCTGATCTGTGCTCTCGCTCACGCAGGGCTTGCTCTTTCTTGCGTTCAAGTCCAAGGGTGTGATTCCACTCTCAATTTCAATCTTTCTTGCTGACTTGAAGTGTCATTTCTTATTTGCCAGCCAGCCAATCAACGTCTCTTAGAGCCAAATGTCAGGAGGTGAAATTGATCCAAGGGTATGGAACGCTTTGTGTGTTCTGGCTGATTTAGATGTCCGTCAGGTTCTAGATGTTATGGATGTCTGGGGAGAGCAGCATGGGGTCCCTTGAGCTAACCTGGAGAACCTAAAGGTTAGAGAAGCGGGCTTGTTATTGAAAGGTCACTGGTTCAAATCCCTATAATCGGCTGGAAAATTTGTGCCTGGAAAGTGTTTGTGAGTAATGCTGCCTGCCTTTTCAGGTGCCATTCATACGCTAGCTTTTAACATTGTGTCCCTATTTTGTGCATGTCAAAAATTGTAAAGATTTAAAAAAATATAGCAGACCTACAATCTCATAATTAATTATCACAATGTGACGATTCTGAATGTCACAATGTGTTGTGAGCTGGTAGATCATATTTTTTCTGCTATTTGTTGTAAGATTTAGTATTGTGTTTAAAGTGGTTAAATTTCAAACCTCCTCCAGTGGACCTTAGCTTACACCTACAGTATGGCGACCAAGAGAAGACACTGATGTACGGTGCTGCACCCAGGTGGGAAGATGTGCCTCTGTAGGACTGTGTAGCCAGTGTAGGAGCCTAGGAGGACTTTGCTGTAAAAATAAATCACCCTCATGTGAAGTGAGGGCTGCCACATGACGTCATGGGGGACATTCATTCAATGCCGCTATATACGTTACGAGACATAAATGCATGTGTTATAATATCACATCCGTTTGAAGTGAGGGGCACTCCTATCATTTTCCGTCTTCAATTTACTGCCCTCACTTTTATCTTCAATATGTACTTTGCTCAGCCAATAGAATTGCTATGGGGGGGATCAGCCAATCGCAAGCCAATGTTTGTGCTCACAAAATCCCGGAAAGCTGGGCATAGGAGCGGCTAGCGCCCCTCAAAAGCCAGTCACGATATGTATTTATATTGGCCACATGTCGTCTCACGTTGTCATTTAGTGCCCGAAACAAAGTCCATAGACTTGGCTGCCGCCTGCCATATGACATCATTTCAAAAGCCTCCTCCTGTCTGTATTTATAAAGACAATAAGAATGACTGCCCACTCCATTAGGAAAAGAAAAAGACTGCATGGTCAGCAAATAGATGTTCAAAAGAAGACTGGGGGAGGAGGGGGTCCCTGGCAGGAGGCTTGTTTGTGGAGAGGGGGGTCTCTGCAGACCACAGCCATTACTGATCTGCCATCAGCCTGTCTGGGGACAGGATTAGGAGGATGAGTGTTGAGGTGAGGGTTAGATACAGATAGACCCACACAGCCACCGCCTGGACCACCACACATGCAAACAAGCGCATTATATAACTAATTTACCTAAGCATCACCTAACACATGTCCGGTTTGATGTGAGCCTTTATCGGCTCAGTACAGACTAGAATGTTTTGTGATTACAGAAAGCATATGATCGGAGCAGTTTGTCAGTATAAAACCGTGTATGGTATAACGCAGTGGTTTTCAAACTTTTTTGCCCAAGTCAAACCAAGTAAAAATTGGGTCACTATAGGATCACTACAATAAGTAAGCTTCTGCAAGATTTTTGAACAGCAGCACAGCACAGTTTATAGCTATTTAAAGTTTGGCACCAAGTTCTCTTATTACTGAACTTGAACTATAGTGTGAAATTACAGTACATGATGGGTACTGTATGTTGATGTACAACATGCAGATGGTCATCCATAATTTAGTGCATTTTTAAAGCTCAAAACTCCAGCTCAGAATCACTTTATTGCCAGTATGGAGTATTGAGTTAATTGAGTTAAGGTGCCGCACTGCCGCATGTCAAAGGAATGCACAGGGAGGTGCTGAACACAGGGAAGAATCAGTTGTGAATGAATTGCAGTCAAAAAAAAAAAAATAGTAGTCAGTGAGTTTTATTACAGAAAATTAGCAACATTTGGACATAGCAGTCTTCATACCCTGAAGAAGACTGCTACGTCTTTTAATTTATTTTGTGTAGTCCCAAAGGGAACTGTGCTGATCAGAAGCTCACTGTCACACAGAAGGTGTTGCATCATCAGCTTCCACAAACTGAGCGAGGCCGGGTGAACATCCAAAGTTGGTCCAAGGAAGTGTAACTCCAGAATTTGACCTTTCACTCCAGTAGGATTAGTACCGCTCTCCTCGGGTCTGTTCATAGTCAAAGTAAACACCCTCATTTCCTCTGGTAACACATGTTCCTCTTGAAGACCTTGACTGAAATGTCCTCCAGTTTTACGTGCGTTTCAATAACCTTGGTTGTATCAGTTAACAGTGAAAGTGTACTGTAGTTTGAAGAGAAACCGATATCCGTAACCAAGATGAAAGGAAGTTAAATGGGGGATGAGCAGAGCTGTTAGGGAAATGTGCTTTTCTTGGATGGGGTGAAACGAATGTGTGTTTGCACACGCACGCACACACACACACACACACACACACACACACACACACCCACACCCCTCAAGATATGAGATTTAGCTCCCGTTTGAATATGTAATGAGGTTTACATGCATGATGAGCTGCTTGGTAGAACCCTAGCGAAGGAACTATGATCCATGTGGCTCACTCAGACTTTTGTGCTGCCAAAGATAACAGCGCAAACAAAGCCTGGGTGAAGCCTGCAGGCAGAGGAACCCCACCATCCCCCTTCACGCACATGTAGCACGCACACGCACGCGCACACACACACACACACACACACACACACACACACACACACACGCACAGCAGTGGTAGCCTCCTCATATTTGATTGGTGATGGTGAATTAGCCCCCACTCTATCTTGGCATACCTGTAGGTCATACTCCATTGCCTGAGGTGTCCACAGGTTATTAGGCTCTCATTTCCTCTTGACTTTCATGTCTGCTTTGATGACTAGTAGGTGTTTTGGGAGCTGTGTATCTTGTCATGTAACCAAGTAGGTCATTTGGTAGCCATTAGGCCTATAGAACTGCACAATATATAAAACAAATTACCTGCATCACAATATTAATTAACAATCTAGTAACAATATTAACATGCACAATAGATACAGTAGACATCACAAAAGACTGCTTGAACTTCAATAAATGGTATACTGTAGTACTTTCTGAATATCAATACATCACTTGGAGTCCTACTAATTAACCTTTTTTCGGGTTTTAGTACATCTTAACCATCCATGTATAGGAGGCTTTTGTTTAGATTAGAAGTTATAGGGACACGGTTAGTAATGTGCCGAGTCGGAATGGCGATGAGTGGGAATAGCGGGCCGGTGTGTAACTGTATTGCTGGTGATATATATTCATTGTCAATAGCAACTGTAGCCAAATGCAACATTTTCAGTAAAACTATGTTGTTGAAAAGGAAATATAATTTCTTTCTTTTAAAAGTGTGTGTTTTCAGTGTGTACAACTATGCATACAGTAGGCTATATTCATTGTCTGGGTTCTATGTTAGCAGCAAACCTAAAGCAGAAAGACATTATGTATACTTCAATATTTGTTTACTTATCGCGAGTCATAGTCATTGCAATACACATATTTTCCTAATATTGTGCAACACTATCTGTACATGCACATTGACATGATTATGAGGTGATGGTCAATTAGATTTTGGCACTGTATCTAATGTAGTTGATATAGCTGAGATGCTTTTGTTTTACTGTAGAATGGATAGTTTAATACAGTATATTCTTTCCATAATCCAGCGTTATTTGGATGTCTGCCTTTGTTTATTGTGCATATACCTTCAAATCAATCAGATAGCCACATGTAGAGTAAACCTGATTCAGATTGTGTCCCAGTCTCACTGCCATTACAGGGTGAATTATTTACTAATTCATTTGACCAGTATTCGAAAGCAAATTTTATACATTATTATGTGTCTGGCAACTCAGCTTTTGCCATCTGAATGGCTTGCTGATTAAGCAAAACCCTCCCATCTGGTCTAAAGGCTATTTCCTCCCTTCTAAGTAAAGCAATAATTCAGAGGCATGAAGACAGCTGCCATTATTTTCATTTCCATAGAATAAAACTATACAAAAAAGTGAATACATAGGAATTGGTCCAGGGACATATCATGGTAATTGGGAATCCTTTTTCTACTTTGAGATGAAAGAATGTGAGCATTATACAAAGCCAAAGGTGATGTGAACGTACATAAATAGTATCAGTTATGGTTATAAAAGGATAGAGAGATTCATAACCACACCACAGGGTGTTGTGTTATATCTAGGCCAATGTAATCCATTACTGTAGGCACAGAAAAATGAATGACAATAATTATGTGAGCAGTTACGATAGAATGGTTTCAGGCATGGATACCGTACCTTCCCTAATGCCAAACAGCTTTTATTGTCCAGGTATGTGTACGTATTTCATATTGACTAGGATGAATTCCTTCCCAGTGATTGAAACATACTGTAGTCGTGCTGCGTCAGTGTGGTGGGTCAGACGTGTTGTAGAAACTGTGATAGTGTACACATAATATTTGCAGCTCCTGGCTGTGTAGGGGAAGAGATTGACAAGTTAAATCTAATCTACAGCATGCAGCACATTCATGAGCATCCATTAGCCACAGGGCTTAATGTGCAGGATGTGTCTCCTACTTCTTACCAGCATCACATGATAGTTTAATGGCTGCACAGAGACGGATTACTTTTGCACTCTTTGTCTCTATTTTTAACTTAAATGCAGTATGGTGTAAGATGAGCACCTCAGAAGTCATTAGCAGTTACAGTATAACAGGTACCTTGACGGTACTTACAGCGGCATCAGCAGTTTCATTTATAGCGGTACAGTAGCTTCCGTGGATTCTTCCAGCATACAGTATAACCTACGTATATAAATCGATTAACACTGCAGACTGATACAGCACATGTACTGCAGAAGTCCCATTTCTTTTGTTGCATTCTTGGAAGTCAACTCAGGGATCTTAGTTGTTTATTTTGTTTGTTGTTTACTGATTTGGTTTTGAAGACCAAATTATTACCCCCTTTAGTAAAAGAAACAACTAACATCCCTGCATGCATGCGTGCATGCTGAATTTGCATCTAGTGGCAGAAGGAACTACCATGTACTGTATATTTCATTCTAAAACGGTTAGTCCCAATACTTGATTCTGATTGGCTGGTTACCGTCACTTTATATCATTCTCAGCTGATTCCGCATCTCTGTAGCTGTACTGGGGAAGGGGAGCGCTTGATTGCCTTACGAACCCATGCCGTGCGGGCGTCTAAGCACCGCCCGGCTCATATGACTGTGAATGTGTGACTCCAGGCAGCTCCGTAAAGACATCAAGCGCTATTCTCCCGTCACATAGTCTACTTGCCGAGCAAAACAAGGAAGTGATGTGGCTCGCTCTGGTGGCGCAAAGCGTAGCTACTTTTGTGAATTTAATCGTTTTATTAGGTTAATATTGCTATATGTTTGTAACCGTTTTAGAAAAGCAATAAGCCACTCGAGGCCCCAGCTTATCGGGTATTTTACAATGGCTGTATCGGGTATTGTAAAATACCCGATAACCTGAGACCTCTCGTGGCTTATTGCTTAAATAACATATTGGGGTCCGCTTTGAGTGACATGTTTTGGCTTCGTCATGGCTCCCATTCCCCAAAGTTACCCCTAGACCCCCAGCCCCCCAATACCCCCTACTGCTATTGGGTATTTGTCTGTAAATTGATCCTGACAGAGAAGGATTGAACCAGAAAAGATCAAGAGAGCATTCACCAAGGGCAGATGATGTAGTTCCCGCCAGTGTCAGATAAAGTGACATACAGTATGTAGTTGATAGCATTGAACTAGAACTAGACCATGAACAATATATCGGTTTGTCCGATCGGTATACCAGAAATTATGCAGCCGATTTGTCCTGATATTTTTACCATTTTCAACCAGTAATCCCTACTTTTTGGCATGTAAGCAAACGCAGGCGAACATCGCAAGATACAAGATTTTGAATTTTATATATATTATACTCTCCAAAATCGAGATCAGGATCAGACCCGAAAATCTGGCAGCGGTCGGGCTCTAGAGTGAACTAATATATAAACACCAGCAGACACAGCCAGAACTAATATACAAACACCAGCAGACACAGCCAGCGTGGAGGAGAATATCAGGTAGCAGTGGTCCTGCTGTGGACAATATTAGTGAAATACCAGGTCAAGTTATCTTTGTTTATTCTGCACGTTACACTTGCTGGTCCATGGAATTCAATTAGTGATGTTCTATTTTTCTTTCCACCATAATGTTCTAATATATACGGTGTCCCTGTGCAGTGGTTGTAGAGTGTGCAGGACTGATGGTGGTGGTGGTGTGAGTCGAGACATGCGGCTGACAGCCTTCTGCAGCCTGCAGTCCCCTGCTGGACTTGAATAACATAGTGACCTACTTAGGAGGAAGAAACGGATGAGAACGCACGCGCACACACACACACACACACACACACACACACACACACACACGTACACGCACGCATGCACGCACACACACACACACACACACACACACACACACACACACACTTTCACAACCGGGACTAATGGATAAAATAATTTCCTATTTTTTTGTGCCAATTTTAAGAGACACATTGCTGATGGGGAGATAGAGAGACAGAGGGTGAGGATGAGAAAGAGAAGAAACGGAGAGGAAGAGAAAGAGAAATAAAATATGGGCCGAGCGACAAAGAGCAGAGAAACGGAGCAAGTGAAAGTGAGAGAAATGGAGAAGTAAACGGGGAGACGGATATATAAAGAAATCGCAAATGAGACCGAGTGAATGCATTTCTTGTCTGACATATAACGGCTATCTAATCACGGTAAATAGAAACGACCCCCTGAGGCATGCTGGGACCATTTGGCTTGGCGCTCAGAGCTGGCATTGGCACCCTCGCTCATCTGGCCCTCTGCTTTCTCTGGAACCCTGGCTCATCTGGCCCTCTGCTTTCTCTGGAACTCAAGCTAAAGAAAATAAATACTACTCAAGTTTTGTACTTTTTTGTGTTTTTATTTTAGTTTTTACTTGAGTATTTCCATAGTATTTTGATACTACTAATCTCAGAGGCAAATATTGCACATTTTACTAGAGACCAGTTATTTTTGAAAAAGTTTGACAAATTTAGATTTTTTTTTAACTTGTAACAGAGTAATTTTATATTGTGGTATTACTATATTTACTTAAGTAAACAAGAATTGGAGTACTTTTGCCACCAGTGAAAGCTCCACACTGAAGGGCTGGGATGTTGGGGTGGAGTGGCAAAAGGGGGATGTGTGGGGGGGACTTCAACTCGCTACAGTCAAGTGCTGTTGGCAACCAATTAATGAGAGCAGTGAGGGAAGGGAAGCGGTTGGTGGGGGGCACCAAGTACAGCGCTTTTCTCAGCCTCCCGTTTCCATGGGCACGATAAGCTCTTTGGGAGGGGGGTTGGGCTTGTGTCACAGATGTGTGTGTGTCTGTGTGCGTGCGAAGTGCGTGCGTGGGTGTGTGCACATTTGTGTATACACAGGTGTGTGTGTGTGTGTGTGAGGAGTTGGAGTTTGCAGCGGGGGGGGGGGGGGGGGGGGGGTAAAGAGTGGAACAGGTACGGACTGTTATGATCCCCGTGGTTCTAAAAGACACCTTTGTGTTTTTTTTTAATCAACTGCTAACTTTACGACCTGACGCCTTTTTGCTTCTTCAGTCTGTGCCCGTTAGAAACCTCTCCTCTCCTCTCCTCTCCTCTCCTCTCCTCTCCTCTCCTCTCCTCTCCTCTCCTCTCCTCTCCTCCTACAGAGAAAGCGGCACTCTGCCACTGGATCAACTGCCAGTGAAGCTGCCCTTAGTTTGGTTCCAGCTCAGTTTCATTCACACAGAACAAACGCCTGCATTATTCAGTTGCAGAACAGTCATCACTCTGCCAGACCACAGGGTTTCACCGTAACACACTTTCTGACTGCTATATTTACTGTTAGTAGTGCTCGATTACATTTCATTGCAGTGCTTCTGCACTGCTGAACTCTTGCCATGACATGGACCATAATACAGCTCCATCGAATAGAGTACAACCAGAATACAACAGAAAATGATAATAATATATATTAAAAAAAAAGCTTCACTGTGGCAGATTCTATAACAAATTATTCAATGAGAAGAACACAATGAAAATACCACAAAACACATTCATTCATTATAAATACAAGAGTATTAATTTAGCTATGAAAGTATTTTCTGATCATATCTTTTTCAAAGCTCCTGAATCAACACTGTAGAAAAAGTATGATACTGAGAGGACATGCCTGAGAATGGAGAATCTGCGCTACAGTCTAGTAACTCCTCCCTGGTTAATGGTCAAGTGATGATGTTGGTAAAGGTCAGATAGTGGTCTATGATATCAGTGGCCATGCTTGTGTCATTAACACCCACTGTGTGGCATCAAATTACTGCTAATGACAGTGGAAAACGTTATTGTAGGTTACAGGTCATGGGGTCATATACGACGCCATACGACAGAGCTAGTCAGTGACACTGTCAGACGAAGGTTGGGATTGATCCATGCAATTCCTATTTCCTCCAATAGCCTAGTGGGGGGTGTTATCTCCAGTCTGTAATTGGGCCCTAGACGTGATATCAGTTGATCTATACTGAATCAATGTGTGCAGATTAATTGAGCACGAGTGTTTATGATAAAAAAAAAAGGATCCCACTGCAAATCTGTCTATGCAGACACATTCAATGAAAAACACAAACCATGCACGGTACAGTATACCAACCTGCTTATACAGTAGGAGCACTTCAGTATCTGTCTATGCAGACACATTCTGCATAGATGAATCTGGTGATGAATGATGATGCAGTCTTCTCCATGTATCCAGGGTCAGTGTCATTCATGTATGGAGACGGCCATATATGGAGCGTGTTATGAGGCGTGATGGACTGACGGCCATATATGGAGTGTGTTATGAGGCGTGATGGACTGACGGCCATATATGGAGCGTGTTATGAGGCGTGATGGACTGACTGCCATATATGGAGCGTGTTATGAGGCGTGATGGACTGACTGCCATATATGGAGCGTGTTATGAGGCGTGATGGACTGACTGCCATATATGGTGGCGTGACGTGTCACGAGGCGTGATGTCACGAGGCATGATGGACTTACAACCATATATGGAGGCGTGACTGACGGTGCGACGGGTTTTGCAGGTTTTCATAGTAATATGTGACCTACAGTTGCAATAAAAGTATATTTACAGAAAAACGGGGGTAATTTATTTTGGCAAGCTAGAAGACTTGTCTAGGACCAGTTGCAAATTGCAGACAGGTGCTCTTTTATGGTGGTTTTGAAGGATGGTTTTGAATTGGTAGGGCAATCCACATTTTCCCCTGTTCCTTTCCACAGGCCAATTTGGGTCTGGAGTGGTTACATTTGGGGTTTTATGACCTCCTCACTCATGTCCGCAGTCAGTGAATGATCTAGAGTCCACAAAAGTAGTTCGGCAAACTGGACATGTTGTCAGGCACAATATCTGGTTGCCTTGATCTTGATCAGTTAAGCACTGCAACCTGCATGGAGATATACTATCAGGCTGTTGAGACAGCTTTATAACACAAAGAAGTATGAGGGGGCAAAGGTTTACATCCCACTGGACTTTGAATGGATCCACTATTGAGAGTTTATACTAAAGATTAAATGATTTATTAACACGTGGATGTACAGGTGCAGATGGACGAGACTCACGTTTGAAGTTTGTAGCTGGCGGCCGTTATGGCTCTGTTCTGAAGTGGTCAGTTGTCACTGTTCTGAAGTGGTCAGTTGTCACATGGCTCTGTTCTGAAGTGGTCAGTTGTTATGGCTCTGTTCTGAAGTGGTCAGTTGTTATGGCTCTGTTCTCAAGTGGTCAGTTGTCACATGGCTCTGTTCTCAAGTGGTCAGTTGTTACCATGTGACAACTGACCACTTGAGAACAGAGCCATATATGGCTCTGTTCTCAAGTGGTCAGTTGTCACATGGCTCTGTTCTGAAGTGGTCAGTTGTGGTCAGTTGTCACATGGCTCTGTTCTGAAGTGGTCAGTTGTCACATGGCTCTGTTCTGAAGTGGTCAGTTGTCACATGGCTCTGTTCTGAAGTGGTCAGTTGTCACATGGCTCTGTTCTGAAGTGGTCAGTTGTCACATGGCTCTGTTCTGAAGTGGTCAGTTGTCACATGGCTTTGTTCTGAAGTGGTCAGTTGTCACATGGCTCTGTTCTGAAGTAGTCAGTTGTCACATGGCTCTGTTCTGAAGTGGTCAGTTGTCACATGGCTTTCTTATGTGGTGGTGATTGTGAACAATTGATCTATGTATGTATCAAGTCCGTTGCTCTCCCCTTGTTCCCCATATATGGGGACTAGGTTGGTGGAGGGTGTATAGAGCCCAGGATCACATTAGATGATTGACACAGGGGTGAAAAATGGGTTACAAAATCGTGGGATAAAAAATATATTAAAAAATATATATATGTATGTAGGGGATACATGAAGGTTCGTCTTAACACCTGAACCTGGGTTATCAACTTTAGCAGTGGCTCAGGAGATGTAGCTGCCGTCTACAGTCTGAGAGTCAGAAGGTTCATGGTTCAATCCATGGCTTCTCCTGGCTTGCATGTCAAAGTGTCCTTGAGCAAGACACTGAACCTCCTAACTGCTCCCGATGAGCTGTTTGGTGCCTTGTGCATACAGTATGGTTGCCTATTGTGTAACAGTGTTGTGCCATTGCGGTGTGTGTGAATGAGTGGTCTGAAGACTGGTAAAGGTGCTGTATAACTCATAGGGATTCACTGTGTGGGACCATGGGAAGGTTTTTCTGTATAACTCATAGGGATTCACTGTGTGGGACCATGGGAAGGTTTTTCTGTATAACTCATAGGGATTCACTGTGTGGGACCATGGGAAGGTTTTTCTGTATAACTCATAGGGATTCACTGTGTGGGACCATGGGAAGGTTTTTCTGTATAACTCATAGGGATTCACTGTGTGGGACCATGGGAAGGTTTTTCTGTATAACTCATAGGGATTCACTGTGTGGGACCATGGGAAGGTTTTTCTGTATAACTCATAGGGATTCACTGTGTGGGACCATGGGAAGGTTTTTCTGTATAACTCATAGGGATTCACTGTGTGGGACCATGGGAAGGTTTTTCTGTATAACTCATAGGGATTCACTGTGTGGGACCATGGGAAGGTTTTTCTGTATAACTCATAGGGATTCACTGTGTGGGACCATGGGAAGGTTTTTCCGAAGAAGTTCCAAACACTTACAATTTACAATTTAGGCATTTAGCAGACGCTCTTAATCCAGAGCGATTTACTGTACATTAAGCAAGAACATAAAAGCATGGGAATACATCACATAAAAAGCATTTATCATGAAACATGCGTAAGCTAAGAACGTAACAGTGGAATATCTATATAATGAAACTATACATATAAACTATACATATATACTATACTATGCTATACATATGTACTATAACGTGCTATGACTACATACAATGCAATTATAGTGCTGTCTACATAACATGCTATAAGTCTGTATCAAATGCTATCTAAGTCTACAGAATATCTAAGGGGGTAGGGTAAATGCTATGGGCCATGATGGAGTCTGAAAAGGTGGGTTTTCAGACTACGGCGGAAGATTGGGAGTGATGCTGCAGTTCTGACTGCAATGGGAAGTGCATTCCACAGTTTTGGAGCCAGAAGGGAGAAGAGTTTGGAACGTGTGGAGCGTTGTCCCGGCGTTTTTAGTGAGGGTACTTCCCTTAGTGATTGAAGAGGGAATTGGCAGCAAGTGTCCCATTTAACCACACTTAAACCCAATACTTGATTATTCCCATGGGCTACACTAAATATCCTCACTGAAAATAGCTGATCTTACTTGATCACAAGGCATCACAACGTGATATGTTGTGAGCTTGTAGAGGAGCTGAAGGCCCTGGTGACTTTCAGGTATATAAGGTCTCCCCTGGGTGTAGTAGGTATCCATTTCAAAGACGGTTACAGTCTGTCTGAGAGGGGACAAAGCAGATAGTTCATCACAAGAGTACGGAGGTTGTGCAGCAGTGTTCGTTCAAGTAAGTCAAGTGTGGAAATAGCGGATCTGCAAGGTCACAGCATGACATTTTGTGAGCATTACAGATTTTCATTGTTTCCAAAATGGTCAAATCAAATCATTTATTTAATCTATAATGTATTAGAATCATGTAAAATAATTGGACTTATTACAGATATACTGTACATTAATAATCGTAAAACAAGGACTTCATGGGAGGCCAAGCAGAAACATAGCCTATACTAGACATTGATTTATTGAAATACATAACCTTCTTGAGATCAACCATCTCATTTTCAAAGGGGTTCTTAAGGTGCAAAACACTGAAAAACATCAAAAGGGAAAGAAAGAAAGACATAAATATACATGCATAGTGAAGCTTTCTGTCACCTTCAACAATCCCCACACACCACCATACAGCCCACCCAAAATATGGACGCATGATTACGCAAGCGGTCAATGATTATATAGATGAAATTCAAGTATTGTATTATGGTATGCTACAATCTAATTAATGAACCGGGGTTCATTTTGTACCTTATCCTGTGATCACGCACGCACGCACGCATGCACGCACGGAAGCACGCACGCGCGCACACACACACACACGCACAAGCACACGCACACGCACACGCACACGCACACGCACACGCACACGCACACACACGCACACGCACACACACACGCGCGCGCACACACAGATGATGGTAGTTCTACGAGACACAAAGGTGTTAGTCCAGCAGTTTACTTGATTTCACTGAGATAAATGGTCAGCGGAGCACTGATACAATAATAGGTTTAGGAAGCCAATAGCCTGATATGTCTGTGGACGCCCACGCCAAAGACAGGCTGTATATTACAGGCAGGCTGCGGTCCTGTCCAGAGGGAATTCTTTCGGTATGAACGTGTCTGAGAGACATGATAGAGGTGATGGAGACCCCCCGATTCATCACATCCCCTCCTCCTTTCCTGCATGTCTCGCTGACGGGCAGAAACCTTGTATGTCCAGAACCGTTACGTTATGTGAAATGGAACAAAAGAACCCGTGTTCCAATGCATCCATTCCAATGTGGTTGTTATTATAAAACCCACTGGCAGACGGAACCACTTTTAACCTGGTGCCGTCCCTATGTATGTTGTTAACTTGTTATAGGCGGAAATATTGCACATTGCTATTTGCTATACTTTTGCATGACACTATAAAATAGGGAATAAATTTATGAAAAATGAAAAACTAAAAGATGAAATTTGGAGATACAGGTTTCTGCCCGACAGCAAAGGGATGAGCAGAAGAAGATGGCTCTTTGTCTACCTTACAGAGAGGAAGGAGGATGCGAGTGAACAACGTCAGATAATATTTCTTTTTTTTGTGCCTCATTCCAGATTACTAACTCTTATAAATGGTTTCACAATGCAGCTAGTTGTTGTTGGGAATGGGGGAGGATAGATGGTTTGGTTGAAAGGTTATTTGACACAGGACATGGGGAATGTATTATGTGATCCGTCCTCGCTGGATGACATGTCATCATGGAGGGGAATCAGCCTGCAGAAAAAGGGGCCCTTCACATTGCATTCTCAGACGAAAGGTTCCCTCGATCAGGCCACGCTTCACTGGACAGGGACCTTTTTTTACTGGTTTCCATCAAGCTTTGCTTTGGAAGCCTTTGATTGGTAGAATCTGGCTACCGGTGACTAATGGTAGTCAAGGAAGTACAGTATCTTCAGTTTTCTATTTCATGATAACATCGGGAGGTGGAGAGAGGATTCCAAACAAGGGATTGACAAACAACCTTGGTTGGGGGTTCCAGTTTGAGGGCAATGGAATGTAAGGACGTGGAAGTGCAGGGGTGTGTGTCTATATTTCAGGTGCACGCATGTGAGCGTGTGCCCATGTTTGCAAACACATCTGTGTGTGTGTGTGTGTGTGTGTGTGTGTGTGTGTGTGTGTGTGTGTGTGTGTGTGTGTGTGTGTGTGTGTGTGTGTGTGTGTGTGTGTGTGTGTGTGTGTGTGTGTGTGTGTGTGTGTGTGTGTGTGTGTGTGTGTGTGTGTGTGAGAGAGAGAGAAAGGTAAGCCTATACACGTAGATTGTTACACTCCTGTTTTTACACCTAAACCCTGGCACACTAAAGCCTTTGTCTTGTGTCCTGCTGTGGTCTTGCAGAGTTTGAAATTGAGAATGGAAACTTCATCATTCAATCCCTAGGACTCCCCAATGTATAGGCCTCATTCTATTGGACCTCCCCAGTCAGTCATGCAATGAGATTACAGAACCGCAGCACTTGTCAATCACACAACAGGAATTCGCGCTGATACCCAAAACCTCCTGTCCTAGGCTCCCATGGGACATACTAAAAAGGCAAAAAGATAGGCTGACAGTATATTGAAATTCACTTCTATTCTTCACGGAATGAAAGGGAGTTGCGAAATGCAGGAATGGGCAGTCGGGGGGAAATTGTCTAGGCTAGAGACAAATATCGCACATCCCTAAACTTTAGCGTCTGGATCGTGAGAGAAACTTCTGCAGAACTTACAGTACTGAAGTTAACTAACCAAGTTAACTACTCCAGTGGTTCTAAAAGTGAGGTCCACAGGGACCCCCAGAGTCCTTGAGGAGGTTAGAGGGGGTCTCCACTAGCAAAACTAGTTAATATAGCATCGATATAAATTCTAGTGTGAACAATTTTTTCTTGGGGGTCACTGGCACAAGTGATTTTCAGATGGGGCTCTGCACATCATATCATACATCAATTTGACATGAAAAACTTTGAGAACCACGTCTGTAGAGGTATGATGTATGGCTCCAAAGCCCTCCACAGTTCATGCATATATATATTTTTTTTAGATTTGTGTTTATTTATTTAACATTTCATGGCATTAACATGAAACAATCCAGAGGATAGGTCTTAAAAGCATTACTAAAATGGCTGTTCTGCGTGTGTGCGTGTGTAGCTGTATATTTTACACTATGTGTATGTGTGTGCGTCCATCCGTGGCCAGAATCTCAACTCCATCACAGAGTATTATGTAACGATTGACAGATCAATACAGACTCTGTAGACTGAGGAAGCAAGAGCTGGAACATAAAAGGACATCAGGAGGCCTGCTGGAAGCTGAGGTTGAACCAGGGGCACTGCTTTCTTTGCTTCCACATTCAACTCACCTGCTTCCATCTCTTAAAAATCCCAGGTGCTGAACCTGTCTTCTCCTCTATCCCCTCTGGGCTTTCTGCCAAACCTCATGGGACTCTTATTTAGGACCTCCCTAGAGAGAGAGAGAGAGAGAGAGAGAGAGAGAGAGAGAGTTCTCAAGTGAGCGAGTGTCTGTGGTGTGCATGTGTGTGGGAGAGTACAATTTACTACTGTACTGTGGGATGCTGCAGTCAGGTGCACAGGCCAAGGATCCTGATGTATGTCTAGCTTTGTGCTGGGCTTGTAGAAATATCCCAGGGTCGTGAAGAGGAAGAATGGAGGTCAGTGGTTTATCTCTCACACAATACAAAGGTCTTCTACAGAGGAATTCACTCTCTTGTTAGGGGCCGGGCAGGGTCCCTCTCATATTTGCCTTTCTTCTTCCTATCAGGAAATCTTGCCTTCCCATCCACACACAATTTTGCACATAAGTCCAAACTTCCTTAACTTGTTTGGGCTACTGATTATGTTGTAGCAACAATCGTCCATCTGTCCCTACGTGTCAGTCTGGCTAGCTAGTAGAGTTCTCTGTTCTCCTGCGCTGTTTAGATCGTAGTAGTGGATCTGCTTTCCTTCGCATCTGAACGATTGGAGCTTTTTTTTAAGGATGGTGATGTCTTCATCATTCCGTTTCATCTGTTCCATTGCCTGGAACTTGCTGTCTGTCTGTCTGTCTGTGTGTGTGTGTGTGTGTGTGTGTGTGTGTGAGTGTGAGTGTGTGTTGCTTTCTGTTGCTGTCGGTAGTCATGGCTGCCATTTCCCACCTGATGTCATGTGGGAGTCCTGACTGCTCCAAACCAAATAACCGCTAGCTTGCATAACGTCTTCCGACTACGGCATAAATCTAAGATGACACCATCTCCCACCATGCAACAGCTTGATGAAGGAAAAACATTTGATAATAACAAAAACACACGTGTTTCGTATGGATGTTAGATCGGCATGGTGGAACGGTGTGGTCTCAACGTGTGGATCTCAGACCATCATGTGACACCCTGTGACATCAGCCATCTATGACGTATGACTCTGAATTTGGCCACGGGTTTCATCATGATTAGAGCCCCATTGGCTAAAGATCTCACAATGTATATCAAGTAATTATGCGCAAAGAATTATTGCGACCGAAGGGCGCAGTTAACTATGGAATCGTGCATTTCCTGTCCGTCAGTGTATCACTCAAAATCCCCATACATGGGAAAGCCCATGGTGCCCAGGTCTTGTGACATCACATGACATCATCAGTGATGAAGATCCCTGATGTCATTGAAATGCGACCTGCTGTCGCAATTAAGCCCATGATGTCATCAATATTTACGTTCTCAACAGGCCCTGGGCCCTCATCACACTAAAGACACTGCCCCCGCTGTCACCCTTAGATCTCCATATATGGAGCTGATCTTTTCTGACATTCATGTTGACCTCATCAAACCCTGTACACTCAAGACACGCTCCATATGTTGATCTGACCCCCATGCCAAAGCACCAGTGCTCGCCCATAGTCTGCTGTCACCCAGGCGGATGCGTGCAAACGACCTTGCGTGTTTGCATGTATACATTGCAGGGAACATAAAATGAACAGTACCCTAGTGGGAATACATACCAACTAGACCCCGTCTATTTACGGCTGGATATTTTCTATCTATTTTCTATTTTAATAGTTGCCATATCAAGAGATAAGATAAAGTATGTTTGTATAGCGGCTAGTCCCAAAGAGGCCTTTGCAAGCTACTCTACTTCCAAGCTGACCCAATTCGAGTACTATACTCACTGGCTCTGTTCTGGTAGTTGTTCTATTGCAGTGGTTCAGTGGGGTCTATTTAGCCTCAGGGTTCCTTGAGGGTGTTCCAAATGTATCTACGCTTACAGGTCTGAGGTCTGTATAACTTTGAGAGTTATTAGGTCCTTGAAATGAAAAAGTTTGAGAACCACTGTTCTATTGTAATAAATGCTCTTGTATATCTGACAGCTTTGTATAACAGCTGCATTATATGCATGCATAATTTTTTCTTCTTCTTCTTCTTTCTTCTACATTTTTATCCCATGTTTTTGTAACCCAGTTTTTTCACCCGGTGCCAATTGCCTAAGCTGTAATCCTGGGCGCTGCTCTCCCTCTGCGAACCTGGGGAGAGCCCCGAACTGAGCTCATGCTTCCTTCAATGCATGAGGAGTGAGCAGGCCGCTTCTTATCACCTGACAGGGGAGCGGTTACCCCAGTAGGACGTAGCACGTGGAAGGAACGCATTATTCCAGCCAGTTCCTTTCCCCTCGCAGGCGCCCCAGCGTACCTATACCCTGGGGGACACAGGGAGAACATGCAAACTCCACACAGAAAGGCCCTTTCGCCAAACCCCACCTATATGGGCGCTGATGAGAGAACATAGACCAGTACTATACTAATTCTAATAGGTATTCCTATTCCGAAATGGCTCACACTTTGATGTATTGTGTGCATTTAGATCTGCTAATAATTTTGTCCCCCTTACCAACTGACCCCCGCGGCACCCACTTTAAAAGCCAATGTGCAATTATTATGATTATTATTTGCAGCTGTAGGAAGAAATGCCTTATAGGTTATGCCTTATGCTATTGCTACTGAAACATGCATCTCCCACCAGGATGTTGTGCATCAAATGGAAACATGACATCATGCTCCTTAAAAGCATAGATAACGAACACATTGCAGATAGTTCTGCTGTTGTATTTTATGACCAGTGGTGTTCCTAGGGGCCAAGACATTAGTCCCAATGAACTCTC
Source organism: Protomyctophum bolini (assembly GCF_963924005.1). Taxonomy (NCBI): domain Eukaryota; kingdom Metazoa; phylum Chordata; class Actinopteri; order Myctophiformes; family Myctophidae; genus Protomyctophum; species Protomyctophum bolini. The sequence continues at coordinate 26,811,962 of NC_137867.1, read as the reverse complement.
GGTGGTCAGGGGTGGCTGTATATTTTTGAGAGAGCAGCTTTAACCTGCAATAAATTGTCAGGTTTCTCAGACAAGGTTGTGACCTCTTTGCAGCCGCTCCGTTCCTAAGGGATGTGTCTCAGGTTTTATTGGGGTGTGTGTGTGTGTGTGTGTGTGTGTGTGTGTGTGTGTGTGTGTGTGTGTGTGTGTGTGTGTGTGTGTGTGTGTGTGTGTGCGTGTGCGTGTGCGTGCGTCATGCGCGTGTGCGTGCGTGCATGCGTCGTGCGTGCGTGCACGCTTTGTGTCTATGTGTTCCATTGCATGTACAACAGTTCACAGTGCAACATGTTTTGAAGGGGCCAAACCAAAGTCAATCAACTTTGTGAACTTGGACATAGAGTTGAAAACAACCCCTGTCAATGTACCAACGCTTAGTTCTGATCAAAGATTTGTGATGAGACAAAATCGAGACAGAAAATGTATAATAAATAATAACAACCAGTCATTCATATTCTCACTACAGCATCCCAGCTAAGACCCCTTGGTATAAATTGCCCATGGACCATGCAGATTATGATTATGGACATTGATAATTCTTCCTATTCTTACCATTCTGTTGGCAATAGAGGCATGCTAAATACAGTAGCAACGTAGCAAAATCCGTTCAATCGCAAACATCACATTTGTGTTATGTTATGTTCATCACATAGGCAACTTTAATTGCATTAACATTTCTCAAATATATTTCTCAATTCTGCTGTACATTAATTTCTGACTGCGTATCCATTGAGGATGAATTTGTTTCAGAATTAGTCTTGTGTGGTGCATGTGATGACATTGTTTTGGCAATTTGCATGTGTATGAAAAAGAACAGGGCAATGATCAGGGAAAGGCTATAATGAAAATGGATGATAATGCCTTGTATCAATTACATTTGTACAGGGCCGTCTGGGAACACAAATCAGGGTGGGAATGTAAATTATATCATTCACTACTTGATCATTTTTATTTCGGTTTGGAGAGACCCCCATGTCTGCTGCTATATGTCTCTCCAAACTGATATAAAAATATCAATGGAGCAGCCAGCTAGTGGCATAGTGTGGCATCCTGCTGATCAGTCAAACTACTGTAGACCATTTTGAGAGATAGCTAAGTGTGGTTACAGCGATGCAAGTCGTTGGTTGCACCTGCCGGCACCCAAAGAAGCTGTTGGGTAAAATAGCATTTGTATGGTTCAAGGTGGACTCCATAGAGGTCCCTCAATAAGCGATTAAAAATTGGGCCTGATTGGCCATTGAATTCATGATATATATATATATATATATCCTAGCCAATTATAGTTAAACGTTATGGAATATAAAAAAGCAGTTTGACACTCCATCTGGCAGATACAGTAATTAGTCTCATGAATTTGTCTCAGGGAAGGAAGTAAGGAACCTCACCAGGGAACAAGAACAAATGTATACATGACCAACACTGGACTGTTTAAGTAATGCATTATTAAATGGTATTTGAAGGAGGATTTGCTATTAGATTGACGTAAATGGGACATCATATCATCATCATACTTTGGCAGAATACCAATTTGGTCTATAGCATCAAATACTTCCTGTGGCCAGTCCAGAGGGCCTGTGCACTATGAAGACAACATTTTAGCAATGGGCATTTATATACTGTATAGTTCAGCAACTATATAAAAACTTTTTTGCATGCGTTTTGCTTCACCCCATTTTCTTATCTATGGAAGCCATATCTCACTGCCTGTTGTCAGGGGAGCTTCTTTACACAGTACATGTTTTCACCGACAAGTACACATCCTTTGTAAGATAGTTAGATCTTAGCTGAAGTAGTTGTGATTGTCCCTGTCTTGCTTCCACTTAGATGCAATCAGCCGAGGGCTGGCAGAGGAAGGAGTTTTTTCGGCCTACTCATTCTCAGGAATGGCTGGAGTTGATCCATTTCAATAAGTGCTGGAGGCAAAGGAGCCATGCTTCCTCCGGTGCTCTTAGAGGAAATTACCCAGTAGGCTCTGCGTTCTCACACATAAGCTGCCTCTGTAATTACAGGCTTGTGCTGCTGAGGCTGTATCTGCTACAGCTGCTGGGGTCATAGCCTTGCGTCTCTGCAGAGCCAGGTTGTGTAAGCGTAAGACGTGCATACGGATGTGCACATGCATTTACATTCACTGGATCACAAATGGCTACTTGGACAAATAGACACTCTGCTTGCAAGTGTCGATGGATGCAGGCATTTAATGTAGGTGTACAGTACATGGATGAACACACACACACACACACACACACACACACACACCCTGATAAACATACAAGCAGTGAGTGGAAATGTTTACCCAGGACATACATGCATGCCTTTGTCTGACTGATGACTCCTTCGTATGTTCAGACATCTGCCACACACTTAAAACACACACATGGAAACCATTACATTCCTGCTACTGTTCCAGCCAAAGCGCCCATTCAAGAGCCTATGATTATTATCATAGCACTGTATAGCAAGAGTTCCTTATCGTGTTTTTTTCCTTCTGTTTCTCCAAGCATATATCTGACTGGTTCAGAGCCACGTTGGTGGTATATACAGATGGACAGGCTTCGCTACGTTCCAAGTCTTGTAAGAGTAAATTGTGACTGGAATAATAACAAGACAGCGTCTAAATAACAGTGTGGTTTTACATAACAGTGTGGTTTTACGTGGATCTACGATTTCATGTGCCCAGTTTGTGACGTTATATGTTTTCATGTTTGGGCAAAGCTCGTGTCGGTAGATCAATCGCCTTTGAACCACATGGTCCTGGGTTCAAATCCAGGCACCGGCAACTCGGCTTCGGTAACTAAGTTGTGTGATAATTACTGGGAGCTGATGACACTGTAGGTGTTGCGCTCCAGCTCAGCAATTCAACTCCCAGGGTTCTATTGCATAGATATAGACAATAGACATCCTCGTTCTTGGCCCGATCAACAATAAACCACTCTGACCTACTTGCTTATTTATAAAATTTTCACAAATTTCACAAAAACTGTGCTGTCATGGCCTACTGGGCTGGCAGCGTGCACAAGAAATGTGACGCATAGTCGCATACACAATAGAAGTCAGTGGGGGTCAGATAGGCCTGAAACCTTACACAAATTTGAGCACAACATGGTGTCTGTCATGTGTAGGATGAGTGAGTGGTCAGATGACGAGCATGTGCTCGTGTGCGTGCGTGTGCATTGCTGAGAGTTGTCAAAGGCAAAATTATGTTACTGACTGACTGTCTTGAATCTTTCAATCTTTTTTTTTTGTTATCAAATGTTTTTTATTTAAGACAATAAATCACAATAAGACACGTTAACATCAAGAATGATGACATTCATTGTCATTGAGATGACAAAACACATAACACAAAAACAAACAAACAATCCCACCCACCCCTCCCCCCGGGACCAAAGATGCCACAAAATGTCAGTTCTCCTACTACTGTGCAATGGGAACAAAAAATAAATAATGATAATAATAATAATAATGACTAAATCATGCCCTTAACCAAATCTGCAATACCAGACCAAATCTCAATGTTTTCCTCTTTTGAATCTTTCAATCTTGAATGCTGGTAATGTGTGAGTTTATTTGGTTGTGATGAAAGTCAATGTTAAGTGTGGATATCCCAAGATGGGCAATATGTGTTACATCAAGTATAACAACACAGAAACATGTAACAAATATAAACTAAAGATATAAACACACAACACAAAAGATCAGTATCCACACCACCCAAGCCCCTAGCTTGTTGTAATTCAGCTACCTCCTCCTGCTAATAGTGATGCCACGGATGGAAGCAGGAATGAAGGAGAATTTGTACCTGTCACAAGGGCACTTAACCATTAGCCAGATGATAATAGCTTGTATTCAGAGTTCAGACGATGGGACTTTCTGAATGGATGGTTGCAGCTTTGTCAAGCTTTTATCAAATATGTATATACTGATAACAGAAAATGCGATTACTCTTGTCGTTCTGGAATTTAGCCAGCTGCCTTAGACAGAAGATGTGCTGCTGATCGTTCTAATGAATGGACCAGGTATATTTGTTTAGTTAGTTAGTCATTTAGTTCTCCCACTGAGTGAATATAATTTGCTAAATCTCACTGATAGTGATAATCCTGGAATCAAGGAGCACCATGGAGAATGTTTATCTTGACAATCAGTGAGTCAGTCAGTCAGTCAGTCAGTCGCTGCTTTACAGATTATAGAGGGTCTAAGTGGTTAACTAGTCATTCACTAAGTTGGTCAGTTAATTTGTGAATCAGCAAGTCAGTTTCATTGGTCACTATAGGCCAGCATTTCAGTTAGCTAGGTGATGACAATGTAATTGTCATCTAGTTACTATCCACCGTTTCATAGTCAGAGAAGTGATCAATATATTCTGTTGTTTCCCGTTATAGATTTGTGTATTATAGCTCTTGGGCAATGGCAGTTTGACAGCATGGAGCTTCAGAGATGAGTTAAGTTTATGAATGGTGTAGGCTGGCGAATTGTGTGCTTGATTTGAATATTGGATTGTAGTTTTGTTTATGATAAAAAGAAAACGTGTTTATTGTTATGCCGTCTGAAAATAAATGTGTTCCTGCTGTCTTCATCAAGTCTCCTTTGGAAATGGGATTAACCTGATTAAATAAAGTTTAAATGGTGGCTATTGGAATTTAGGAGTAGTGTTTGAGATGCTTGGCCCAGAACGCTGTATACACATATGTACAGTACTGGTTTGGTAAATTGGTACTGACTGAGAGCCTTTGCATATGGAAAGGTTGAATGACGGTTCTTCTATGGATTATATTATATATTATATATAAGTAATATACTGTATATACAGCATAAGCGTGTGTCTTTAATGGTCAATTATTGCATATGTCAAATATACGCTATACAATGTGTGTATGTGTTTTTGTTTTCTTATTTCTCCCCTTTTTTCTGAAGCATAGCCTATATAATAGGCCTTATTATATTATGTCATAAAACATCAAATGGTCATATGGATTTAAAGACATCTAATAAAGACAAAATAAAGTAGAGCCGACTGCCACATCTTTTTTTAATATAAAATAAACAAACACACTAAGGAAAATATATAACATTACCTATAGCTGGAAACTAGCAGCCATAGAGATGTGTCTTGGAATGTTGAGTAAAAGGTGGTTTGCACCCCTCACAGGGAACTTTATGAGCTTGTTAAAATAAAATAAATACTATTTTCTTAGTCTCTGTCTAAGCTTCTTCCTTAATATTTTATGCAGAGTGAGTCTCTTTCTGCCAGTTTTCCTTTAGGTTTTGTGACCGCCACACCTGCAGTCAACCCTGAACAAAGGACAAAGAAGGCGCAACAGTTTACAGTGCACTTTATGGCATGTATGTAACATACCACCACGTTGTCAGAGCGACAACAAAGACAACCACGTCATTAACCCCCGTCATTAACCCCTCCACAACCCTCCATCCACTCCATCCCACCCTCACAATCTTGCTACATTCTCTCCTTTTTGTTACTTGTCACCAACATTGTGTCATTTCCCTTGCACCCTTTGGCGACCCTGCTGTAAACTAACCTTCATTCGTCAGTATATCCATATGGTTTCACGCAGCATCTCAACCTCAAACCTCTCATTAGATTCCATTAGAATCCATTTAAGCCTGACATGCTGTCATTACTGGAAAGCTTTGAGGTGAATTTAATTAGAATGTGTAACTCATGTTCCCATTTGTGGTTCATAAACCGCCACCACAGGGCTCCAGATCAGTTTCTCTTTTTTCTAAGTTTTCTTATTCTTCAAATAAATAAATTAAACTGACAGAACAACTCGGGAAATTCCCAGGGTGGTCTCTGGATCCTAACAGTATACTTTATCATTAATAAACACTTATTGTGTTGCTCATTTCTTCACTCCCTCCATACCTGCTACCCTTCTTCCACCCCTACACCCCTCCCTCCCTCCGTCCTTACCCCGATCTCTCGTCTTACCCCTCCTTCCTGCACTCCAACCCTCCTCAGGCAGAGATGAATCATTAGCAGTTTAGGTTTTTCCACTGAGACTGCCGAACAGTAGGGAGCCCAGTGTCTCGAGCCATAAGTGGAAGTTACCAAATCAACCTGTAGGACTGTTGTTTCTGGGTATCCTTATGCTGGTAAAGCAAGCCAATTCACCACTCCTTGCGGCTTATACAATTGCCATCTGTGTCGCTGGCCCC